>NC_143013.1:79436748-79736748 GCF_055824585.1 Amblyomma mixtum
AATGACGCCTAAACTTCGCCTTTAGGAGGGGAACGCGACAGCGTGTTGTAGCGCTGCCAGGCAGTCCACGGAACGCCACCACCCGTTCGGCGCGATGTCTTGCCCTTTGAACGCGACGCTTTTTGAGAAAACGAAATTACGCAGTAATTGTCTGTCATCTCGGTGGACACCCGAACCGCACCGTACAGGAAGGGAGGAACGCCACCACCCGTTCGGCGCGAAGCTACCGGCGCTTGTACGCCGGTCCTGTAGGAGGGCTTAGAGAGTCTCGTTAAATCTCGTACGGTGCCCGGATGTTCTCGTTTCAGTGCCCGGATGAGTGGGATTCAGTGCCCGGATGTTGGCTCTCGGTCTCGGCGTGACGTCACCACACTGCCGACAACGGGAGCTAAAAGCATTTCATGCTTTAAAAAATGTAGGGGACACGCTCCGCCTTAAGGATATGAACCGATAGCGTTAATGAGTCAATGCCCAGCGATGCGGAATTAGTCATTCTCGACTTTACATTCATAGGTCCCTGGAAGCCCTCTCACCACTCCTTCAGCAATGATCCAGCTCTTAAAGGATGCACCACTGCCCTGCGATGACAGGCGCTGCCACCGGTGGGGCTCATGCGACCTAAGTTGCTCTTCCCGAGCAACCTCTCGCGATCAGTCATTAATTTAACCACCACCTGCCATGGTGGACAGTTTGCTCACAATCCGGTGGGTAGGTTATGATGACCCCACAAGGTCACGTGACCTATATTGCCCATCGAGGTTGCTTCTCCGGTATGTGGCCACCTGGCTCACCCTATGCCAACCTGCTTTTCGCTCACAACGCCGACAACACCGACGCCGGATTTTATAGGTGACGGGGCTTTCTAACGCTACCGCGTTAAAAGGCAGAACGCCAGTTTTTGCAGCGAAAGCTGTTGCCTTAGTTTTTCCTTATAGCCGTGCATTCTACCGTGGAATCTACAGCGCTAGCTCTAAGGCCGTAATACTTGAAGATTATTTTAATCTAACATTATTAATGAAATTTAATTTAATTTGAATTCAGTAACTTAATTAAACTAAATTGCCACCTGCCACGGTTGGCAAGTAAATAAATTGTAAATTGTAAATTGGTTTTGGAAGAGAGAGAGAGGGTAGGAGGCGACGGTTGTCCAGATATGATTTCACTCATTCGCGTGAGCATGGCCAGGCTTTCTGTTACGGCTGACGATGTAGATATTACGGGCAAATGAAAGAAAAAATGGCTAAACCAATGCTACAACAGCATTCGATGATTAATGCGCTAAGCCCATAAGTTTAGCTCTACAAAGTTTTTTAATACCAATTTTTGCATGCAGCCGCGGTTATACGTCATCATCAGCTGGACTGCGTCCACCGCAGGGCAAAGGTTGCCCTTGTCCCTCCAATTAACCCTGTCCTTTGCCAGCTGCGGCCACCGTATACCCGCAAACTTCTTAATATCATCGCCCAGCTAACTTTCTGGCGCCCCCTGCTACGCTTGCCTTCTCTTCGAATCCACTTTGTAACCCTCAAAGACCAGCGCTTATCTTTTCGCGGTTATACGTAGAGCCCCTGAAATCATGTTTTTTTGTTGCGCTGAGTAGCTGCTAAGGTCGACAGTATCGATTTTTCTTTCCATCCTCCTTATACAGTGTCGTGAAAAAAAAAAATTCAGGGGGCACTTTGGCTCTCTGAAGCGCTGCAAGGCGAAAGCGTTTCCTGGCCACTGTTTGTTTTTATTTTTTGCCCCTTTTCTTAATTTTATTGTTTTTATTTTTATTTTCACATCTTATTTTTATTTTGTTTTTATTTTTGTTTATTTTCTTATTTTTATTTTCCTTTTCCTGACTTTACTCCTTTTATTTTATTTATGAAGCCCATGCATTCACTAGATGCGCCTTTATTCATGCTGGAACCTTGAGCCTTTTAAGCAGTGACGCCGAAAGGCGGACGAATCCGCCGACGCGTCTGTCGACATGGCTGCCGACGCGTCTGTCCATACGCCTGCCAAAACGCGTCTGTCGACACGGCTGCCGACGCGTCTGTCGACACTTCTGCCGACGCGTCTGTCGACACGGCTGCCGACGCGTCTGTCGACATTCTGCTGACGCGTCTGTCGACACGGCTGCCGACGCGTCTGCTAACGACAGCATGAGGCATTAAAGGCTTTCGCCTTAAAACTGTTAACTCGCCACGTAAAGTTTATATCAATACAGTTAACCTTGCTGTGCTCTTCACATCTGTCGCGACCACTCCGGTGCGGGCGCAATTTAGATTACTACCAGCAGCCTTGGCTACAGAATCGAGTGGGGCCTCAAACGCCAATTTGAAATACGCAAGAGAGAAAAAAAATGGAAAGTGGAGGCTTGCTGGGCTTCACAGCGACTGTTTCCATCTGGATCACGTCCAATTACTGCGGCACATTGCAGGGCCGAATTCTCCGCCACAAAACATTTTAGTGTGTTTCAAGTGGCACTATACAGCAGGCTGCTTCTTACACCGATCGTATGAGTGCTGGCCATCGTAGGGCTCATAAAAAAAGGAAAAGATTTTAAAAATAAGACAGCACCGAAGAGAGAGACCGGAAAAGTGTAAAAAAAATAACCGATAAACAAGCATTGCAAACCTGGAGACCGAGATGGGATGAGTGGTTCGGGAACACCGCACTGCAGTGTCTCAAAATTGATGTTTTTTTTTTTTAGTTTAAAAACAGAATCTGGCAGCTAAGCACTCGGGAAGTGTAAAGAACTTTTGACGCATCCTGTGCACGATCGCACACGCGCTGTTTCAGTAAGCATCGTTGTTTTCTTTATCTTAAAGGGAGGAAAATAAGAGGGTAGCTGACGTCATCCAACGTTACTAACCTCGTCTTTTTTGGAACATAGCGATGACAAAAGATACGGATAAAAGAGCCTTGAATTCGATTGTTAAAGCCAGCATCATGGTGTTCCGCTTCGCTGAACCTTCACGGTTGTATCACATGCAACTCTTTCTGACGCCTGAGCGGACCTGGTAAAAAAAAAAAAAAAAAAACTGGTCACGGAGCAATACATTTTGTTTCTTTTTGTTGTTATTGGAATATTAAGAGTCATATTTGTCATTTTGATCAATAGAGGAAAATAATGGCTCGGCATTAAGGATGCTTAATCCCCCAGTTTCTGGTTCCTGGTCGGTGCCGTGTTGGGGCAAATACGTATATCTGCACTAAATCGTGTGCGCACGTAGCATGCTTTCCCTGACGGCTTCGACGTCGAAGCGCTTGCTTACGTATGCATCTTGCAGCTTAGTTGCGATACGCACCACTATATTCCTCTCCACAAGCACGAAAGTGATATGGAACGGCACCTACACCAATACTTTGTCATACGATCGCGTACGCGTATAGAAAAGTAAGCGCTCACCACTAAGTCAGTTGCGCCGGAGGAAGCATTTCCGTGGCCATTCAGAGGTGCAGTTAACGTATAATAGCGCAGCTAAAATGAGTGGCTTCCATTTAGCTTTGTGACGGTTACAAATGGACTTCACCTTTATCAACGCCTCCTAGTGCATGTCTTTACATGTAGGCAACACATACCAAGAGGTATTGTCTGTGCGCACTCATACAGACTGCAGTATCCGTCGTCTGGTTCTTTATATGACATCCATCTAGAGGTATTTACATGTCAATAATAGACAAAACAAAGACTTCTCTATCGACTCGCATACATGCAGGTGTAGAGACTATAAAACCTCTGGATGTGTAGATAGAAAGCTATTCAAATGCAATTCTTCGATACAGAATTCATTGGTCGTCTGCAGATGAAGATAAATATTTACAGGACGGATATATACTTCGTACCAAGCCTATTCACAGACTATATAGAGCATCCTGTAGGCAGCTTGCTGGAGAGAATCACTTGCGGAGTCTAATGGCGCCACTAGGCGCGTGAGGATCTTATCGGGTGCTGAGCTGACGGGGGCGCAGATGTATAGGGAGGGGCGGATGCGCTGGGTTGGGGCGTTTCGCTTATCTCTCGAGCCTTTATGCTTAGGGTGTTGCAAGTAGAGATTATAGAGTGCTTAGCTCTCTCTTTCTGGCGATTTGCAACGCGAACATTGAAACCGATGCGCAGGCTCTCCCGTGATCATTGTTCGTACTTCTTGTCAATTTAATCACTCTGCGCTGTTATCTTTCGCCCTGTCAGTCCGGAGATTGAGCTGTGGTGAAGCCGAGCGTGCGGCGGAATCCAGTATGGTTAGGGGGATAGATTAGAAAAAGCACCGACGCCGACTTGATGACTTAAACCGACGGAGTTACAGCTCCCAACACGGGAACCTCGTTCAAGGACACCGCTTCCAGAGCCGAAACTCAATCGATCTAACTCATCTCATCAGCGTCCGTGTACTTTCTAATCACAGTGCTAAGAAAAAAGTCAAGCACTTCTTCCGCTTGTTCCCACAGGAATAAATCTTTTATTATAATCACGATGACAGGTGCGGTTTCAACTTTCGATCTCCGCTCCTGTTATTCGTAGATCGCTGTAAATGACATGGAGCTTGAAAATGCCAAAATCGCTACACCTGGCGGTTCTATCATTTTAAAGTCACACCGCTCCGTCTTTGTAATGCTGCGGTCGATTTCAAGCGGATGACGGACTCTCGCCTTCGGGGCTTTAGGTGGACGACTTGTCTGCACTGTTTCGACGGCGTTTTCTTGTCTCCTATGCGTTTTGTTCGCACCTGGAACGAATTTTTTCTACTCTAATCGCTTTCCATCTCGCGGGTCTCCAACTCAATTTCACGAACTATCAACGCGGCGGCAGCCAGCTCAATAATATTACCCATCCGGCATCTGGGCAATGCCGCACCCGTCAAGGACTTCCCTCTTCCCCAATGAACCAAGCATACCCAGAGCTTTGATGGCCTTTGTTCGCATTTCCGCCGGCTCGATAAACAATTCGACGATATACATAGCCCATCCTGGCCATCCACTAGCAGAACACACACAAACACACGCAAAAAATCTTGTTTACCTGGGGCTCTGCCCAAGCGGGAGTCGTTCGTCGCTTGTTATGTTGTTGGTTTTGCCACCAATTTTAGCCCATTTTGACGCGTCAGCCCCTACTGAAAGACCTCACCAACGCCCGCGGACATGTGATCGGTGCATCCATCAGCAGCAGGACTATGAACGCGCCATTGCTTATGCCAGCTGCCGAGCGAAATTACTCCGTGAAATTACTGAACGTGAATGTTTGGCGCTTGTGTTGTCTGTTGCCGAATTTCGCCATTCCCTGGGTCGGCATTTCGCAGTCCAGACCGGCCACCAGGCTCTTTGATAGCTTTCCTTGCTAAAAGACGCCACGGGACGACTTGGTCGTCGGGCCTTGCGCTTTAAAGAGTGCTTGTTTGTGGTCACGTAAAAATCCGGGCGTCCGCACAACAACGCGGGCTGCTTGATTGCCCCATCATCCTACGGATCGAGGCGCTTGATTAGTGTGACACAGACGTTATTCCCTGTCTTTTCGATGTTTCAGGCTTTCTCAGCATCGCGCACGAACAGCGCTGCGACCTCTCATTACGACCGCCGATTTAATGCACCCATTCTGCAAGCCAGAGTGCATCCTTAGGGGTTTTGAATTTGCGCGAAGGCAGTCTATCGCCGTAATGTCCACTCCGACGGGCCTGAGTTGCTGCTTGTGGTACCCTAATTGCTTCGTTCGGGTGTCTTAAAGGAAATCTATGACTTGCTCACAGCCGGCCCTCTTGACATGTCGTGCACGTACGACCGAGTGATCAGCAGTTTGTTTAGGTCCGGTTTGTGCCGAATCATATGTGGCTAAGTTGCCTCTTGCGACCTGTGTGCGCGTACGAAAAAAAGCCAGCTGGCGGCCTTCAGCCTATTGACATTGACCCTAACCTTTATATCTCGTTGGTCTCGACCTGCTTGTACTTTTCCCGACGTCCGGCTCAGGAGATAAGCGGATTGCTGTTGTCACTGATTAGGCAACCACATACGCTATAACGGGTCCGTTAGCCGCAGATTTACTTCTAAAAGTTGGTATCCTTCATCATGGTGCTCCACAACAATTGCCGATTACGGCCGCCACTTTCTGTCAAAAGCCGTCAGTGATGCCCTCTGCTCATGTTCCAAATGACACAAACTGACTACAGTCTGTCATCCTCAATGCCAGTGGACTTACTGAACGCCTCAACCGAACATGGATCGATGTGTTCTCTATATAAATCCTTCGCCAAAAGTGAAGAGCCTAGGCAGTTCGCTCCTATAAGAAGTGCTGTGTGGCTCCTGTAGAATGCGTGAAAGTCATAGAATTCGAAGGATGAGGACTCGTTAGAACCCCGGTGATGCCTAATGAGCCGCGCAGCATGATCCCGCTGGAGGCAAGCCGCCTGGTACCTTTAGTTTTGACAGACACTGTACACCTCAGCTGGCCTGTGATTGGGAGATTGCTCTACCGTAATTACGTTCCCCCACAGTTCTTCCAGCCGCGGCACCACCGTGTTTTGGCCGTTTTATCCTTTGTTCGGAAGGCACCCGACACTGCCATTAGGTCTGGAGGTATCGGTACGGCCTGACGGCGTCTTAACCACACAGTGTGCACGCGGTGTCATTTCGTGAAAGTCGAGCTGTCGTCAACTCACCTCCATCCGTCTTTACGCGTCACAAAACTGTCAGAAATCGGTTTACGAGCGCTGGCACCGGGAACTCTGCATTTCTCCGGGGCTGCTCGTCCTATGGTGCCCACCTCGCCGGACCGGACTAGCTAAAAGCTTCTCTCTCCGTACATTGGCCCTTACCGCGGGCTACGTCAGGTGGCTGACGTGAGCGACGAAATTTCCCCGCAAAATTGTCTCGCGGCTGACGCTGTTCATGTCGTTCGGCTCAAGCAGTACACCACGCAGCTGGTCCGCTTCCAGCGTAGCACCGGGAGGTGCCTCTGCCGCCGGAGTGTCGTGTCACGATGATGATAGCTGCTGACAAAGAGGAAGACTAGGTGCGGTTCTAAACCCACTGGCGGCATTGTCTTCAGTAAATAGGCTTTTCATGTGAGGTTTCAGTGAAATATTTCTTCTATGGCACAAATCGAGCTCCACAGCGCAACATGGCAGCAAAATGGGGTAAAAGGGACGCGGGGGAATGGCGAAGGGAGGGGGGGGGGGGGGGGACGCGCTAGGCTTACCGCACCGAGTGCCATTCACTACCTTTTGACAAACATGCTGCACAGCACGCTATACAGGCTCGGTCTAGTCCACGTCCAAGAAAGCGTCAGCACTGTCGCGAGGATGCTTCAGGCTATGGTCCCAAACATTAAAGGTAATGAGAAAGATACATCCGAGATGGAGTCACCTGTAAGTTAACCTGTTATTAAGACCGCCAGCGAAGACGATTTCTCTGAGCAGCGAGGGTGCGTTGCAGCAGCATGTAACAAGCAGTGCCATGACTATAGTGCACTGCAGGGACGTAAAGGCCACTTTGGTAAGCAAAAAAGCAATCACCTTCCGACAGATTATACCTGGTATAGCGCGAAAAATGGACGCACAAAGCCACAGGATAGGCGGAGCAATGAATAATGATCCAGCTCGCAAACGAGTGTTTCGTTCAACAGATGTCACGGTGAACGTAACTGCTGCATATATTTATAGGAATTTGAAGGATGCGTACCGATTTCTTTGGAGGGTGGATTTATGAAAAACTCTGAGAGGGTGAAAATGGGGAAGTGCGGCCCTAGCTTTATTCGCAAGAGGAAAGGGGGTCCTGTGGTTCTTCAGTCAAAATTTCTTTCTCAAAGGGCGGCCGGTGACCGCTCCGTCCATGGCTCTCAGGAATTTTTGTGTTGACAGAACGTACACACGCTCTCCCGCGACGAATTGCAGCCTGCCAGCACCCATTGAGCGTTGGTAATCAAAACTCCGCGCACGCGGAACTACCGGCGCAGCAGACGTCGATACAAAAACGCCCCGATTCGGTCGGGTGCTTCCCTACAGCCCTGACGGGCTGCAAATTCAGTTAGATGCTGCCTTTGCTACAGGAGCTAGCGTTTCGGAGTCGACTGCATCGATTATGAAATCGATTTGTTTCACCACAATGCATTTCATGACTGGATTTTTCAACAGTGAACGCTAACCCAGACAGAATAGTCTGAAGGAGCGGAAAATTAATGTCTGACGCTTCAGACTGCGCGAGTGAGCTTTTTTCTTCGTTCTCATGAGTTATGTGCATGTAAGGATGCTTATTAGAGGTGCGGAGCTGCGACGAACAACACACTGCTCAGTAAATCAGAGCACATGTGGAACGTCCCGCGTAAGAGCCGAATATGTATAACCAAGGGTTTACCGAAATAAGGAAGGAAAGAAAAAGAAAAAAAGGAATAGAAAGAGAAAGAAAGGAAGGAAATAGGATCTCAAAACTGTTAGCGCTCTTGGGACGAAGCAGTGACAACAGAAGCCAAGCAGTGGCATTTTTGTTAAAGTTTCTAGTGTTTTTCGAGTATTTCGAAAACACCCAGGTGACGGCGACAGTATTTAGATAAGAGCACCTAATCAGACAAAGGTAAACTTATTCGCAAACCGAATGGAAAGTGCTGACGATATACCTGAAACTCTGCTTCTGCCCACTCCTCGCGATGGATCTCCTGCGGCCGCAAGTGTGTGCAAAGAGAGAGTGGGGATAGAGTCAAAGTAAACATAAAGTGAAAAAGAAAAAAAAAACACTTTTTTACTCATTAATGCAATTCTCTACAGTTTAGGAGATATTCGACGAAACCCTCTGCGGAGATATGCCGTTCGGTTGCTTAGCCGAGGGTTGTGGCATCGAATCCTGGCTACGGCGGCCGCGTTGCGATGGAGTCAAGACTCGAAAAAGAGCAAAACGCTGAGGCAGTGTATGAGTATCGAGCGTTAGCAACATCGAACGAAAATTGCGGCATTAGCCATTCTCGCTATATCGGTACAAATTTTTCGTTATATCCAGATATCTACTTTTTTTACATCAACGTATACAACGCAAGAAAAATCGTTTGACACCACTTGGAATGTCCTACATCAATTGCTGTAATGGACGTTTGAACTTTCAAGAAGTCACGATTAGGGGAACCAAAGGTCGTCGGTGCGAATCTCTATGATGCACTCCGCTTTGATTCGACTAGTAATCGCATGCTTCGTAATGCGTTGAATCGTTTGATACCACTCCGAACACTCTACAGTAATTAGGTGGTCCACAATCTGTGTACCAATGGTATCGCCCACTGGTCCCACTTGAATGGCCTTGTGTTCATACAACGCGACCTTGAGTAATGAGAGTAGTATGGCTACCGCTTTAAAACTTCGGTGAGCTGTGCAGTGCCAGTGCGTATTAAATCGCCTCTTGTGGACGCCATTAACCCAGAGCCCTCAATTACGTCCACCCCCCCCCCCCCCCCTACACACACACACACACGTTCATTCACCTTCCGAAAATTACTTATTTATTTATTTATTTGTACCTCACAGGCCCCGAAGAGCATTGGGTGAGGGGGGCAAATCAAAAAAAGGAATATGCAGAAGGAAAAAAAAACACCATAATATCGGTACAAGAACGCGGTACAAAGAAAGTACATGAAAGGAACAAGAAATTTATACAAAACGGAGTTAAAATGCCATCAGACACGAAAATAGAAAGAAAAAAAAAAGCGAAACACGAACACGTGTAAAAAAAAAAGCAGCCAGGGGCAACAGAAGTGGTAAATGAAACTGTCGTACATTTCGAACATCACAAGGGCAATAAATGTACACATACGAGTAGATGTTTTTTAAACTCTCCAGGATCAATGAAAGAGATTATGTTGTCAGGAAGATCATTCCAGAGTTTTATTGCTCTAGGTAATGCAGAAGAATTGAAGCCACACACCGGTTGAAGCCACACATACTACCAGATCTTTGGCGGAGTCGACCAGAGTTATCCACAACTGCCCTTCAACGCCCTGCCGGCACCGATTCTCTCCATCTAGATGTTGACTGAAGAAGTGGATGTATATTGGAACTATGTCTTTATTCTTCGTGTCTTGCGCAGCTGCGCGTTCAGAGAAAGTGCGAAACTGTAATACACGACCGCTTATATACTACTGCGTTTCTTAGCGCGAGATATAAAAAAAAAAACGAAGAAGATTGGCACTTCAGATACTTTTTAACTCGTGCTTTTTACTCTTCTTATGCTCGTCTCTAACAAGCACAGTTTCAAGCGAGAGCCACGCGCTCGACGTTGTAGTGCGCAGACACTTGTTTATTTATTATTTTTTATTTCAGAAAAACGATGCATTGTACAGTGCTGTCACCAGAAAAAGGCATTGCCCAAGCGTGCACCTCGCGCAAATGTGCGTAAATTGTGACCTTCTGGCGTCAGCCCTGCATCAATTCCAGTAATACACTTCCGTCCTATACGTTTGATACGTTCCTGCGTGCTCAGCCAGTATTTATTTTTTGCGTTGTTTATTTCCGATTCTGGGGGACATTCGTGTAAGCTCAAAGCATATCGTTTGGGCCTGCTCTGCGCCGCTATATATCGTCTTCGGCTAGGCGCATATGCCGCTGAAAAAAGCATCTGGATAAGGAGGGAAGGTTGTGCATGGATTCGAGTCTGTATATATATTCCGCATACGCCATTACGTCAAACAATGTGGAAGTATACTGAGCTGGCGCCTGGTAACTCCACGGCCGATTCAGAGCTGTGCACACGTGAGAATGGTTTATTCCGGAAAATACGGCATGCGCTCACCGGGTGCCCTACCCGGTGAGCGCATACCGTATTTTCCGGAATAAAGTACGTGAACTACACATGTTTAAATGTCAAAGTTTTTGCTCGCTGCAGACGATGTACAGACTAAAGAGTGTTTAGTTTTCAGAATCGCCCATTACAACATGTGGTATTCAACGTAATTCTAATAACACGGCGTTTTTTCTCTCTCATACGTGATCCGCGCTTCCGTCACTAATGCGAAGATGATTGGCGAAAATGATTGGTTTTACGTATGCTTTCTGACACCTACTGGCATCGGGCTTTGACAGAACATTGTTCACCCGACTTGAACGTCAAATGAAAATAAAACAAATTATTTATCTTAGACCCTAGAGTTCATAATGCAGGGGGCGTCAAAAGTTTCCAGGCCATAGGGCCGGCTATTTAGCAGTACAGTCCGGTATTTACGGCACGCCAGAAGCTTTCAATCTCAGTAAAGGGCCGAAGTAACATCATTCTCACCTTTGAAAGCCTTGGCAACTTCGTAGGGGTCTCAAGTAGTACAATTATTATTCAAAAAAGTATACTGCCCAAAAACCAGACACTGTACCCTGGGAACTTTTGATGCACCCTGTAAATCCGTGAGTTTCCCATCGCATGCAGGCAGGCAAGGAGACAGTGAAGTCAGTGCGATGGTACCCTTAGAAAGCAACGATTGGTCCTCTCGTTGTGCCGTTCTCGCAACTAAGACAAATTTTACTGCAGATAGCCCCTACGGCATACCTCATCTTCAAACATGAGCATAAGTTCGGGTGTCAACGTTAATGGAAATATATTTCTCAAATCTGGTTGTTCCTATGAGCGTTCGCATGCGCAAAAAAAAAAAAAAGGAGTGTTGAGGAAGGCGAAACAAGCAGCAGCCGTCTTACTTCTCGGCAGGCAATCAACCGCGCTGTGAGGGAAGGGATGGAGAAGGGAGTGAAAGAAGAAAGAAAGAAAGAAAGGAAAGAAGAAAGGTAGAGATAAATAATTAAATAAAGAAAGAAAGAACGGAAGAAAGAAAGAAAGGAGAGAAGAAAGGTAGAGATAAATAATTAAATAAAGAAAGAAAGAACGGAAGAAAGAAAGAAAGAAGGAAAGAAAGAAAGAAGGGAAGAAAGAAAGAAAGAAAGAAAGAAAGAAAGAAGGGAAGAAAGAAAGAAAGAAGGGAAGAAAGTAAGAAAGAAAGAAAGAAGGGAAGGAAGAAAGAAAGAAAGAAAGAAAGAAAGAAAGAAGGGAAGAAAGAAAGAAAGAAAGAAAGAGGCACCGTAGTGTAGGGATTCAGAATAAGTTCGATCACCTAGGGTTTTGAATAAAGTGCACTAACATCGCACAGAACACGGTAGTCAGGCAGAACAGTGAGTCTACACATTAATATGAAGGAAACTAAAGTAACGTTCAACAAAAGGGAACAGCAGGTTACGACGAGAAGCGAAGCGAAGCATTAAAAATGACAAAGAAGTCTACTTAGGGTATGTAGCGTCCGCCGATCCAGACCACGAGAGTGAAATAACTAGAAGGATACGAATGGGTTGAAGTACAAATGATAGGCGCTCTCAAATAATGAATAGCCGTTTACCGGTATCTTTCATGAGGAATGCGTATACACGGTATATCTTACCGCCACTCGCCTCCTCCCCCTCCTCTGCTTTTTCTTAACAATTACAAAATCACTGCTGGTCTTAGTCCAAAGCAGCCGAGAACAGCTGAGAACTCAGTGCATATATAATCTGCGTTCTCACCACCGTTCTTACTTTGTTATTTAAGTGTTTACAAACTGGTCACGTTGCGAAACTGTTCTTTTGATTTCATTGTCGATAAACCTTTTGTGTGCTTTGTTCTCTTGCGGGGTAGTGATGTATGCTTTGTTTAAAATTTGGATGCCTACATCACGATTTCTGTTATTCGTTGTCTGCTGCTATCATGCAGTCTAACGGTTCCCTTGGCCTTCATCTAGCTTTCTTATCAGATTTTAGCCCAGGTGAATGTCCAGTTACTGGAAAATAAAATTTGATTTGAGTTGATGGTTTCACGCTTACACCTACTCTCGACGATGTCTACTCTGCAATTTATTTTACTGCAACCTTCCGTTGCTTTAAACCTTTCAACTGGTACAAGCAGTGGTGATGTCGAAGGAGAATGACGGGGAGGAAAATGTGAAACAAAATGAAAATGTCTAGATAAAAAAAAGAACCGAGTTGTATAATGGAAGCAAGTAGAAGAAAAATGATGTACGGTGCGTGGAGGCGGCGACGATTTTGGAGACCGCGACCTGTCTGGACGGGCGCAGTCTATTAATCTGTAGTTTCACGCTCTCGCCGACTCTCGAACGTCTTGGGGGGGGGGGGCTGCGGTGAAAGAGGAACGGGTTTCGAGAACCGCATTGTAAAGTGTCGACGAGGGTGAAAAAAAATGACAATGAAAGAGAGACTTCCGGAAGAAGAGTCATTCGTCTCCATTTTGCGTTTTTGGACAGCGGGGTCCACACTTAAGCCTACTGCGCCGGTTAGGAACGAAGCGAGGAGAGAGTCCATTCCACCCCTGGTGCAAAGGGCCGCCTACTACATAGATATAACAAGGAAGAAGAAAAAGAGAACGTTTGTATCCATGCGTGAAGGTTTCTGGATCTTCTTATTACAGATGCGGATAGGCGGAGGCGGTTGAGATTTGAATAAGCGCGAAAACAATCACACCACGTCACAGTCGATGTCGATATCTGAACAATGCTCACCTCGACCATCTCTCGCTTTACTGCGGACTACGTGAAAACAGCGAAAATATGAAAACAGCGTTCGGTGTCGGCGCTTACCGCAACGCAATAACTGCGGGATAATCACCGTCTTAATCTCCCAATCGTTGGCGACATCTGCACCCGACGAATTCCCAGTCATTTGAACCCAGTCACCACACTTCGTGCGTTCTGATGGCTTAGGTCCTTCGACAGCTGATCGACTAGACTACGCCTCTTTGGGTTTCAAACAAGAAATGCTTCATATATGATACGGTCTAACAACAACGCGACCAAGAGTTTCATCCATATGCCCTAGACCGACAGGAGAAGTAAAAAAACAACCAAATGCAACGTTTGCCGGCCCAGGAAGAAAACATTGATTTCATATGTTCTCGCTCTGAACACATCTGCGTTAAGTGTAGCAGTTACACAGGACGTGAGCCTATCGTCGCCATTGAAGACTTAAAGACACCTCCTTCAGAGTATTAACAAAGTTGAAGAGGAAGTGAACGCAACCACATTTCGTAAAGAGGATCAAGTAGGAAAATGAATTTCCGTGTGCACACTGTTTAAGGTGAGCCAAAAGGGCTGAAAAAAAAAAGAAAATAATATTTTTTTCTTCCTATACGAAGCTCCATACGAGCAGACTCTAGCTCGACATTTGTTTCCCTCTGTTCATGTCGGTGCTCCAATAAATTACACTGCACGTTATCGCGAAGCCGATATTTGTCCCAACGTTCGCTATCGAAGGCCAAAAACTTAATCACCAAGGTACTAAATAATCGCAGCAATTGCCAGCACACACTGATGCTGTCGTTTTATCTGATAACAAGATTTATCGGAAAGGATCAGGAGATGCGGCGAAATAAAACGATAAGCAAGGAAATAAAAGCATTTACGTTTACCATGGAAGGAAATGAAATGGCTCTGATGTGCGCGTGGTGTCAAAGGCTTCAGACTGCCCACTTCATGGAAGCGATTGCCTATCCGGTCATTAAAGATATACTAAGGACAAATTTAGATGGACCTCTATCGATTTATGACGTCATTGTAATGATATTGGGACTACTATCACTGAAACGGTAGCTTTGATAAGCAAGAAAACGTAAAAAAAATGCAGATGCCGTCACCATCGGCCTTTCACGCAAGTAAACTGCTGTGACGTCAGTATTTCGATTTTTCGACACGGATCTCCGATGCTAAACCACACCGTCATCTACTTGCAAATAGCGATCAGTGAGTCCATAACAACCTCGACCTCGCCACCAGCGTCCCGAGTGTGAATAGAATGGTGCGAAAAAAAAAAACACATTCTATTTTCAATTCCAAATTTCGCAGCAATGAACTCGTCTTTTGCTGTCGAACGGAACCCAGCAAAACCACAAAAGGCCAAGCCATAGAATTTTACCGACGCCGAAAATTGGATACAGTTATCCTTAGTGCTCCCCTAAAGCACACCACATGCCTTCTAATGACGTGATAGTACTGTCGTCCACAGACTTGTCTAGAGCGCTGGACCTTCTTGTCGTCTGCGCTTCGGAGCGCGCCGAGCGACGCCTAGCGGCCGCGCCTGGTTCAAGATAGCGCATCTTTGAGTAGAGTGTCACATCAGTCATGCGCTATCTCGAACCAGGTGCTGCCTCTAGACGTCGATCGCTCTGTGCGCTGCGGAGCTAAGGTATTCAAATACTTGTACAGAAAGTGCATTGAATCACTATGGCGAAAAATGACTAGGATACTAAGCAGTAAGTATGCAACACACAAGGACGGAGAAATAAAGAACTTGAAATGACAGGTAAAAAATGCGGAAGGTAAAAACTGGATTAATTCAATGAAAAAGAAGCAGAGTGTATAAATATATCGATATTGGAAAAGGCAGCTGAATCGTTCTATGATAACTCAAGAGGCAGTGTCCCACTCTTTGAAGCTATAGATGAGGGCGCCTTAGAACGCACAGCTACAAGAATAAATTTAACCAAGAAACTGACTCGTCTGCTGTGTGTGGTAACTCTGTAGAAACAATTGAACGCCTCGCAGTCGAATGTGATAGTATCCATCCGGATGTCGATGCAGGCACAGTCCCTCTTCCTGAGGCCCTAGGGGTTAGAGATAACAATGGTCATGTGAATAAATATGCGGTGGAAGTTAGCGAAAAGCGATTGGAAGATTGGTGGCTCAAAAAGAGAGATGTGACGTAAGGTCAGCAGTGTAGAAATGAAAATGTGGTTAAAGAAAATGGCGAATTATTATACAAATTTATAGCACCACTAAATAAATAAGAATAAAGAAAAACAAGCAGAGCATGGTGGCAACAGCCACCACCCCGCTTCAAAGCGGACGCTCCTATCTTCCATTCATCCATCCAGCGGTACCAGTCAGCGCATGCGCAGTAGCGGCATAGAGTTTCTTACTATTACCTAGAGGGAAAGCTGGCGGCGCTGCACTTCAGCCACCATGGACGCCCAAAGCATCATGGGGCGGTGAGCTACTTGTTGCGGCACAGTCGTAATTTTTTGGGAACATGGAGTGGCACTACTAAGACGTTTCATTCCGAAAACGCTGTTCGTGTGTGCGCAGACGATTTTCGCGCGAACGCAGTGGGCAACACTCATAGTAGTGAAAACGCGACGACACACGACGCCAATAAAAGGTTTCACTTTTCTGAAATGCCATTAAAAACCTCTTATAGTGTTTAAGCAACAACATATTTTTTGAAAATATATTTGCTTTTAAAAGTGCGCCTGTTAATTACGAAATATTAGTTTTTATAGTGTTGACTACTTGGCCAATAGGAGAGCGAGTCGTCTCTTATTTTGGGCAAACTTTGCACTTAAATGCTTTTCTGCTCGTTTGTTGCAATCATTAGACAAGATATTGAATGTTAGGACGTTTGTAATTATCAAACAGCTTTATTTTTCTATTATTTTTTGGCCAAAAGTTGCAGTTCCGCAACAAGTAGCTCACCGCCCCATGATGCTTTGAGCGCCCATGGTGGCTGAAGTGGTCTAGAGGGGTCGCCATGCAAACTCCCATAGACGGGCTGCCAGCTTTCCCTCTAGGTAATAGTAAGAAACTCTATGTGCTAGGGCGAGGGTACGGCAGAAGAGCGGGTATTCGTACACTATTGGACGGCGCGCAAGGCCGTGCAATGAAGTTTACTGTTTCTCTCTCTCAGTTGTGTTTATCTAACGGCTCTTGTTATTGCAGAGGAGGAGAGAGATTCCTCAGTGTTGGAAAAAAAAAAAATATTTCGCTCGTTTCCTTTTGACAGTGAAATGTTTTCAAGCGAGCATTCTCGGTGCGACTGAAAGGCGTCCCAGTGAAGCTAATGGAATCCCTCCGAACTCGAGGGAAATGTAGAATGTATCTTTCGAAATTGCCTCGCCTCCCTTAGATAGTCAGCGCACGAACTATTGTCGAATAATGGATGACGACAGCGACGGTCGCCTGAATAACTAAGCACCAGAGGAAAGCGTTAGTCGTACCGCTTCCCCAATAAAGGCGATCAAACTAAACGAACGAACTTTGGCTGAAAATTGGATTATACGCACGGGCTCTGGTGATTGAGTACAACGGGTAACACATTTCTCTAACTGATAAAGTACTTGTGTAACGGCGAAAAAGAAAAAGGTACTGGAAATCAATGCGAGTGAGTAGAGGGAGAATTCCATCTAGGGGCTAATAAAAAAGAATTGAAAATAGAGGGCGTCAGGGCAGGCGCTGTGCTTCCAGCCGCCGCCATTAGAGGGCGGCGACGACAGCGTCGTTCACGCTAGCGCAACTGCGGCAGACGAAAAACTCAGACCCTTCCGAACGGACCCATCTGGCCACATTGGCAGAGTAAGCGGTATGTTGTAGGAGGTGTCTTCAATAAGTTTCGCCTGCTGTGTTGCAACTATTGTGAGCAAGCAATGGAATCGAAAGATGTTGCATTAAAAGGAACCTTTCAAATGCCCTCTTTCCGAGGAGCCCGCCACTTTCCGATACAGCCACTGCCAGGTCTTCCGCCGTTGGCAGTGCACAAATACCGTGTGCCTTTGTAAAGAAGGATGCTGGTTCCGCTTTTGACGGCTTCTACAGCAGCGCACTGCAAATGTGAGCTCATCGTGGAATGCGAAGCGGGTGCCTTTCAGGTGATTCTTTATGCCGGGACGCGCCCAGTAGTGCGGTACTGCAAGGTCCAGGCTGGAAGCTAGGTGAAAAAAAGCGAGGACACTTTGGCAACTAATGTGTTGAGAGGCGGAAGCCGAGGACACTATGCCGTGACGACTTCCGGTGGATGTGACGTCACACCATTCTCGTGGCTATATCGATAGCCAAATTATGAATCCCTGCCGGTACCTCAGGAATACTCGGCCATACTCAACAACTACAAAGGCAGCAGGATGCGGTACCCACCACCGCACAAATCCTTAAACAAAGAAGAGGCTGTCGCATGGAGACAACTTCAAACGGGGTCATATCCAAATCTAAACACACTAAGTAAAATTCACCCCACACTTTACGCTCACAATTGTCCGTGGTGCCATGAAAAACCTACACTGTATCACATAACATGGGCATGTCGAAAAGTCGACGTCGTCCCAGTTATACCAAACCCAAGTGCGGAGCAATGCGGGGGTCTGCTCTCCAGCGACTGCCGCGATGACCAGATCGGTTTGATACGGCGAGCTCAGCTGACGGCAGCATCCAGCGGAGCCCTGGAATAGGGGAAACCGACCGTTGCGGATGGACTCATCTGACCGCATAAAAGCACTTGTGCTAGAGCTAAATAAAGTTATCCTATCCTATCCTATCGGGAATCTTAAGTGTTAATTACGCTTAATTACACATTTTTCCATCTTTTTTGACACAAATCCGACGTTTTTCCAACCATTCTGCGACAATTTTCACTATGCCGTGACGACTTCTGGTGGATGTGACGTCACACCGTTTACGTGGCTATATCGACGTCCGCGCTATTTCGTCGCAATTTCGACATTTTTTACTATAATTAATTAACTAATTATTCTACAGTCATCAAACTTGGCTTCTAGGTTCATTTTTTTTCTCCTCTATCTGAAGCAACCAATGGTTTTGTTCTATCTTTTTAGTTCCAGAGTTAAACGCGTGTGACACGCTTTGTTAACGGACTACAGTATGAGCCATAAAGGCTTTCGCCTTAAAAGTGGTAGAGTTTTAACGTAACGTAGTTAAACCGGGTAGACGTGCGAAAGCGTGTTGGTTTTGCTTTGCTGGGTCGTCGGCACGTCTGGTGGCGGTATTAGTTCGATAGTAGCTTTTAGTTGATGAGGACGACGATGTGCAACGCACAGCACGAGAGTGTGTTGCAATTTAACACAAGGCGTGATCGACTGCGGCGATGTGGTTTGGTTTAGGTTGGTTTGGTTTATGGGGTTTAACGTCCCAAAGCGACTCAGGCTATGAGAGACGCCGTAGTGGAGTGCTCCGGAAATTTCGACTGCCAGGGGTTCTTTAACGTGCACTGACATCGCACAGTGCACGGGCCTCTAGAATTTCTCCTCCAAAGAAATTCAGCCGCCGCGGCCGGGATATCAATGCTCTCATGTAGTGAACAGTGAAGTTGATCTGTTCGCTCCACTGCGGGTTCGAATCCCAGTCGTGGCAACAATATTTTATTTGTTTATGGTTTGACCAAGGTCACCTTCAAGAGCAAGCTTCACACAAGCTCTGTGAGCCTGTCTGACCTTGTGCCGAGACTAGGGTGTTGAGGGTGGAAGTGCATGTCAGCTGCTCGGGGCCATATTGGAATGTGATGCGTTCCAAGAAAAGAGGATGTTATAAACCTTCGTATGAACATGAAATCTCTCTATTGCATCTCTGAATGAAGAGATTCAGTCCAACACGCATTGATAACAAACATCTTTATTTCTTCAATATTCTCAGAACATGTGGGTGGGCCGCCTAGACCGGTAGTCCACTGGCTGCTGCTGCTGCGCTGGCCCTCCCCACCATCCAGTGCTGACGGTCAGGATCATCGCTCAGCAGAATAGCCTCCAACACGCAAAACTTACTGGACACCCTCTCGTAGTTGTGATACGACGTCAGTACTGTCTTTATACACCTCGAAGGCATAGCAAGGAACCACTTTCGATGTATACTCTCGGTAATCGAGATATAACAACAACGAAATTTTACTTGTGTATATTTATCGATCAAACTCACCTACACCTCAGTGCAACCAACCAGGTTATTCTAGGGTTTCAAAAATTTCATTTGAACCCACCTTGACCTGCGACACTGCACCAGGTTCTCTCTTGTGGCGCGGCTAATATGACCCTTGTGAACGCCTACACCTCTCTAGGAATCATAGCAGACCCATTTTGAGAGACAGGCGGCCCAACCGATGCATGTTTCCTGCACACCGCATTTCCTGCTCGCACCAGGACAGGACTTACTGGGGAGGCGCTCAAATTCACTCTCTTCTTGCCGACCACTACGTGCAGCACACCCAGCACAACACAGGGCACCCCAGCCCTAAATACCACTGATGCTAGGTGCCCTGATAACAGTCATACACTCTAGGAATGCCCACACATCCAAACTGCCCTATCCCAGTAACAAATACTGCTCAAAACCGCTTTATTTCGCAGAAACTGACTCCCTACGCCACCCCAGATTCTCCAGTCGCCCCTGGAAGCTCTGGTTTAAGAACGTGAGAGCTGTCGTTTCGTTATAACAACGGACTTGATGTTGTTTTATTCACCCTGTAGAACAACGCACTAGCATTGGCTTACTCGTAGATTCATTTGCTCGTCCCGGTAGTGATGCTGCGTTTAGTGCGGGGAAACTAGTGCTAGCAATTTGAGCCACAGAAAGGAGACGGAGTAGTAGTTTGCTAATGAGCGGCGCGAGCTTACCCTTGTTCAGTGACATCCAACCCTCATCAAGTCAAGAAGATGCTGCGATATAGACTTGGGAAGCGGACCGTTGATATTTCCTTTGTTCTTTTGTATATCTGGCATTTCTATGTGGCATGCGCACAATCCCCACAGCAGACTTCAGCTTCAGCTTTCAGTACCTGGTGTCAACAAAAAGGCGAGGCAGATAACAGCCCATTAGCATGCACCTGAGCGCAGGCCCAGACCAGGCCGAATTCTGTAGCTTTCTACCGTAGGAGTATGGGGGCGCTCAGGTCGATGCTAACACTCTATTCAGTGACGCCTGTGCTGAAAGCATCATAGCTGAAAAAAAAAAGGAAGATAGGGTTGGGAAATACCGTATCGGAATCTCTTTGATCAAATTTGTTGGCGCCCTGCAGGTACCGTCAGTTGCAAAATTTTACCCTCCACAACACCGGCCGGCGGAGCGGCGCTGTGGACTGTAAACTTTCGACACAGGTGGTACATTTACTGTTCTATTTCACCTGCAATGACGTTGAGAATAAAACTAAGAAAAAATAAAAGGAGGCAGCAATCAGAGCTAGTTGAACGAAGTGGTGATTCAGAATAAAATGGGCCCTAAGAACATGCCACGATCCCCTGCTTTCACTTATCCATGGCTGGACGCTACCACACTACTCATAGTCCTCCCATTCATGGACCTGACAAGGGCGGTAGAGGGAAGATGCCGTAACGTGCTTGAGGGCTTGGGGAGCTCTGTTTTTTTCTTTGCGTGGCTCGGCTGTATGAACGATCAAGAGTGATGGCGTTGTCCGAAAGGCTCCGGTTTCGCGTGTAAAGCAGCTGCGCAAGGTAGATTCGGTACAAACAACGATGCTTGTATCCTTGGTCCTATTTGGCCTCAGTCAGCTTTCATCGCATACCCAATCTCTCTTTGGGACCAATTTGTTCCAAGACACTGGGTCCGCGTGGATACCTGAGAGCCGATTCGGTCTAGTGGATGCGTCCTCAAGGAGGCTGGGAGTCTTTTCGCGGTGACGAGGTTTCTTGACCACGTTTTGTTTCTGTCACTGCTGTATTTTTTTTTATTCTTGTTTGGCTTCAGGGTCCGTCCCAGTGTCCTTATTGGATGTTCGCCCGAGGAGAAGAGAGAAGTGTTTGTTGAGATGTGAGCGACGTGGCCAGGTGAGCAAAGCAAACGTTCTTGTGTCTGACCCGAGAAAGAACGTTGTTTTCCGCTTGCGGTCGTGACGCCGGTCTTGTATATGAGCAGCCGCAGGAGAGAAGATAGGATAGGATAGGATAGGATAGGATAGGATAGGATAGGATAGGATAGGATAGGATAGGATAGGCTAGGATAGGATAGGATAGGATAGGATAGGAAAACTTTTAATGTCCAACATAAAGAGGGTAGCTAGAGGACCCGCCTAGACGACGGCCGAAAGATCTGGGCTCTCGGTGGCGGCTTCGGCCAGTCGGGCGAGTTGTAGTTTAGTCTCCGGGTCGGAGCTCAGTAGTAAGGCCACCCATTGGTCTTCCGACTTCATGTGTCGTCCCTCCCGGGGGGCACGTGGACACTCCCATGGTATGTGGTCCAGGGTGGCCCTAAGTTCGCAGTTTGCACATTTTTTCTGAAAACTGAAGCCGATATGAGTATGTGCTCTTTCTGCACAGCTGCTTTGTATGCGTTTATATGTTTGTATTTGTATGTACCTTCGGACATAGTTTGTAAATAGTTCCTCTCGCCTCTGTATATTCCTTTTCTCCTGGCGCCTTCTTTTGTCTATCTTTTGCGGTCATGTACTGTCCTTGGATTTATTCTACTTTGCGCCGATCGCAGTTCGCGGGCTAGCAATGAGCAGGGCGCTTACGGTGGGCAGTGCCCTTCATTTTTTTTTGCTTCATCCTTTTTTAATGCTATGGCGTTAGAAGCCTCATGAGGCCAATGTGATGGCACTCGACGCCCCATGGGGGCAAAGTATGTCGTGGGTCATAAAATCCGCCCATTGGCTGAAGGAGAGTGACGTCATAAGACCGGAGCATTCACACTGGCTGGACTTCCAAGGGACGTCACTAGAGCAGATAATTCCCATTCGCTGGAAGGAAGTGACGCCATCTGACCGGAAGTGACGTCACTTCCGGTAACGGCATCAACGGATGCTAATGCTATCGCATTGCTTATCTATAGTTCAATTTTGTGTCCCTGTGAATTTTTTTTATGGAGAAGCATCATCATCACGTAAATTCGCTTAATGCTTCATGGTACAGGCATGGCCGCATAAATCTGGTCTTCTAATCGGTTGAGCGCGGCAAAATCGGAGTAGAGGGGGGGGGGGGGGGGGGGCGTGTCTGCACTTCTATGCCATTAGAACGCCGTGACCTGGAGTCGCCAACGAAGTACGATTAACATCAGGACAAACGAGGTGCTTCTTAGCCAGCCTCGGTCTCGGACCTCTTTCCTCAAGAGCGGCGCACGTATACAGCCACAAGCTTCGCCGGCTCACCGTGTCAAGCTCATTCCTCCTACTCATCAGAGACCGCTCAGGCTTTCACGGCGGTCATGCGGAAAGAACAGCGGGGCCCACCCCCGGGCGTTGGGGGTCCGTCCTTTGTAGCAGCTCCCGTGCCGCGTCTCCTTAATTCCCCTCCTTCCCCTTCACCGCGCACTCCTTGAAAAGGAGCCGCTTGCAGGGAGGAGATGGCGGCGGATTAAATTCCCCGCGACAGGAAATGATTAAGAGCGGGGTTTCTCGCGGGCGCACGGTGGACCGGAACTTTCTTCCGTCCAGCCAGCGGAAGGGAGTCCGCATCCCTTTGTGCATTCGCCGTAAGCGGCTCCGTTCCCTCCCTAAGGACTGCGTGCATCGCCGCAGCGGAGGGAAGTCGATCCTTTTTTTGCATCCCTGTGAACGGTGAGGAGGAAGAGAAGGTAGGTACATGGTCTGATAAACAGGCCGACAGGGGAAGATGAGACTTGAAGAAGGAATTTAACAAAACAAAACAAAAAAAGAAGGAAAAACGAGGAGAAAAGAAAGGCCGGGAAAAAGGCGAGTGGGTAGAAAAGATAAAGAAGAGTAGGTAGATATTTAGAAGTAAAGAACGAAGGAATAGAAGTAGATATTTAGAAGTAAAGAACGAAGAAATATAAGTAGCAGATGACAAGGAAAGTAGAGACGCAAAGAAAAGAGAAGTAGGAGAGAAGGAAGGCACAGAACGAAAAAAATTGCCAAGGTTTTAACTTGGCTGAACCTATTAAAATGCGAAAGCATTCCCATATCGTCAAGGTCAAATTTCGCAATGGCTCGGGCCAAATTTGGTGGTCGTCATCGTGTCGGGTACGCTCAATTATGGTTGGACATCGATTTTGGTTCCAATCGACCAAGGTCAAATTTCGCGAGTGGGCCGAATTTGGAAGTCACCATCGTGTTGGGTGCGGTCAATTATGGCTACACATCGATTTTGGTCCAAATCTGCCATAGTGAAGTTTAGGGAGTTGATGGGCCAAATTTTGGGAGCGGCCCGAGATGAAGTTCAAAGATCAAGGTCAAAGTCCATGCCACGATCGTGGACCAGGGTGGTTGTGGTGAATCTTGCAGACATGGCACACCTTACATAGCTTACAGTAACGCTATTGCTGTAGTAGGCGTCACAAGGTTGTTTCAAGGTCATCCGGAGACACGGAATCGCAGATCGAGTTTGGCATCCGGTAAAGATTTCGCTCTGAAACTCCCAGTGTCCTCGCCCTCCTCAAGGCGGGGAGGGGAAGGCAGCAGCTGTGCTGCACCCTTCCTCCCTCTCTCCTTAAGGGAAAGGGCCTTTTGTAGCACGTGATCACACAGGGTGCATTTCCGGGAACAACAACTGCCTTGCTCATCTTGATAGCGTTCTCCTTGACCTGCAGGTGAAAGGGTTCTTTGGGTTAAATGGCATCGCCTTCATATGTCGCAATTAATACTCCCTTCTCTTCCCTTCTACCAGAGAGGAAAGAATCTTGGTTTTCATGACTGATTTTTCTTTTCTGCTGCAACCTCTTTGTTTTTAATGTCTCGCTAAAAAAAAAGAGCTATCTAGTTTTCTTAAGTGGATAGGCAGAAACTCTTCATAAGTTTCTAAAGACAAAAATATATCCAAGAGTCATTTCACGAGAATACGAGGGGGTACCCAAAAGAAACCGGACTAAATTTTTTCGTCGGCAAAGCTTCTGTGGTACCGCGTTTTGCCACTAGGAGAGCATAGAACGAACATTCCAGAGTCAGTAAGCCGAGTGCCGTCGTTGAAGGAGGTCAGACTAGTTTAGGCAGAGTTTTAGAGTGACGACTGTTTTGTGTGAATGTCGTTTTTGCAATGGGTGATTTTCGTGAACAGTGTGCGCCAGTGAAATTCTGATTTTTGCTCGGAAAAAGTTGAATGGAAACTCTTGAAATATTAAGAAAGACGTACAAGGACGATGCTATGGGGACAACTCAAGTGTTCCTGAATCGAATCCTGAATCAAAGCAACAATCATGCCAATAGAAAACTTCAAATTGACCTCGCCTCAAGAAAGCTCGTCAGGTGAAACCAAACCTCAAAACAACGCTGATTTGTTTTCTCGACGTGAGAGGAGTCGTCCATTTAGAATTTGTTCCGCAGGGTCAGACAGTTAGCCAGGCTTTCTACTTGGATGTTTTGAAAAGATTGGGCAACAGTGTGCGGTGGAAGCGGCCAGATTAGTGGCGGTCGGGTGACTGGTTTTTCCATCATGGCAATGCCCCTGCCCACACCCCTGTCTCTACGACAATTTCGGACCAAAAATGGCATGACCCCTATTCTTCAACCCTCATACTCTCCCGACCTTGCCCCGTGCTACTTTCTTTGTTTCCTAGAATGAAAAAATAGGTGAATGGAAAGCGTTTCGCTGATGTTGCTGAGCTGAAGAAAAAAACGACGGAGGCACTGTCAAGCATTACAAAAGATTAATTTAAACAATGTTTTGAAAAATGGAATGAAAGATTCGACAAGCGTATCATTGCAAGTGGGGAATACTTTGAAGGAGACTGAAGGTCTGTGCTTAAAATGTGAACAAATAAGTTAAAACAAAAATAAGTCCGGTTTCTTTTGGGTACCCCCTCGTAAGTCTGATGAAAGGTGCTGAGGTTTGTCCACGTCCTTTAACTATGCTTAAATGAAAAACACGATGCAAGAGGCTGAAGTGTATATATGCTTCCTTACTAGTGGCATGCAAATTCTACGTTGTGCGTTATTCTGTTTCATATAATGTGTGTTTGCTGCTGGTTCTTCTTCTTTTTTTTCTTCTTCTTCCTATATATAATGGCACATACCCACATGGGGGGATTAGACAAGGTGTAGTGGCATAAATAAGGAAACTTCCATAGGATGACGATGCTGCTGGTTAGCAGCCCTCCTTCTTCTTCGTCATGTGTAATCAAGCCTTTGCAAGAGCTGCTACTGCGGCCCTTTGAAAACCATTAATGCTAGTCTACGCAAACACGCTCTCCACGGTGAAAAATGCGCGTTTTTTTTAAAGTTTATTGCTTCCTGGTTGTGCCGTTGTAAGAAGCTTCAGGGCTTAAGTTTCTCCTTTCTTCTTTGCTACGAGACGTGCTTACTTTAAGCAGTTAAAGTGTCTACTATCCTATAGTCACGGCGTTCTTCCCTGTTCTCTTTACTTTAACTCAAATATAACATAACTATGCCCTTCTACTCCAATGGCTTTTTTTTTCATACACCGATCGCTCTCTGTATAACACAGGGAGTAAGAATAGAAATGACAGTAGAACTCTTTCCATTTCAGTGAACCTATTTATTACTCCCTTCCTCCTTTTTCGGCTGTACGAAGAATGCGCGTCCCCGAGAGTAAAGCCTAAGTTTCTGTCAGAACATCTGCGATACCGAGTTGCTGATTCGCCTAACTCACGAAGAAGCATTTAGCCAAAATTGGGACTCTGCAGGTGGGACCGCTCAGAGCGCAAGAGTTGCGAACGGCTTTGAATGCTGGGGATTATCCTGCAGTTACAAACTTCCCTGTTCGCGCTAACACCGTTCCAACACTCCTGCAATCACAGGACCGTAAATAACCGTACCACTATTCTTCGCCTTCTCCTGTTGATACAAAGCTTTGTATTTGCGCGCGTGTCATTAAGAGGACTGAAAGCAGAAAAGAAACCCGGCGGTTTACAGGGCTCTAAACTTGGTTTGCAGCCAGCCGCTCGCACACGTCTGGCGCAAAAACTCGGGCGCCCCAGCAAATCCAGCGCAATTCGAGCGGGCTTATACAACGAGAGCGTCGAGTCTGCGACAGTCGTTCCCTCGGATCGTTTCGTAGAGTGATTTATGCGTTGTACAGAGCGCGTGCAACACATAACTCAGCGGGGATTGGCTGGTGCCCGAGGAGAGGGGAGCCAATGCCTTCTCCCTTCAGTTGTTTCTGTTGTTTTGCCAAGTTCTATACTATAGGGACAAAACAAGCTGTTGATCCGAGCAAGCGCGAAAGAAACCGATTCATTATTGTTTTTTTCGTCTGAAGTCCAATTGACGAAGCTGCCCATGCTACTCTGCACACATCGTCATCATGATCATCATCGTCGTCATCATCATTATTATCATTAGCTGGAGCATCATTCTTACTACGCCCATTGTAGGGCAAATACCTCTCCCATATCTCTCCAATTACTCCGGTCCTGTGCCAGCTGAGGACTTGTAATCCCTGTAAACTCATTAATCTCACCCGCCCACCTAACTTTCTGCCGTCCCCTAGTACGTTTGCCTTTTCTTGGAATCCACATCGTTACCTTTTACTACCATCGGTTATCTTCCCTTCGCGTTACACGCCTTACCCATATCCATTTCTTCCTCTTGATTTCGGCTTGTATGTCATTAACCCGCGTTTGTTACCTGACGCACTCTGCCCTATTCCTTTTTCTTAACGTTACACTTATCATTTTGCTTTCCATAGCTACTTCAGTTGCCCTTAATTTAAGCTCAACTCTTTTCATTAGCCTCCCCGATTCTGCCCCATAGGTGAGTATCGGTAAGATGCAGCTGTTATATACTTTTCTTTTGAAGAATACTGATAAACTGCCATCGGTGATCTGAGAGAACCTGCCAAATACGCTCCACTTCAATCTTATTCTTCTGGTTATTTAACTCTCGTGGTCAGGATCTGCGGTCGCTACCTGCTCTAAGTACACTCTACCTGCATGAATTCTGAGTTGACTGGTGCCCGATAGCAGTCTAATTGCGATTGCTGTGAAATGCATTGCTAATACTTAATTCATTCATTGAAACTATCCCGATCTATGTATTTATCAGGCACGCCTGTAAACAAAAGCATCCCTCCTCCCCTCCTTTTTTTTTTTTGTCCAGTGTGTGAGTACGAGGAAGGCTGAACATGATCTTAATCCGCTGCTTCGAAAAGCCAAAGCAAATCTTGTAAAAGAACACGCCGAATAACAAAATAAAGAACAACTGTTGCGAGCTGGGTAGAAGTAGTAAACGTCGCCGGCAGCGCATTAAACGGCAGAAAGGGTGCCGGCAAGCACACAACTCACAAGACCGGTTTTTATGAGAGGCGCTTCGCTGCACAGCACATATCTCCGAGGTGAAACATGCTTGCAGAGGACGAGCGAGTGTGTAGGCGTGTGCGGTACAAAGGGCAAGACGGGAAGAAAAGGAAGCACTTCTTTTTCGCGCTCGCCAGTTTAACTGCCATTTCGAGAAGAAACAGCGAGCCGAAGATCGCTTCAAGGCGTTTGTAGGCAAGTCGCTTCGAAGTCGCGCCACCGGGCAGAACAGTTGTGAGCCCGGTTTGACCGTTGTTTTCCTACCGTGCCCGCTTCTTTTACGATTCCCCGGTGCCGCCGTAAACGTCTCTGTACGGTCCGGTGGAAGTTCCTGGCTCTTTTTTACGCTTTTATCGCTAGCCGATAACGACTTTGTGCGCGTTTCCCTCCAGCCCGGTAATACCTGTCGGACGGCGCGTGTTTCACGCGTTCAGACATGGCGTCTGAAACGAGGCGAAAATACGCACAGCAATCGAGTTGTTTTGGCCAAGCTGCCGTGCGATGGTTGTGCGCTCTGGCGGAGAATGTGAACACGAATGCCTTTGCGTTCGTCCTTTTCTTGCAAAATAACTTTGAAGGGAATTTTGAATACACTATTCACGCTCTACAAATCCACCCCTCTGCAGAAAATTTCCTCTGTATTCTTGCAGTCAAACCGCTTAATTTTACTTGCCTTTTGGAGCGAGAGCTCCACTACGCCATTTTTCACCAAGGTCATCAGATGTTGCAGTCTGGCCTTCCGCAGGAGGAGCGGCGGAGGTGTGGCTATGACGTCAGACCACGTGACCCACCGCAGCTGCAGCCGCCGCGCCACTGCTCCGACCGCGGTGCGCCGACCGCCGGCTTCGTCAGATGTGGTCGTGTGATTATGCACGTGTCTCGGCGTTCGCTTAGGGAGGTGACGCATGCAGTTTCGCCATGGATGAGAGCGCGGCTGACAGTGTGCCTGAAACGCCTGCGAGTCATTTCAAGCGTCTAACCAAGCGTATCCAAGTGTAATGGAACCTTCGCTCTGTCTAACTAGGCTTAGAAGAGTTAAACCATCGTCAATTTTTATTCCTACGGATTCCACACCGATTGTGCGGCAAAGGCCATGATTATAGTAGCTCGAAAGATGATTCGGTATGGCAGGGAAAGCTTGTATTCATTAGGAACCGGTGGGTACCCGGTGGCATTGGGGACCGAACCACTTCAACCTCTCGCATGCG
The DNA here is from genome assembly GCF_055824585.1 of Amblyomma mixtum. Taxonomy (NCBI): domain Eukaryota; kingdom Metazoa; phylum Arthropoda; class Arachnida; order Ixodida; family Ixodidae; genus Amblyomma; species Amblyomma mixtum. The sequence continues at coordinate 79,465,855 of NC_143013.1, forward strand.
AGGCGGATGCTGAAATTACAGGGGGTCATGAGACGTTTGATGACACCCATTTGGGGCCATTTTTTTTCTACTTCGAAAATGGGGACGATTTTTCCGGGACGTTTCTTCCAGAACCCATCTCTTCAGCGCATGGCTGACACTATGCACATAAGGCATGACAATTATCTTCTCTGCTTCCTTCATTTGCGGCTTCTGCCAGCTCGATCGGCAAAATTTCTTTAAAAGCTTGAAACCAAGGCTGGAAGTGAGGGGGTCCGGGAAACCCACTCCGCGTCAGTCTCTCTTTCTGACGGCGATGACATGATATATAAAGGGCATTTTGCAGTGCATCAGTAGCCACTGCTATTTTAGCAAATTTTGTGTGCGAGGATGAGTACAGTAGTAGGCCTTTCTTGGACCATGGGGCATAGCAGCAGCACAGGCGACTCCTGCTAACAAACATTCGTCGTCTAAGTATTGGAGTTGAACTTCATTTGGCAATTCCTTTCTTTTTTTCAGTCTTGAAAGTTTTCAGGGATCTTGAAGATATCAACTACGTCCTTACGGGAGCCCTGTTCGACAGATTGTAGATCTCCAGATAGGCATCGACAAAGCGAAAAGCTTTCATTACTTTGGTGTCGTGCAAGGCTTCCTTTAGCCGACGATCGGAGCGTGCAAGCAGAAGGTCGCTGAGAAGTGGTGCAACACAGGAGCGAATGCACACTCTGCACTCCCTGCTGCAGCAAACCGACTAGCTAACTAACCAATTATTTATTTATCAGTTAGCTAACGAGCTATCTAAAAACTGACTGGCTGGCTGACTGACTGTCTGACTAACTAACTAACTAACTAACTAACTAACTAACTAACTAACTAACTAACTAACTAACTAACTAACTAACTAACTAACTAACTAACTAACTAACTAACTAACTAACTAACTAACTAACTAATTAACTAACTAACTAACTAACTAACTAACTAACTAACTAACTAACTAACTAACTAACTAACTAACTAACTAACTAACTAACTAACTAACTAACTAACTAACTAACTAACTAACTAATTAACTAACTAACTAACTAACTAACTAACTAACTAACTAACTAACTAACTAACTAACTAACTAACTAACTAACTAACTAACTAACTAACTAACTAACTAACTAACTAACTAACTAACTAATTAACTAGCTAACTAACTAACTAACTAACTAACTAACTAACTAACTAACTAACTAACTAACTAACTAACTAACTAACTAACTAATTAACTAGCTAACTAACTAACTAACTAACTAAGTAACTAATTAACTAACTAACTAACTAACTAACTAACTAACTAACTAACTAACTAACTAACTAACTAATTAACTAACTTACTAACTAACTAACTAACTAACTAACTAACTTTAATGAACTCATCAGCTAGCTATCCAGGTAACTAATTAATTAATAGACTAACTAATTTCACACTCACGTTTCCTAGCCATGTAGCTCCTTGTGCCGAAATATTTGCAGTTACGGTAGAGGAAGAAAGAAAACGCGCAACAAAGATGAAATTGTAAGCAGTCTCACCGAAGTCTAATGGGGTGATCAAATTCTGGTCTGTCAGTTCGCTGACAGAACGAGTACGATCGATTCGTCGGCGTCGGGAAGCTCGTAACGAGAATACAACGTCCTTCGGGTTTTCTACTTTTCTATGCGCCTCGATGTTGCAGAAGCTTCTCAGTTTATCACCTCCGCATCATCGTGTCGTCTTTTTCCTCTTCCAACTTAGTTCACGCGTTTGCGTCTGCCTAGCTTTCCTTGTATATTAATTCCTCCTCTTTGAAACCCTGTCTTCTCTTCTGGCGAACTTGCCTCTCCCACCCTGTCTCTTTTTTTTGTGTGTGTGCACAAAGCTTTTGTTGCTGAAACCAATATCACGTCTTTTTCGCTGGCTATTTAGGAAGAAACTAGACAAGAAAACAATAAAGGCCAATATGGCGGTGCAGGACGGCAAAATTACGCGGATGATTAATGGAGACCGCTTTGAGTGCGCAAACAATGGCGAACCATCAGCGGGATAAGACTGCGCGGCGCGTGGTCTAGTATGAAGCAATCTGTCAAGAGGCTTGACGCTTGCCTAGCTTGTTCATTCCTCACTGCGTTGGGGTTGCTTTTCGGACGGCTATGTAGTTGGCTAAATGTATGCCTAATCGAGCGCATACGCTTCATCTCTGAGGAAAAAAAGATGAAAAAACTTGTTTGTAGGTTTCACGGCATTAACGAAGAGAAGGGTACTCACAGTGCTTTGCATAAATTCCAAGTTGCTCCTCTGCATCTCATAAGCGCCAGCCCTTTCAAACATCAGCTTAGGCTGCGACTAATTTGCATTCAGATCAGGCGCAATTAAGGGCGTGTAATGACTTACACGGGCCCCAGTTTACCATCTTCCGTGTCTAAAAAAGGCGGCTGCTCGTGGGCTTTTTTTATTACCTTGTAACTTATTGTTATTAAAGAAAGAAAAATAAGGGACTATCGGATTTGTTCATGTATAGCGCCACCACGCATGTAGGTCGACCTTCTAAGTTAGGAGCCACGCGAGGGTAAAAAAAAAAAATTGCTCGAGTTTAGCTTGACCGGTATAACTATGGGGAAGTCAGTAAATTGAAGGCAGTAAATTTTTTTTTTGGCGTTCATTTGGTTGAATATGAGAGGGTAAAAAGAAATTGCTCGAGTTCAGCTCGACCCGTATTATTATGGGGAAGGAAAAAATTAAAGACAGTAAATTTTTTTTTGCGTTCATTTCGTGGAATATGAGACCCGAACGACAGAACTATGCGAAAAGATGTAAACTAACTATAGTCGCCCAAACCACCATAGGCACTGAGAAAGCAGAACACAACGCAGTACTCACCCGCCACCCCAAACCTCCTTCTCCACCCTGGCGTGCCACGCTGGTGTCGCACCAGCGGTACGACCAACAAGCTTTGGTGCGGTTAACCGTATACGTCCTGCACGCTGAGTATGCGTTAAAAATAATAAAATGGTTGATATTTTTCATTCCTGCACCATCTCACAAACAAACAAACAAACAAACAAACAAACAAACAAACAAACAAACAAACAAACAAACAAACAAACAAACAAACAAACAAACAAACAAACAAACAAACAAACAAACAAACAAACAAACAAACAAACAAACAAAACAAACATCGAAATAAACATGGGACAGAAACCTCAGATACGTGTTACCTTTATCGTTATGATTTGAAGATTCTGCAATTTTTTCTTATGTTTACAATACCAAGAAAGATGAGACCTGTATTTATTCATTGAAATTTTCTATCTGGTGGCCTGCAGTACTCAGATGAAGCGGGTAGAGCGGATATTATTTTCCGAAGACTATTTTTTAAGCCCATCACCAAAATTGATCATTGTACTATCGGGGACAGAAGTGGCATACTCCACGCGGCGGGAGCCGGAGCAACGGAAAACTGCTTTGCAACGCCATCTACAGGCGGCATCTGGGATTGAGACAGCCAATGCGTGACCTTCATTATCAGCAGGCATGTCGCTTGGCTCGTTTCAATGTTTCGTGCTTTAGCTCGCCAAAATACCGCAGTTTTCCGCTGCTACGGCTTCCACCGTGCGGAGTATACCACTTTTGTCCCCGATAGTACATTTGTCTGCCCAACTGGCATTTTCTGGGCGTGCCCACTGAGCCCTTTCAAAGCCCTTCATTCCAAAGAAATCGTATTTAACCGTCACTAAATCTGAGGAGCTCGTGATAGACAGTGAGTGGCAAGGGAAGATAAGGAGGTCATGAACAGCAACTTACCTATTTGTAGGCGAGATCAGATTTGTTGGCGCAGGAGAGGATTAATTTGAGACAAAGGAGAAAGGCCGGCAGATGATGGGTGGCACCAACAGGGCAAGAAAAATACATTTGAATATTTCCATTTATTGTTGAAATACCAACTGATTCCTCTATTGTTTTTTGCTTTAATTATTATTCCTGAAATGAGCAACCAACACGATCAATTAAAAGCCTTGGTAGTTGAGCTGAAGATGCGGATTAATAACAAGAGAAATATTCCAAATAGAGACAACAGCAGCAGGCCAAATGACCTCTGTTATTACATGAAGTTGTCAGAGAGCTGTTTTTTATGTCGTACTTGGTGGCCAGAGGCGGACGCTCTCTTAAGGCAATTATAGGTCGACCCCTGAAGTTTCTATGTCTGATTTCTGAGGAAAACAAAGAAACAATAATATGTGAACAAATGCAGTGACTTGTTTCGCTGTAATACAGTTTCCATTTCACAAATGGTGCCGAAGCAGCGACTTTAGAATTCGATTCACGTTCACGGATCATTACTCACTTTGCAGAAAATAAGGCTTTTTACGAAGAGCAATCACTTTTCCGAGTGCACAGCGCAGTAATTGATTTTTGATGGCTTTTCCACGCCATCACTCGCCGTGTTTCGGGGCTGCTCGTATATCTTGTGCGCGCTCTCCTGCGTTCGACACGTAGATGTCGTGCAGTTTTATTTCTTCCGTATAGGTCGTTCAGAAGGACGTTCTAATATCGCCTTGTGGTTGTTTTACTTTCGGTAAAAAGAGTAATACCCATTTTTTTATTTTTCTTTGTTTTTTTCATGCTCCCGAAATCCGCTTGCCAATGGGAATTATTTCCTGTGAGGCCAATATCTCCAGTGACATGCGTGATTCAACGAGAACAAGAAACCATGCCCGGGAAAAGAATTTCTCGCCGTTGTTACGATGTTTCATTCTTTACTAAAGAGAAATGCGCACTTTTCATCCGCGTCTTAGAAAATTTGCAAATGGCTTGAGTATTTTTCTCGTTAGGTTGAGCGGGTACTCTTCAGTCTCTTTCTCATTCTCTCATTCTAGCATGCTGGATTTAAAATGATAGCTCTATGAGAGGATTTATCCGTTGTAAACGACGTTGCTGTTGTAATTTGTCGCAACCAAGAACTTTATACGTTTCCTTGCCTACAGAAAGAATATTGCCTACCAGTGATGCTCCATTTTGCCAATTTTTTGCTTTTTCAGAAACTTGAGGAGTAAAATTTTGCGAAAAGAAAATTTTTGACGGAGTTTCAGGAAACTTTAAGAATCGAAATTGTATCACTTTTTCGTCATTTACGGAGTTTCCAAGCTGCAGCAAAGAAAAAGGGCTTGAAATTTGAACTTCGGGGACTAACTGTGGAAATTTTAGGTTGCAACACAGAACATCTCTGGTGAACACGTAGGCCTGAGCCATAAAAAAAGAGCGTGACGGCAACAGCTTTGTACTTCCCACCTTCTCTCCTCCTATAAGGCTTACCTATATAATAACAGCGTTATTGACAACAGGTTAATAACAGCGCAGGTCAATAACAGCGTTATTGACCTGCGAGATGACGTCATATTACGGAACGATAGCTTAGTTTACCTACTGGCAGTGTCCTCATTCAGCTGTCGGCGTAAACCGATAATCGTAAACGAGAGTTACGGGAGCCCCACGCACGCGCGCACGCGCACACGCACACGCACGCACGCACGCACGCACGCACACACGCACGCACGCACACACACACACACACACACACACACACACACACACACACACGCACGCACGCACGCACGCGCGCACGCACGCACGCACGCACACACACACACACACACACACACACACACACACACACACACACACTCTCTCTCTCTCTCTCTCTCTCTCTCACGTGGGACTGCACGGTGCCTGGGCAAAGAGGCCCTGCCACCCTGTTAATTTCGCTCCCGCCTAAATACGAAAGACGGTTTTTACGCACTAACGTGAGCATTTGCAGGACGGACAGTATGATAAGCTGGGAGCTCGGCTCGTCTGGTTCCGTTTGCGCGGACATTTTATACCCGGGGGTCTCTCGGCTTTCTTGGCGCCGATTCGGAAGTGTCAGCCCTGCATGCGTGCGCCCGGAGAGATAGAATCCTGGGCTGCGTGGCAAAGCGCCTTATCACGTGGCTCCCAGAAGCTGCAGCCATCATCTCACTCTTAGGACGCATTTGGGAAGGCATGCTGCTGAGAGTGAGCCTGGAGGCGTGTCTCGTTCGTAGCGTTGCCAGATCTGAGCATTGGGGCGCGCTATGAGCGTAGAGAGGACATACGACGTTGGCGGAAAAGACGGCTAGATTAGTACAGCTGAACAGCTATAACAGACAGGGCGGAAGAGAAGAGCACAGACACAGGCGCTGTTCTTCGCTTCCTTCCTGTTTGTTAAAGCTGTTCAATAGTTTGCAATCAAGATGCACCAACCAGCCCGACTAAGCCCTCTTCCTGAACATTAGTACATCGACCTTTGGCGTTGACTATCTTGGGACAACAATGTCTGTGTAGAGCATGATGGGGGAGGAGAAACGAGGTGGGCAAAACATAACTTTCTCAATAAGTGGAGACGTCAGCCTGGCCATACATTTAGCAAGCTACTCTGAATAGAGAGCGAGAGAGAGAGAGAGAAACTCTCTAATTGAAACGCAGAAAATTCAGCCGGCGTTTAAATTCAGTGAGTTGCCATTCTGCGTGGGGAAGGCATTCGGGGAGAGAAAGATGGAATGAGAGAGGTGTTGGAAATGAGATGACAAAGTTCAGTGCATAGAGAATGCGCAGTGAGGGTGCTGAAGGGAGGGAGTGGAGTTTGTCTAACAAATCATTGTCATTTAAATAACCCCAATAAAAAGTTCTGCCTTTTTACTTTGCTGCCTGTGGCATGCTAAGGGTGCTAATACACAGTCGAGTGTTGGAGGCACTTGAGTGAGTTTTCTCTTTAAGATGTTCATAATGTGCACGCGTACGCTGGGCATTCTAACAAGATATGCTCCACTGATTCAACTAAGCCGCAGTTGTCGCAACACGGAAACACGGACTGTCCGCTTGACCTAAACGGAACTGTAAGGCGTTTGTAAATGCAGCGTTTGGACGAGGTCTGCTCTGGATTCAAGAACAATTAGTGGCATTATAAAAGGAAACACATTATCAACGCTCAACAAATGAATACTCTATAAGATCGAATGACAAGCACGCTTTTTCATTTTTTTTTGCTTATGTGGGAAGCGCAGGACAGCCGCTTTTCCCTGCGTTTCGATCTCGCCCGCTCTGTCCGTTTCACCTTGGAACAGTGCAAGGAAATGAAGCATGGACGAAAACACAAGACAGAAAGTAGCCGTCTGGGAACGAAAAGATTGCGAAAACGATTAGTCTGCTCGCAATAACGAGATACGTTTTTTTTTTTCGGCAGCAATTATGATACGAGAGATCCGCGAATGAACAATGAACAAATAACAGTGATATGCCTACCGCAGGCTATTTTCTGCTCCAAAGTCGACAATCGTGCCGAAGCAGAGTCCGCGAAAGCTTGAACGTGCGCCACTGCAGTTAAGATTTACCGGTTCAACTTTGTTCGCAGAAAGAGCCACCACTTCCTTCCCTAATCCCCGCAGAGACGTTATAGATATAAAATTATTTTAGTTGCTAACGCCATCCGAATTCACGGAGCTGTTTCCAAGCCAAGAACACTTCGGGGTTGGTAACCGTCCGTCCGCCTATCACTGACGACGGCGACAGCCAAGAAAGCGGATCACTTCTTGAGGGAAGTGGGGGGACATGTTGTATAAACTTATTTCGCAACGATTATTTCAGAGATTCAATGTTTTTGCCTGTTTTTCATTGGTCAATACCTCATTTGATGCTAGGGACGATGACTAAATGCTCGCTATCTGTGTTAACGTGACAGCCGGTTGTGACCAGCGCTATACTTTAGGAGGAAATAATTAATTATTGCGCTATAAACAGTACTCGAGGCTAATCATTATTGTGACTACAGGGTTCTTTCCAACCGTGTACCATGTAGGTTAATAAATCTGCGAATACACTGTTCCCTAGAGTTGCGCCTTGTTACCGCTTATATTTCCTAGCTGTCTTAAGACCCTGTATTACTACCATTTTTCGTTCCGTGCTCGTTACATCCTTGATCATGTCTGCCTGTCTTAATAAGATGGCTAATTAATAAAGCAAGGCTTTCTATATGAAACTTTTTCTTTACCCGCTGCCATATTTAGGTTAATTTTACTTACATTGCTTCCTAATAGTACTGACGTGACTCATTCTGAACTGTGTCGCGTGATGCATGTTGTACTAGTGTCGCGTTGTACACTATGTTGCCAGTCCTTGTGCATTTTTGTTAACCTCTGCAAAAAAGAAGGAGCTGCACCATAGTCCGGTACCAACGCCCACTTAATATGCTTTTGTAAAAAAAAAAAAAAGTTCGACTCGCGCTAAAGAACGAATAACAAAATAGAGGTCCTGATTACCCAACGCCAGTCTCCAGCCTCCATAACAATGCACGGTTTTGGTGAGACCGAGCATAATTGCCTCTGCAGCCTGCCTCATCGCGAGAGTACAATGCCACAGTTTTTGCACTTGCTGACGTCAGTGCTCAGTAGTCAGGGATGGCAGAGTTTAATGTTTGCCACATCCGCGCTCGTTGCTACGGTTCAGAGGCACGGCACTACTTTTATACGCAAATGCAAGACTCTCTCTCGTTTACTCTTTCTTGGCGCCTAGCATGGCGCGAAGTTCTTGGTGCACCAACGCCTCTGGGCAAGTCGTCGCGGCAGCGCTGGGCGCTAGATCAAAGAAGAGTGTCGTAATCGACGTGGAATAACGGCGCCCCGAGATCTAAGGATTCACGCTTTAGCGGATCCAGCCATGTGTTGCATGCAACTGATTCGCGACCGCGCACCCCTAATTACAAGCGCGCATTCACCAAGAGTGCTTCAAGGCTCCCTGAATTCCCATTAGAGTTGCAGTTGCGAAAGACGAAATGGCAGGGCTCATTCCTCCGTTTACTATTCGTTTCGTTTCGTTTCATGTTTTGAACTTCCTGCTGATTGTTCCACCGGAAAGTCTGCGTTCGTCAATTATAATAATGCTTTTTGCGCTGTACAATCTCCTCCTTCGTGTTCGCATCGTCTTTTCTTTCTACAGGGATGGATGTTAAAGGGAGTTCTTTTTGGCGCCGCCGCTGGCGTAGTATGGCGTCACCAAAGCTCCCGCCTTCTTTTGCTGACAGAAGACGATTCTATCCATGAGTGCATGACATCACAAGGGGCGTATTAGGCCGGGGACAGTGGGCTCTCGGGCACTGAGCAACTAAGGTCACATGACTCTGGGAGTAGACACATTAGATTTGCTGCTTTTGATCGTTGGTTCATTTAACTAATGGCCCGCAATGCTGTTGATGGCAACAGGGCACGCCGTTAAGCGGAGTGCTCGAGATTAATTTAACGTTGCCGGAGTTTTTCAACGCGCACTCAAAACTGCACGCGGAACCTCTTTTCGTTTTGTCTCTGTATACAAGCACGTCCGCCAGGGCTGCGATCGAACCCGCGAATTTTAGGGTACAGCGGAGAAAAACTAAGTTAATCTATATTGATTGATAGCCACGTTCAAATGAAAAGGAGGCCACTTTCTCGGAAGACAGACTTTAAAAGTCAGAAAAGATCCAGGAATTTTATACAGATTGCGCTGCCCTACGCCCTCCTCACAGACTAAACACAGTGACGCCACTGCCTTGTCTGTTTGTCTGTTTGTTTGTTTGTTTGTTTGTTTGTTTACAGATCTCTAAGGCTAGCCTGCACTACCATTCACCTCCTGTTCGTTTTCTTTTATTGTTTTCGCTTGCTGCCTCGTTCATTACCAGACAGCAGAATCGCAAACGGCTCGGACATTCAGCCTGCTAGACAGGACGTCTGGCACACTAAACCCTTGACTAGTTTATAAGAGTAAACTGCCCGATAGGAGCCAGTAGTAAAATTTTGATATTAACCTGTTGACTTGCAAGTAACTTTTCTCTATGCATCGCCATCTAAATGATGAACCTGCTGCCTCTGTATACCAACATCAAGACGAAAACAAACAAACAATATTCTCTGTGCACGTTGCTTGTTGATAGTACGCGCCATGTTTGCCGAAGGCAACCAAACCTGGATTGGGTTTCTCACAATCTGCGGCTGACGCGGACCCTTTACAAAAAGTAGACACCCTTGCGCAAGAAAGAATCATATTTCGACGTTCAAATATCAGAATGTCGTTTTCGATATAAGAATATACCTCAAGTGTGTTGCAGCGGGCAGACCGCGTCTGTTCCGTCAGGTCTTGTGTAAATAATAAGCGTGTTTGAAAAATGACTGCCTGCGTGCTGTGCACAGATTGGCAAGAACGGCGAATGCAAACAGCCCACAGGAACGGAACACGTTGCCGGCGCTGTTCCGTATCGTTTTCCGGCACACTTGCATCTCGTTATATTCTGTGCCAGCGCTACCAGATATCCGTTTTTCGTCTCGCGCAGAGGAGTGCAATCACCCCGCCCCACGGTGGGTTTCGCAGGAATGCTACGCTTCATGTGCAAGGCTTTGCCAGAGTGCAGAGCTCTCTATTCGAGATTTCATGACGAAAGAAGGGGCAGCCACGGTGAATGCTTCGGACGAAACCTCGCGCATTACGTCTTACGTTTACTTCGACTGCGAAAAACGTATACTATACTGAAATACTCCACCATATATGCGAAGTAAACAAAGTATGCCAAAGTAAACAAGCGTGTTTAGCTGGTCTCTGTGGCCGCCATCTGTAAACACGATGCCGCGTAGTGGCAAGGTATGCACCACGCAGCATCATGTATATAGTAGGGCGGAGACAGCCGTGGATTTAATTTCACTGCGTCATGACTAAAGCTGGCATCGAAAGCGTCACCCAGAGTGAGATGGTAACAGCGCGTTTGTTGTAGTTGTTATCCTAACAACAGATGACACATACCCCCACAGTGGGGGATCGGCCAAGAATCGGAAGGCATAGAAAGGGTATAATCAGCTGTACATTTTTGTAATGAAAACGAAAACACGTAAGAAAAAGAAAAAAAAAATTGAGGGGCGGTAAATTCGATTGACTCGGAGAAAATGGAAGAGCATTGTTCTCCACCTTCTCTACCTTTTTTCGCTATCGTTTTGAATCCTGGAGCACGAACTGTACCACTACTACTTTTAGCGCTACTTATTGTAACTTAAATATACCATTATCGTCAATAGAACCCATTCCCTGTTGCCAGACTTCCGCCGTCATGGCTCTAATGTTCTCCCATTAAAACAAAAAGGCAGACAACTCGGGTGGGAGGGCGACACCTAAGGTCCAAATGCAAGAAGGAAAGAACTGTCTTCCAGCCATCCCCTAAGCTATCGCCACCACAGACAGTCAGAAATGGTAATATTTAAAAACTCTTTCTCCTCCTACCACTTCTCCGTCGCCGCCGCTTTTTTGAAGTTCACGCGGCAGAAAGCGTCACGGCGGCGTGGCTCCTCATGCTCGCCGGCTGACGTACACAGATTGAAAATGAGGCGGCTGCCACCGGTTATCCTTCTACTCCAGAACAAATGGGGTCAACATGTGGCGAATACCGCCGATGGAAGAAATCCGTGAGAATAGCGACGCTCGCCCTCCTCTTAAAATTCTGCAAAGCGTTCGCTTCGACTGCCTTACAATAAACGAGCACGCGTGCATAGGTATCCACAAGCATTTGCGTGCTCGAAAGCGTGACGTCACGGTAATGCACTGGCGTAAATCAGGGGGGGGGGGGGGGGGCGAGCCTTTGCTTAGGGTGTGCGGGACACAGCATGCGAGCGCCCCCCCCCCCCCCCCCCCCCCCCCCCCCGTTCTCTTTTTGACTCGTCCCGGGACTACTCGTTCGGCATCGAATGATACGAGCAGCACATGCGACACATGCAAGCCGCAGGAACGATATGGGGCCTCTTCCCTTCCACAGAATGGCTCAGCAGAATCAGATGTTCAAAAAGAAAAAAAAACAGTGCTGTCATAATGACAATCTGGCAATAATCAAAGGATATGCCATGAATTCGTGTGCTTCTGTTTAAATTAACTTTAAGCTTGCTTTTCTGGCAGCGATTCAATCTGTGATTGAGACAGCGATGCTAAAGGGAAGTACTGTGCGTCTGAGGGTCGGCACCACGCAAAGCTTGGAAGCTTTCGGAGACCACCTGTGGTAGCGGAGGAGTGCGGACGTGCGTCGCATGGGCTCCGCAGATTTCAATCCCCACGGACTATCTCGACCCACTGGGCCACCAACGTTTTGTTGGATCTGAAAGAACTCACAAGCTGGATCACCCGGACACCGGTTTCAAGACGGTAGGACCATTTTTGGCAATATTACCGGACTTTGAAGCCCCGCGTGGCTCGGGCGACTTTTTGGTGGGAAACGCTCGCCGCTGAGCCTACTTAGGCTTAGCACGACTACGGGCGTTCGCGGGCAGCCAGGCCCGCTGAGCAACCGCGATGCAGCCTGGAACCGCCTCCCGCACCGCAGAATACCAAAATTTTGAGCCCTCAACGAGCAGAATAGCCCCGAATTTGCTAGAAGCACAAGAGATGGACGACGCGTTCCTCGACATCTCCGACTCCGAGAATTCGGCAGGCGGGGGAATCGAGGAATCCGCCATGCAGGAGCAGCAAGACACCCAAAAAGAAGACGAGGCAAATTGGGAATTGGCCCTGACCAAACGCCAAAAGAAGCGACAGAGAAAAAACGGACGGAACGCCGCGGCAAACGCCCCAATTTCCCCGGCCGCACAAGGTGACCTCGGAGGGGTATCCCCGGCGTCTACGCCCACAGCTGGCGTTCCAGCTGCCGGCGCGCTGAAAAAAGACGGGAAAGGAACGCAACGGCAGCTCAGGCGAAGGCTGCCCCCGCTCCCCAGGGACGATTTTAAGATTATTTTGCGACCGAAGGGACTTGTAGTCAAGTCGCTCCAGCAATTCCAAGTGGCCCGGGCCGTAGCCGCGGCATGCAGCAACAAGTTCGAAGGACGAGACCTGATCACCAGGCTCCGTACAGGATCGAATATTATAATCGTGAGCACGCCGAACGAAGAGGCCGCCCAGCTCGCGAGACGCATCACTATAGCCTCAAGATCGAAGGACGCTCATACGACGTGAACGCTTACGTGGCCGCACCGGAAGACACCCGGCGTGGCGTGATACACGGAGTTGACCCCGGAGCGACACCGGAGGAACTGAAAGCCGATTTGTGGACGCGCACACAGGGTGTTACCATCCACAGTGCTCGAAGACTAGGCAAGACCAAGACAGCTGTCATCACTTTTGACGGACCCATAACACCGAAACATGTCATCTACTGCGGAGCCGAGTACAAGTGCTACCCGTATCGGCCCACAAGACAAATCTGCTACGTTTGCTGCCAACAAGGTCACCGCTCCGACGTGTGCCCCACACCGGACGCCAAGGCTTGCAAACAGTGCGGGATGCAAAACCCGCCAAAAGACCACCAGTGTACCCCGAGATGCCTGATCTGCGGGGGCAACCACGCTACCGGATCGAGGGAGTGTCAAGACCGATTAAAGAAAGCCAGGGAGCCGCGAGGCAAGGCCAACAGCGGCAACAACGGCGGCGGACGCGAGAGCAGACGTCGCAGCCGGAACGACCGTGGCGAGAAACCGAGGTGGTTCAGCTCGGAGGGGGAGTCCTCCCAGAGCCGCTCGAGATCCCGGACGTCACGGAGCAGTTCACGGAGCCGGTCACGGTCCTTTCCGCCCCTGCCACCCCCGGCCATCAAGGGAGGGAGCCAGCAGCAGCAGCAGCAGCAGCAGCAGCAGCAGCAGCAGCAGCAGCAGCAGCAGCAGCAGCAGCAGCAGCAGCAGCAGCAGCAGCAGCAGCAGCAGCAGCAGCAGCAGCAGCAGCAGCAGCAGCAGCAGCAGCAGCAGCAGCAGCAGCAGCAGCAGCAGCAGCAGCAGCAGCAGCAGCAGCAGCAGCAGCAGCAGCAGCAGCAGCAGCAGCAGCAGCAGCAGCAGCAGCAGCAGCAGCAGCAGCAGCAGCAGCAGCAGCAGCAGCAGCAGCAGCAGCAGCAGCAGCAGCAGCAGCAGCAGCAGCAGCAGCAGCAGCAGCAGCAGCAGCAGCAGCAGCAGCAGCAGCAGCAGCAGCAGCAGCAGCAGCAGCAGCAGCAGCAGCAGCAGCAGCAGCAGCAGCAGCAGCAGCAGCAGCAGCAGCAGCAGCAGCAGCAGCAGCAGCAGCAGCAGCAGCAGCAGCAGCAGCAGCAGCAGCAGCAGCAGCAGCAGCAGCAGCAGCAGCAGCAGCAGCAGCAGCAGCAGCAGCAGCAGCAGCAGCAGCAGCAGCAGCAGCAGCAGCAGCAGCAGCAGCAGCAGCAGCAGCAGCAGCAGCAGCAGCAGCAGCAGCAGCAGCAGCAGCAGCAGCAGCAGCAGCAGCAGCAGCAGCAGCAGCAGCAGCAGCAGCAGCAGCAGCAGCAGCAGCAGCAGCAGCAGCAGCAGCAGCAGCAGCAGCAGCAGCAGCAGCAGCAGCAGCAGCAGCAGCAGCAGCAGCAGCAGCAGCAGCAGCAGCAGCAGCAGCAGCAGCAGCAGCAGCAGCAGCAGCAGCAGCAGCAGCAGCAGCAGCAGCAGCAGCAGCAGCAGCAGCAGCAGCAGCAGCAGCAGCAGCAGCAGCAGCAGCAGCAGCAGCAGCAGCAGCAGCAGCAGCAGCAGCAGCAGCAGCAGCAGCAGCAGCAGCAGCAGCAGCAGCAGCAGCAGCAGCAGCAGCAGCAGCAGCAGCAGCAGCAGCAGCAGCAGCAGCAGCAGCAGCAGCAGCAGCAGCAGCAGCAGCAGCAGCAGCAGCAGCAGCAGCAGCAGCAGCAGCAGCAGCAGCAGCAGCAGCAGCAGCAGCAGCAGCAGCAGCAGCAGCAGCAGCAGCAGCAGCAGCAGCAGCAGCAGCAGCAGCAGCAGCAGCAGCAGCAGCAGCAGCAGCAGCAGCAGCAGCAGCAGCAGCAGCAGCAGCAGCAGCAGCAGCAGCAGCAGCAGCAGCAGCAGCAGCAGCAGCAGCAGCAGCAGCAGCAGCAGCAGCAGCAGCAGCAGCAGCAGCAGCAGCAGCAGCAGCAGCAGCAGCAGCAGCAGCAGCAGCAGCAGCAGCAGCAGCAGCAGCAGCAGCAGCAGCAGCAGCAGCAGCAGCAGCAGCAGCAGCAGCAGCAGCAGCAGCAGCAGCAGCAGCAGCAGCAGCAGCAGCAGCAGCAGCAGCAGCAGCAGCAGCAGCAGCAGCAGCAGCAGCAGCAGCAGCAGCAGCAGCAGCAGCAGCAGCAGCAGCAGCAGCAGCAGCAGCAGCAGCAGCAGCAGCAGCAGCAGCAGCAGCAGCAGCAGCAGCAGCAGCAGCAGCAGCAGCAGCAGCAGCAGCAGCAGCAGCAGCAGCAGCAGCAGCAGCAGCAGCAGCAGCAGCAGCAGCAGCAGCAGCAGCAGCAGCAGCAGCAGCAGCAGCAGCAGCAGCAGCAGCAGCAGCAGCAGCAGCAGCAGCAGCAGCAGCAGCAGCAGCAGCAGCAGCAG
Source organism: Amblyomma mixtum (assembly GCF_055824585.1). NCBI lineage: Eukaryota > Metazoa > Arthropoda > Arachnida > Ixodida > Ixodidae > Amblyomma > Amblyomma mixtum. The sequence continues at coordinate 79,481,263 of NC_143013.1, forward strand.
CAGCAGCAGCAGCAGCAGCAGCAGCAGCAGCAGCAGCAGCAGCAGCAGCAGCAGCAGCAGCAGCAGCAGCAGCAGCAGCAGCAGCAGCAGCAGCAGCAGCAGCAGCAGCAGCAGCAGCAGCAGCAGCAGCAGCAGCAGCAGCAGCAGCAGCAGCAGCAGCAGCAGCAGCAGCAGCAGCAGCAGCAGCAGCAGCAGCAGCAGCAGCAGCAGCAGCAGCAGCAGCAGCAGCAGCAGCAGCAGCAGCAGCAGCAGCAGCAGCAGCAGCAGCAGCAGCAGCAGCAGCAGCAGCAGCAGCAGCAGCAGCAGCAGCAGCAGCAGCAGCAGCAGCAGCAGCAGCAGCAGCAGCAGCAGCAGCAGCAGCAGCAGCAGCAGCAGCAGCAGCAGCAGCAGCAGCAGCAGCAGCAGCAGCAGCAGCAGCAGCAGCAGCAGCAGCAGCAGCAGCAGCAGCAGCAGCAGCAGCAGCAGCAGCAGCAGCAGCAGCAGCAGCAGCAGCAGCAGCAGCAGCAGCAGCAGCAGCAGCAGCAGCAGCAGCAGCAGCAGCAGCAGCAGCAGCAGCAGCAGCAGCAGCAGCAGCAGCAGCAGCAGCAGCAGCAGCAGCAGCAGCAGCAGCAGCAGCAGCAGCAGCAGCAGCAGCAGCAGCAGCAGCAGCAGCAGCAGCAGCAGCAGCAGCAGCAGCAGCAGCAGCAGCAGCAGCAGCAGCAGCAGCAGCAGCAGCAGCAGCAGCAGCAGCAGCAGCAGCAGCAGCAGCAGCAGCAGCAGCAGCAGCAGCAGCAGCAGCAGCAGCAGCAGCAGCAGCAGCAGCAGCAGCAGCAGCAGCAGCAGCAGCAGCAGCAGCAGCAGCAGCAGCAGCAGCAGCAGCAGCAGCAGCAGCAGCAGCAGCAGCAGCAGCAGCAGCAGCAGCAGCAGCAGCAGCAGCAGCAGCAGCAGCAGCAGCAGCAGCAGCAGCAGCAGCAGCAGCAGCAGCAGCAGCAGCAGCAGCAGCAGCAGCAGCAGCAGCAGCAGCAGCAGCAGCAGCAGCAGCAGCAGCAGCAGCAGCAGCAGCAGCAGCAGCAGCAGCAGCAGCAGCAGCAGCAGCAGCAGCAGCAGCAGCAGCAGCAGCAGCAGCAGCAGCAGCAGCAGCAGCAGCAGCAGCAGCAGCAGCAGCAGCAGCAGCAGCAGCAGCAGCAGCAGCAGCAGCAGCAGCAGCAGCAGCAGCAGCAGCAGCAGCAGCAGCAGCAGCAGCAGCAGCAGCAGCAGCAGCAGCAGCAGCAGCAGCAGCAGCAGCAGCAGCAGCAGCAGCAGCAGCAGCAGCAGCAGCAGCAGCAGCAGGCCAGCAGCAGCAGCAGCAGCAGCAGCAGCAGCAGCAGCAGCAGCAGCAGCAGCAGCAGCAGCAGCAGCAGCAGCAGCAGCAGCAGCAGCAGCAGCAGCAGCAGCAGCAGCAGCAGCAGCAGCAGCAGCAGCACAGCAGCAGCAGCAGCAGCAGCAGCAGCAAGCAGCAGCAGCAGCACAGCAGCAGCAGCAGCAGCAGCAGCAGCAGCAGCAGCAGCAGCAGCAGCAGCAGCAGCAGCAGCAGCAGCAGCAGCAGCAGCAGCAGCAGCAGCAGCAGCAGCAGCAGCAGCAGCAGCAGCAGCAGCAGCAGCAGCAGCAGCAGCAGCAGCAGCAGCAGCAGCAGCAGCAGCAGCAGCAGCAGCAGCAGCAGCAGCAGCAGCAGCAGCAGCAGCAGCAGCAGCAGCAGCAGCAGCAGCAGCAGCAGCAGCAGCAGCAGCAGCAGCAGCAGCAGCAGCAGCAGCAGCAGCAGCAGCAGCAGCAGCAGCAGCAGCAGCAGCAGCAGCAGCAGCAGCAGCAGCAGCAGCAGCAGCAGCAGCAGCAGCAGCAGCAGCAGCAGCAGCAGCAGCAGCAGCAGCAGCAGCAGCAGCAGCAGCAGCAGCAGCAGCAGCAGCAGCAGCAGCAGCAGCAGCAGCAGCAGCAGCAGGCAGCAGCAGCAGCAGCAGCAGCAGCAGCAGCAGCAGCAGCAGCAGCAGCAGCAGCAGCAGCAGCAGCAGCAGCAGCAGCAGCAGCAGCAGCAGCAGCAGCAGCAGCAGCAGCAGCAGCAGCAGCAGCAGCAGCAGCAGCAGCAGCAGCAGCAGCAGCAGCAGCAGCAGCAGCAGCAGCAGCCAGCAGCAGCAGCAGCAGCAGCAGCAGCAGCAGCAGCAGCAGCAGCAGCAGCAGCAGCAGCAGCAGCAGCAGCAGCAGCAGCAGCAGCAGCAGCAGCAGCAGCAGCAGCAGCAGCAGCAGCAGCAGCAGCAGCAGCAGCAGCAGCAGCAGCAGCAGCAGCAGCAGCAGCAGCAGCAGCAGCAGCAGCAGCAGCAGCAGCAGCAGCAGCAGCAGCAGCAGCAGCAGCAGCAGCAGCAGCAGCAGCAGCAGCAGCAGCAGCAGCGCAGCAGCAGCAGCAGCAGCAGCAGCAGCACAGCAGCAGCAGCAGCAGCAGCAGCAGCAGCAGCAGCAGCAGCAGCAGCAGCAGCAGCAGCAGCAGCAGCAGCAGCAGCAGCAGCAGCAGCAGCAGCAGCAGCAGCAGCAGCAGCAGCAGCAGCAGCAGCAGCAGCAGCAGCAGCAGCAGCAGCAGCAGCAGCAGCAGCAGCAGCAGCAGCAGCAGCAGCAGCAGCAGCAGCAGCAGCAGCAGCAGCAGCAGCAGCAGCAGCAGCAGCAGCAGCAGCAGCAGCAGCAGCAGCAGCAGCAGCAGCAGCAGCAGCAGCAGCAGCAGCAGCAGCAGCAGCAGCAGCAGCAGCAGCAGCAGCAGCAGCAGCAGCAGCAGCAGCAGCAGCAGCAGCAGCAGCAGCAGCAGCAGCAGCAGCAGCAGCAGCAGCAGCAGCAGCAGCAGCAGCAGCAGCAGCAGCAGCAGCAGCAGCAGCAGCAGCAGCAGCAGCAGCAGCAGCAGCAGCAGCAGCAGCAGCAGCAGCAGCAGCAGCAGCAGCAGCAGCAGCAGCAGCAGCAGCAGCAGCAGCAGCAGCAGCAGCAGCAGCAGCAGCAGCAGCAGCAGCAGCAGCAGCAGCAGCAGCAGCAGCAGCAGCAGCAGCAGCAGCAGCAGCAGCAGCAGCAGCAGCAGCAGCAGCAAGCAGCAGCAGCAGCAGCAGCAGCAGCAGCAGCAGCAGCAGCAGCAGCAGCAGCAGCAGCAGCAGCAGCAGCAGCAGCAGCAGCAGCAGCAGCAGCAGCAGCAGCAGCAGCAGCAGCAGCAGCAGCAGCAGCAGCAGCAGCAGCAGCAGCAGCAGCAGCAGCAGCAGCAGCAGCAAGCAGCAGCAGCAGCAGCAGCAGCAGCAGCAGCAGCAGCAGCAGCAGCAGCAGCAGCAGCAGCAGCAGCAGCAGCAGCAGCAGCAGCAGCAGCAGCAGCAGCAGCAGCAGCAGCAGCAAGCAGCAGCAGCAGCAGCAGCAGCAGCAGCAGCAGCAGCAGCAGCAGCAGCAGCAGCAGCAGCAGCAGCAGCAGCAGCAGCAGCAGCAGCAGCAGCAGCAGCAGCAGCAGCAGCAGCAGCAGCAGCAGCAGCAGCAGCAGCAGCAGCAGCAGCAGCAGCAGCAGCAGCAGCAGCAGCAGCAGCAGCAGCAGCAGCAGCAGCAGCAGCAGCAGCAGCAGCACAGCAGCAGCAGCAGCAGCAGCAGCAGCAGCAGCAGCAGCAGCAGCAGCAGCAGCAGCAGCAGCAGCAGCAGCAGCAGCAGCAGCAGCAGCAGCAGCAGCAGCAGCAGCAGCAGCAGCAGCAGCAGCAGCAGCAGCAGCAGCAGCAGCAGCAGCAGCAGCAGCAGCAGCAGCAGCAGCAGCAGCAGCAGCAGCAGCAGCAGCAGCAGCAGCAGCAGCAGCAGCAGCAGCAGCAGCAGCAGCAGCAGCAGCCAGCAGCAGCAGCAGCAGCAGCAGCAGCAGCAGCAGCAGCAGCAGCAGCAGCAGCAGCAGCAGCAGCAGCAGCAGCAGCAGCAGCAGCAGCAGCAGCAGCAGCAGCAGCAGCAGCAGCAGCAGCAGCAGCAGCAGCAGCAGCAGCAGCAGCAGCAGCAGCAGCAGCAGCAGCAGCAGCAGCAGCAGCAGCAGCAGCAGCAGCAGCAGCAGCAGCAGCAGCAGCAGCAGCAGCAGCAGCAGCAGCAGCAGCAGCAGCAGCAGCAGCAGCAGCAGCAGCAGCAGCAGCAGCAGCAGCAGCAGCAGCAGCAGCAGCAGCAGCAGCAGCAGCAGCAGCAGCAGCAGCAGCAGCAGCAGCAGCAGCAGCAGCAGCAGCAGCAGCAGCAGCAGCAGCAGCAGCAGCAGCAGCAGCAGCAGCAGCAGCAGCAGCAGCAGCAGCAGCAGCAGCAGCAGCAGCAGCAGCAGCAGCAGCAGCAGCAGCAGCAGCAGCAGCAGCAGCAGCAGCAGCAGCAGCAGCAGCAGCAGCAGCAGCAGCAGCAGCAGCAGCAGCAGCAGCAGCAGCAGCAGCAGCAGCAGCAGCAGCAGCAGCAGCAGCAGCAGCAGCAGCAGCAGCAGCAGCAGCAGCAGCAGCAGCAGCAGCAGCAGCAGCAGCAGCAGCAGCAGCAGCAGCAGCAGCAGCAGCAGCAGCAGCAGCAGCAGCAGCAGCAGCAGCAGCAGCAGCAGCAGCAGCAGCAGCAGCAGCAGCAGCAGCAGCAGCAGCAGCAGCAGCAGCAGCAGCAGCAGCAGCAGCAGCAGCAGCAGCAGCAGCAGCAGCAGCAGCAGCAGCAGCAGCAGCAGCAGCAGCAGCAGCAGCAGCAGCAGCAGCAGCAGCAGCAGCAGCAGCAGCAGCAGCAGCAGCAGCAGCAGCAGCAGCAGCAGCAGCAGCAGCAGCAGCAGCAGCAGCAGCAGCAGCAGCAGCAGCAGCAGCAGCAGCAGCAGCAGCAGCAGCAGCAGCAGCAGCAGCAGCAGCAGCAGCAGCAGCAGCAGCAGCAGCAGCAGCAGCAGCAGCAGCAGCAGCAGCAGCAGCAGCAGCAGCAGCAGCAGCAGCAGCACAGCAGCAGCAGCAGCAGCAGCAGCAGCAGCAGCAGCAGCAGCAGCAGCAGCAGCAGCAGCAGCAGCAGCAGCAGCAGCAGCAGCAGCAGCAGCAGCAGCAGCAGCAGCAGCAGCAGCAGCAGCAGCAGCAGCAGCAGCAGCAGCAGCAGCAGCAGCAGCAGCAGCAGCAGCAGCAGCAGCAGCAGCAGCAGCAGCAGCAGCAGCAGCAGCAGCAGCAGCAGCAGCAGCAGCAGCAGCAGCAGCAGCAGCAGCAGCAGCAGCAGCAGCAGCAGCAGCAGCAGCAGCAGCAGCAGCAGCAGCAGCAGCAGCAGCAGCAGCAGCAGCAGCAGCAGCAGCAGCAGCAGCAGCAGCAGCAGCAGCAGCAGCAGCAGCAGCAGCAGCAGCAGCAGCAGCAGCAGCAGCAGCAGCAGCAGCAGCAGCAGCAGCAGCAGCAGCAGCAGCAGCAGCAGCAGCAGCAGCAGCAGCAGCAGCAGCAGCAGCAGCAGCAGCAGCAGCAGCAGCAGCAGCAGCAGCAGCAGCAGCAGCAGCAGCAGCAGCAGCAGCAGCAGCAGCAGCAGCAGCAGCAGCAGCAGCAGCAGCAGCAGCAGCAGCAGCAGCAGCAGCAGCAGCAGCAGCAGCAGCAGCAGCAGCAGCAGCAGCAGCAGCAGCAGCAGCAGCAGCAGCAGCAGCAGCAGCAGCAGCAGCAGCAGCAGCAGCAGCAGCAGCAGCAGCAGCAGCAGCAGCAGCAGCAGCAGCAGCAGCAGCAGCAGCAGCAGCAGCAGCAGCAGCAGCAGCAGCAGCAGCAGCAGCAGCAGCAGCAGCAGCAGCAGCAGCAGCAGCAGCAGCAGCAGCAGCAGCAGCAGCAGCAGCAGCAGCAGCAGCAGCAGCAGCAGCAGCAGCAGCAGCAGCAGCAGCAGCAGCAGCAGCAGCAGCAGCAGCAGCAGCAGCAGCAGCAGCAGCAGCAGCAGCAGCAGCAGCAGCAGCAGCAGCAGCAGCAGCAGCAGCAGCAGCAGCAGCAGCAGCAGCAGCAGCAGCAGCAGCAGCAGCAGCAGCAGCAGCAGCAGCAGCAGCAGCAGCAGCAGCAGCAGCAGCAGCAGCAGCAGCAGCAGCAGCAGCAGCAGCAGCAGCAGCAGCAGCAGCAGCAGCAGCAGCAGCAGCAGCAGCAGCAGCAGCAGCAGCAGCAGCAGCAGCAGCAGCAGCAGCAGCAGCAGCAGCAGCAGCAGCAGCAGCAGCAGCAGCAGCAGCAGCAGCAGCAGCAGCAGCAGCAGCAGCAGCAGCAGCAGCAGCAGCAGCAGCAGCAGCAGCAGCAGCAGCAGCAGCAGCAGCAGCAGCAGCAGCAGCAGCAGCAGCAGCAGCAGCAGCAGCAGCAGCAGCAGCAGCAGCAGCAGCAGCAGCAGCAGCAGCAGCAGCAGCAGCAGCAGCAGCAGCAGCAGCAGCAGCAGCAGCAGCAGCAGCAGCAGCAGCAGCAGCAGCAGCAGCAGCAGCAGCAGCAGCAGCAGCAGCAGCAGCAGCAGCAGCAGCAGCAGCAGCAGCAGCAGCAGCAGCAGCAGCAGCAGCAGCAGCAGCAGCAGCAGCAGCAGCAGCAGCAGCAGCAGCAGCAGCAGCAGCAGCAGCAGCAGCAGCAGCAGCAGCAGCAGCAGCAGCAGCAGCAGCAGCAGCAGCAGCAGCAGCAGCAGCAGCAGCAGCAGCAGCAGCAGCAGCAGCAGCAGCAGCAGCAGCAGCAGCAGCAGCAGCAGCAGCAGCAGCAGCAGCAGCAGCAGCAGCAGCAGCAGCAGCAGCAGCAGCAGCAGCAGCAGCAGCAGCAGCAGCAGCAGCAGCAGCAGCAGCAGCAGCAGCAGCAGCAGCAGCAGCAGCAGCAGCAGCAGCAGCAGCAGCAGCAGCAGCAGCAGCAGCAGCAGCAGCAGCAGCAGCAGCAGCAGCAGCAGCAGCAGCAGCAGCAGCAGCAGCAGCAGCAGCAGCAGCAGCAGCAGCAGCAGCAGCAGCAGCAGCAGCAGCAGCAGCAGCAGCAGCAGCAGCAGCAGCAGCAGCAGCAGCAGCAGCAGCAGCAGCAGCAGCAGCAGCAGCAGCAGCAGCAGCAGCAGCAGCAGCAGCAGCAGCAGCAGCAGCAGCAGCAGCAGCAGCAGCAGCAGCAGCAGCAGCAGCAGCAGCAGCAGCAGCAGCAGCAGCAGCAGCAGCAGCAGCAGCAGCAGCAGCAGCAGCAGCAGCAGCAGCAGCAGCAGCAGCAGCAGCAGCAGCAGCAGCAGCAGCAGCAGCAGCAGCAGCAGCAGCAGCAGCAGCAGCAGCAGCAGCAGCAGCAGCAGCAGCAGCAGCAGCAGCAGCAGCAGCAGCAGCAGCAGCAGCAGCAGCAGCAGCAGCAGCAGCAGCAGCAGCAGCAGCAGCAGCAGCAGCAGCAGCAGCAGCAGCAGCAGCAGCAGCAGCAGCAGCAGCAGCAGCAGCAGCAGCAGCAGCAGCAGCAGCAGCAGCAGCAGCAGCAGCAGCAGCAGCAGCAGCAGCAGCAGCAGCAGCAGCAGCAGCAGCAGCAGCAGCAGCAGCAGCAGCAGCAGCAGCAGCAGCAGCAGCAGCAGCAGCAGCAGCAGCAGCAGCAGCAGCAGCAGCAGCAGCAGCAGCAGCAGCAGCAGCAGCAGCAGCAGCAGCAGCAGCAGCAGCAGCAGCAGCAGCAGCAGCAGCAGCAGCAGCAGCAGCAGCAGCAGCAGCAGCAGCAGCAGCAGCAGCAGCAGCAGCAGCAGCAGCAGCAGCAGCAGCAGCAGCAGCAGCAGCAGCAGCAGCAGCAGCAGCAGCAGCAGCAGCAGCAGCAGCAGCAGCAGCAGCAGCAGCAGCAGCAGCAGCAGCAGCAGCAGCAGCAGCAGCAGCAGCAGCAGCAGCAGCAGCAGCAGCAGCAGCAGCAGCAGCAGCAGCAGCAGCAGCAGCAGCAGCAGCAGCAGCAGCAGCAGCAGCAGCAGCAGCAGCAGCAGCAGCAGCAGCAGCAGCAGCAGCAGCAGCAGCAGCAGCAGCAGCAGCAGCAGCAGCAGCAGCAGCAGCAGCAGCAGCAGCAGCAGCAGCAGCAGCAGCAGCAGCAGCAGCAGCAGCAGCAGCAGCAGCAGCAGCAGCAGCAGCAGCAGCAGCAGCAGCAGCAGCAGCAGCAGCAGCAGCAGCAGCAGCAGCAGCAGCAGCAGCAGCAGCAGCAGCAGCAGCAGCAGCAGCAGCAGCAGCAGCAGCAGCAGCAGCAGCAGCAGCAGCAGCAGCAGCAGCAGCAGCAGCAGCAGCAGCAGCAGCAGCAGCAGCAGCAGCAGCAGCAGCAGCAGCAGCAGCAGCAGCAGCAGCAGCAGCAGCAGCAGCAGCAGCAGCAGCAGCAGCAGCAGCAGCAGCAGCAGCAGCAGCAGCAGCAGCAGCAGCAGCAGCAGCAGCAGCAGCAGCAGCAGCAGCAGCAGCAGCAGCAGCAGCAGCAGCAGCAGCAGCAGCAGCAGCAGCAGCAGCAGCAGCAGCAGCAGCAGCAGCAGCAGCAGCAGCAGCAGCAGCAGCAGCAGCAGCAGCAGCAGCAGCAGCAGCAGCAGCAGCAGCAGCAGCAGCAGCAGCAGCAGCAGCAGCAGCAGCAGCAGCAGCAGCAGCAGCAGCAGCAGCAGCAGCAGCAGCAGCAGCAGCAGCAGCAGCAGCAGCAGCAGCAGCAGCAGCAGCAGCAGCAGCAGCAGCAGCAGCAGCAGCAGCAGCAGCAGCAGCAGCAGCAGCAGCAGCAGCAGCAGCAGCAGCAGCAGCAGCAGCAGCAGCAGCAGCAGCAGCAGCAGCAGCAGCAGCAGCAGCAGCAGCAGCAGCAGCAGCAGCAGCAGCAGCAGCAGCAGCAGCAGCAGCAGCAGCAGCAGCAGCAGCAGCAGCAGCAGCAGCAGCAGCAGCAGCAGCAGCAGCAGCAGCAGCAGCAGCAGCAGCAGCAGCAGCAGCAGCAGCAGCAGCAGCAGCAGCAGCAGCAGCAGCAGCAGCAGCAGCAGCAGCAGCAGCAGCAGCAGCAGCAGCAGCAGCAGCAGCAGCAGCAGCAGCAGCAGCAGCAGCAGCAGCAGCAGCAGCAGCAGCAGCAGCAGCAGCAGCAGCAGCAGCAGCAGCAGCAGCAGCAGCAGCAGCAGCAGCAGCAGCAGCAGCAGCAGCAGCAGCAGCAGCAGCAGCAGCAGCAGCAGCAGCAGCAGCAGCAGCAGCAGCAGCAGCAGCAGCAGCAGCAGCAGCAGCAGCAGCAGCAGCAGCAGCAGCAGCAGCAGCAGCAGCAGCAGCAGCAGCAGCAGCAGCAGCAGCAGCAGCAGCAGCAGCAGCAGCAGCAGCAGCAGCAGCAGCAGCAGCAGCAGCAGCAGCAGCAGCAGCAGCAGCAGCAGCAGCAGCAGCAGCAGCAGCAGCAGCAGCAGCAGCAGCAGCAGCAGCAGCAGCAGCAGCAGCAGCAGCAGCAGCAGCAGCAGCAGCAGCAGCAGCAGCAGCAGCAGCAGCAGCAGCAGCAGCAGCAGCAGCAGCAGCAGCAGCAGCAGCAGCAGCAGCAGCAGCAGCAGCAGCAGCAGCAGCAGCAGCAGCAGCAGCAGCAGCAGCAGCAGCAGCAGCAGCAGCAGCAGCAGCAGCAGCAGCAGCAGCAGCAGCAGCAGCAGCAGCAGCAGCAGCAGCAGCAGCAGCAGCAGCAGCAGCAGCAGCAGCAGCAGCAGCAGCAGCAGCAGCAGCAGCAGCAGCAGCAGCAGCAGCAGCAGCAGCAGCAGCAGCAGCAGCAGCAGCAGCAGCAGCAGCAGCAGCAGCAGCAGCAGCAGCAGCAGCAGCAGCAGCAGCAGCAGCAGCAGCAGCAGCAGCAGCAGCAGCAGCAGCAGCAGCAGCAGCAGCAGCAGCAGCAGCAGCAGCAGCAGCAGCAGCAGCAGCAGCAGCAGCAGCAGCAGCAGCAGCAGCAGCAGCAGCAGCAGCAGCAGCAGCAGCAGCAGCAGCAGCAGCAGCAGCAGCAGCAGCAGCAGCAGCAGCAGCAGCAGCAGCAGCAGCAGCAGCAGCAGCAGCAGCAGCAGCAGCAGCAGCAGCAGCAGCAGCAGCAGCAGCAGCAGCAGCAGCAGCAGCAGCAGCAGCAGCAGCAGCAGCAGCAGCAGCAGCAGCAGCAGCAGCAGCAGCAGCAGCAGCAGCAGCAGCAGCAGCAGCAGCAGCAGCAGCAGCAGCAGCAGCAGCAGCAGCAGCAGCAGCAGCAGCAGCAGCAGCAGCAGCAGCAGCAGCAGCAGCAGCAGCAGCAGCAGCAGCAGCAGCAGCAGCAGCAGCAGCAGCAGCAGCAGCAGCAGCAGCAGCAGCAGCAGCAGCAGCAGCAGCAGCAGCAGCAGCAGCAGCAGCAGCAGCAGCAGCAGCAGCAGCAGCAGCAGCAGCAGCAGCAGCAGCAGCAGCAGCAGCAGCAGCAGCAGCAGCAGCAGCAGCAGCAGCAGCAGCAGCAGCAGCAGCAGCAGCAGCAGCAGCAGCAGCAGCAGCAGCAGCAGCAGCAGCAGCAGCAGCAGCAGCAGCAGCAGCAGCAGCAGCAGCAGCAGCAGCAGCAGCAGCAGCAGCAGCAGCAGCAGCAGCAGCAGCAGCAGCAGCAGCAGCAGCAGCAGCAGCAGCAGCAGCAGCAGCAGCAGCAGCAGCAGCAGCAGCAGCAGCAGCAGCAGCAGCAGCAGCAGCAGCAGCAGCAGCAGCAGCAGCAGCAGCAGCAGCAGCAGCAGCAGCAGCAGCAGCAGCAGCAGCAGCAGCAGCAGCAGCAGCAGCAGCAGCAGCAGCAGCAGCAGCAGCAGCAGCAGCAGCAGCAGCAGCAGCAGCAGCAGCAGCAGCAGCAGCAGCAGCAGCAGCAGCAGCAGCAGCAGCAGCAGCAGCAGCAGCAGCAGCAGCAGCAGCAGCAGCAGCAGCAGCAGCAGCAGCAGCAGCAGCAGCAGCAGCAGCAGCAGCAGCAGCAGCAGCAGCAGCAGCAGCAGCAGCAGCAGCAGCAGCAGCAGCAGCAGCAGCAGCAGCAGCAGCAGCAGCAGCAGCAGCAGCAGCAGCAGCAGCAGCAGCAGCAGCAGCAGCAGCAGCAGCAGCAGCAGCAGCAGCAGCAGCAGCAGCAGCAGCAGCAGCAGCAGCAGCAGCAGCAGCAGCAGCAGCAGCAGCAGCAGCAGCAGCAGCAGCAGCAGCAGCAGCAGCAGCAGCAGCAGCAGCAGCAGCAGCAGCAGCAGCAGCAGCAGCAGCAGCAGCAGCAGCAGCAGCAGCAGCAGCAGCAGCAGCAGCAGCAGCAGCAGCAGCAGCAGCAGCAGCAGCAGCAGCAGCAGCAGCAGCAGCAGCAGCAGCAGCAGCAGCAGCAGCAGCAGCAGCAGCAGCAGCAGCAGCAGCAGCAGCAGCAGCAGCAGCAGCAGCAGCAGCAGCAGCAGCAGCAGCAGCAGCAGCAGCAGCAGCAGCAGCAGCAGCAGCAGCAGCAGCAGCAGCAGCAGCAGCAGCAGCAGCAGCAGCAGCAGCAGCAGCAGCAGCAGCAGCAGCAGCAGCAGCAGCAGCAGCAGCAGCAGCAGCAGCAGCAGCAGCAGCAGCAGCAGCAGCAGCAGCAGCAGCAGCAGCAGCAGCAGCAGCAGCAGCAGCAGCAGCAGCAGCAGCAGCAGCAGCAGCAGCAGCAGCAGCAGCAGCAGCAGCAGCAGCAGCAGCAGCAGCAGCAGCAGCAGCAGCAGCAGCAGCAGCAGCAGCAGCAGCAGCAGCAGCAGCAGCAGCAGCAGCAGCAGCAGCAGCAGCAGCAGCAGCAGCAGCAGCAGCAGCAGCAGCAGCAGCAGCAGCAGCAGCAGCAGCAGCAGCAGCAGCAGCAGCAGCAGCAGCAGCAGCAGCAGCAGCAGCAGCAGCAGCAGCAGCAGCAGCAGCAGCAGCAGCAGCAGCAGCAGCAGCAGCAGCAGCAGCAGCAGCAGCAGCAGCAGCAGCAGCAGCAGCAGCAGCAGCAGCAGCAGCAGCAGCAGCAGCAGCAGCAGCAGCAGCAGCAGCAGCAGCAGCAGCAGCAGCAGCAGCAGCAGCAGCAGCAGCAGCAGCAGCAGCAGCAGCAGCAGCAGCAGCAGCAGCAGCAGCAGCAGCAGCAGCAGCAGCAGCAGCAGCAGCAGCAGCAGCAGCAGCAGCAGCAGCAGCAGCAGCAGCAGCAGCAGCAGCAGCAGCAGCAGCAGCAGCAGCAGCAGCAGCAGCAGCAGCAGCAGCAGCAGCAGCAGCAGCAGCAGCAGCAGCAGCAGCAGCAGCAGCAGCAGCAGCAGCAGCAGCAGCAGCAGCAGCAGCAGCAGCAGCAGCAGCAGCAGCAGCAGCAGCAGCAGCAGCAGCAGCAGCAGCAGCAGCAGCAGCAGCAGCAGCAAGCCCGAAAGAGCGGCGGCGTCAAGGTGAGCTGGGGAGCCGAAAACCCCTGGTTTGCTCCGCACTCGGGAGGGATAACTAACAAACAGAACACAAACACAAACAGCAACCGCGACCAACCTAGACAGGAGGACGCGGAGAAAACAGCGCTGAGACGCGAATTAGAACTATCACGCGCTAGGCAGACAGAGCTAGAGCGCAAAATAGCAGAGCTCACGAAGGCAGTACGAGACCTTAAGTCGAACAGCCCTCCGCAGCCACAAACATTACAAACCCAAGCCCAGTCGCAAACAGGCAACGAGCAGGGCCTCCAAACAGGCAAGAAGCAGGGCCTCCTCCAACAACACATTCATACACAACAAGCACCGCCCGACATCATAGCGCTTCAAGAGACGGGCACTACGCCAACACTCGCAGGATATACGTGCTACGAGACTCAAGAGAAAGGAAGAACGGCAACCCTAGTCAGTAAGGCGCTCATCGCCATAAACCATGACAAGATTGCCGACACCGACGTAGAACACGTGATAGTAGAAATTATACCAAAGAAGAAAAGAAAGAGGGGCAGCATCTTCCTTGTGAACGCATACAGTCCTCCAAAACAGAGGAAAGCAAAATTCCATGAACTTTTCCATGGCGCACGCAACCTAGCAAAAAACAACACGCTAATCATACTAGGAGACTTCAATGCCATGGACAAAAGCTGGGGATACCAAACAGCTAACCCAAAAGGCAAAGCACTAGCAGCGGCAGCAGAAAACACTGACTGCACCCTCCTCACAGACTCAGACACTCCAACCAGAATCGGAAACAGCGTCAGTACCGACACCTGCCCCGACCTCACATTCATACGGGGAGCGGAACAGGCAGTGTGGGAGAACCTGTTAGAAAATCTGGGCAGTGACCACTATATACTTAAAACACAAGTAACCTCAGACAGGCTAAAGCGCCAGCTGGGATCGGCAAAAATTACGGATTGGAGCGCTTTTCGCGAGGCATGCGACGGGAATCTCGCCGCGAAAGGGATCCAATCGATAGAAGAGTGGGGAAACATGCTGAAAGAAAAACAGCGCAAGTACACTAAAGAAATCGCGCGAACGACGCAGACACCCGAGGTGGACGCCAGGCTGCTCAAGCTATGGGAAGCTAGACGCGGGCTCACCAAGAGGTGGAAGAAACAAAAGTACAACAGAAAACTAAAACTTAAGATCGCAGAAGTCACAGCGAAAGCAGAAGAGTACGCGGCGCAATTGGCAAGGCAAAACTGGCAACAATTCAGTGACTCCCTCAACGGAACTTTGAGCACATCGAGGACGTGGCATATACTCAAGGCTCTCATAGATCCAACAAAAACCAAGGCAGAAAACAACAAAGCCATCTACCGGTTAATCCACCAGTTCAAGGGACCAGATTCAGCACTCCTGGAAAAAGTACGCGTTAAGTGCTTCGGGGACACACACCCAGCAGCTTACGCAGAGCGCTATCGAGGAAGTGAAAACGACACCTTGGACAGACCCATCACGCGAGAAGAGGTCTACGCAGCGATTAGAAACACAACCAGAAATACGGCCGCGGGTGCAGATAAGATCAATAACGCACTCATCCGCAACCTCAGTGATGAGCTAGTCGCTGAATTAACGGACTTTCTCAACAAACACTGGGAAGCAGAGACCGTCCCCGAGGAGTGGAAACATGCGGAGGTTGTCATGATTCCTAAACCAGGCAAGAAACTACAAATTGAGAACCTCAGACCGATCTCGCTCACATCGTGCCTAGGAAAACTGTACGAACGAGTGGTGACGCTGAGATTACAACAGTACATGGAGGACAACGAACTGTATCCCCACAGCATGTTCGGTTTCAGAGCAAAACTATCGACCCAAGATGTACTACTTCAAATCAAAGAAGAAGTACTTGGGAACGTCCCCAAGAGCGGAGAAAACATAATACTGGCATTGGACATCAAGGGGGCTTTTGACAATGTCAGTCACGAGGCTATCCTTACGGGCATGAACGACCTGAACTGCGGAAGGAGAATCTACGGCTACGTCAAAGCCTTCCTCTCAAATAGAACGGCAACGATTGGCCTGGGGGAGCTCAGATCAGACAAATTTCTTACTCCAAATAAAGGAACACCTCAAGGATCGGTCATCTCCCCTACGCTCTTCAACATAGCCATGATTGGCTTGGCAAAACAGTTAAAAGCAATCGACGGCATACACCATGCCATGTATGCCGACGACATCACCATCTGGGTCAACACAGGCTCGCTCGGAGAGAAAGAAGAGAAATTACAAAAGGCAGCCACCTGCGTAGAGAACTACGTCAGAGAAAGAGGGCTAGCATGCTCCACCGAGAAATCAGAGCTCCTAAGAGTTTGGAGAGGAAAACAAAATCGCACAGTCCCCACTAGCGACGACTTAAAGTTGAACGTCTACCTCGACGGGAATTCGATACCGGAAAAAACACTCATCAGAATCTTGGGGATGTGGATACAGTCAAACCAACGCTGCACTCACACTCTCGCCCTACTCAAAGCATCCACTCTACAAGTGGCCCGCATGATCACGCGCATCTCACACAGACGTCATGGCATGCGAGAGGAGGACACACTTAAGTTGGTCAGAAGCCTGGTAGTCAGCCGAGTGACATACAGCCTCCCCTACTATAATCCCATCAAGAGTGAGGTACAACAGGCGGACGTGATTCTACGCAAAGCCTACAAAACCGCACTCCACCTTCCTCACAGCACTTCAACTGAAAAGCTCCTAGCCCTAGGACTACGCAACACTTTCGATGAATTGAGAGAGGCACAACTAGTCTCCCAACTGCGCAGACTACAACAGACCCCATCTGGCAGGGAGCTCCTAAAGAAACTGGGCCGCGCCGATCAAATTCAAGAAATACAGAGGACAGAAACAATTCCGGACGAATATCGCAACACACTAAAAGTAACGCCAATACCCCGGAACATGGATCCCAACCTACACAAAGCACGCAGAGAGGCAAGGGCTGAATACCTACAAAAGACATTAGCACCCCAAGAAACGACGGTATACGTGGACGCAGCCACATACACCAGAACAGCGGGGCAGCACAACAGCAATGCGGTAACAACGGTGATTGACTCAACCCTACGCGAGATCACCAGCGCATCACTACAAGACTGTACGATAGTCGAGGCTGAGGAAGCGGCCGTCGCTCTAGCGGCAGCGGAGGGCTATCGGTCTAAACGGTCTCTAAAAATCCTTACAGACTCACAAACAGCATGCCGCAACTACCTACGCGGCAGAATAGGGCACAGAGCGCTCCGCATACTCCGCTCTGGGGGCCACATAACACAACGACAAACAAACGGAGAACCAATCAGGCATACGATAGTATGGACGCCGGGACATACGGGAGTAACAGGGAACCAAGAGGCGGACAGGATAGCTCGAGGGTACACTTATTACCGAGCATCCAACGTAGGCGACCTCGAGGGGAACGAACCTGTACCCCAAGATTATTCGGCGATTCTAAATTATTACAAGGGCTGCAGAAAGCGGTATCCACCACCGGACAACTCCCTTAGCAGAGAGGACTCTGTCGCGTGGAGACAGCTACAGACGGGCTCCTACCCGAACCTACACGTACTCAACAAAATATATCCAACACAATACAATGACAAATGCCCTTGGTGCCAAGAACCCCCCACGCTGTACCACATAACGTGGGCATGCCAGAGGATAAGCGTGGTACCAGTGATAACAAACCCGAGTGCGGAGCAATGGGAGGGAGTGCTCTCCAGCGATCGTCGGGTCGACCAAGAAGGTCTGATTCGGCGAGCAAAACTGGCAGCAGCATCCAGCGGAGCCCTGGACTAAGGGCAACCGACCTTTGAGCAAGATGGACGAAGCCATCTCAAAACCGCCGAACACAATCCGAATCTAGAGCTAATAAAGTTTTCACTCACTCACTCACTTGGAAGCTTTCATCGGGGACCTTCTCTTGTTCGAACCTGGAGAACGTTTTAACAGTGCACAAGACAGGCGCTGACAGATGCGACTCGCCTTGGCGGAAATCATAATACTACTTCCTATCAACTGGCCATATTTACTTTAAAAAAGGAAATGATTAAAACATATTGGGCAATGTCTACCACTGTCACCTTCAGTTTCTTAAAACTGCCTGTTCGAATAGAAAATTTTGAGTGTCCCTTCCACCATCTCGAGCTCACGGCTCCTCTGAGCCAAAAATAAAAAAAACATGGAGGCTGTGATTACAGAGCGAGAAAGAAATGCTGGTTAAACGCTGCAGAAATAGCACAACCCCAGAGCTGGAACGCATAAAGGACACAACGAAGACTTTAGATCAGAGGAACGAAGCAAAACACAGCGTTATACTCGGCGCCAGAGGTCTGCATGGGGCGGTATCTATATACAGTGTGTTTCTTCTCAGACTTTACACAATTTTTAAAAATAGGCTTTTTGATTTAGAAGAGCGCTTTACTTGGCATAGCATTGTCAGCGGTGTAGTTCATCAGAATACAACTAAGAGGTGCTAACTAGAAGGCTGGTTAACTAATATCAAACAGTTAACTTTTTAACCATTACTGTTACGCTCCTTAATTATTGAGAGGCGTGTAGCCCACCGTATGCAATACCGATATCAGTTTTAGAATTTCGAAAACGCGGTTTCCCTCGACGCTGTGGCCCGGCAAATTCTGCCTACATTGCATTAAAATACATGCGCTTTCGAGAAGTTTGCAGGCAAAGCAACCTCTCCAGTGCATGTAACTCGTTGAAAGGGTAGCGCTGGCGTGCCATAATAACTACGCTAAATTTCAATTACTCATTTTACACAGACACTTTCCATATGGCCCCATTAGATCCAGTCGATGTAAAATCAATCGTAGTCAATGCCAGATTGCTCGTGCTTTTCAGTGACCTTTTGTGGACAGATTCGACTGACGTATCTTAAGACGAACGGCCAGAAAGTCATGGGTGCTGCCGTTTGAGGCATACGTACCTTAACGAGTCGTTCCTCAAGAAACCTTCGTCTTAGATGGTTTATGATTTGTGGGGTTTAACGTACCAAAGCGACTAAGCTATGAGGGATGCCGTCGTGGAGGGCTCCGGAAATTTTGACCACCTGGGGTTCTTTAACGTGCACTGACATCGAACAGTACACGGGCCTCTGGAATTTCGCCTCCATCGAAATGCGACCGCCGTGACCGAAATCCAACCCGCGCCTTTCGGGTCAGCAGCCGAGCACCATAACCACTGAGCCACCGCGGCGACCCGTCATCTTAGAGTACGCATGGAAAAAACAAAAACAAAAACAAAACGTTAACTTTTTCTTTTAAAGCGAAAGCTTTACTACTTGCACTTTCAGCCTTTGCCGTGGCGCGGCGGTGCCACCATTGACCTTTAGTTGACCTCTGTGTGACGTCATGCGTGACATCACGCCGAAGAGGACCGACTCGCGCCGTCGCAAGCCGCGGCGGTGCCACCACCGGCGCCTAACTCCTGCGCTCTCCGCTAGGAGCACAACAGGTGCTTTGTGACGTCACGCCGAAGAGAAGGGCGACCGACTCGCGCCGTCGCAAGCCGCGGCGGTGCCACCACCGGCGCCTAACTCCTGCGCTCTCCGCTAGGAGCGCGATTGTGGCGTTACGCTTAAAGCCCAAGAGATTAGGCTCGACTTACGTCGCTAGAAAGCAGTAGCTGGGCCAACCACCAGCGGCTTAACATTGCTCGCGATCTCGCACCGTCCGTGTGCGACGGCGGTGCACATGAACGGCGGCCTGACTGGACTGGATTGTACTGGACTGGATTGGATTAGAATAGAATAGATTAGATTAGATTACATTAGATTATATTGGATTGTATAACAGATGCATCGCCACAAGTCTAACCACAAGCACCACCACCAGCTACACTACCAGCTGCACCATGGCGTAGGTACGGATATTGCTTTCGCAATTACCGGGCTTAACCAAGCTAAGCCACAGCGAATTTTTTTGTGTCCTCAACAGGAGTGCTTTATTTTATTTACGGTGCTGAAGGAAACCGCCCGATGATTTTTCTCCTCGAGCGAAATTGGGCTTCTTGCAGTCACCAGACAGGCTTTAGTTTTGTCCCGAGCGGCTCCATAATGAAATGACACCACAGTGCTCAGTATGGCGACCTTCCCAATTATCTCTGCAAGATCAAACACTATGTTTACGTGGGCTTACCACTAAACTGACGTAAAAGGGCTTGTTTTCCCACTTAACCTCTCCCTTTCGGCTGTTCGCCTGCTCTGGTTTCCGCGGTCTTGTTGATTTAGCGTGCTGCTACAAAGGCGCTGTTTAAGTAATGTTGAAACAAGATTCGCTGAAGCGTTCACTTCACCTGAAGTAATTGAATTCACAAAAAGCGCTTTCCCGCAGCAAACAAGATTGTCGTGTGCGTGCTTGGAAAGTTCGAGCAACTAATGTCCCTTGAGTAAAGCTAGCTGAAAACTACTTTATTTTTTGGGCGGAAAGTCTCTCAGTGTGCTGCGCGAGTTGTTCATTTTTGTTGTGAGCTCCTGCGTGGTTCACGGTTGCGGCAGCGGCATCAGTGCCTCCCTGAAAAAAACAAAACAAAAAACACTTGGCACAAGTAAGGGAAGTGATCGGGAGAGTAAACAAAGGCAACAGTCTCCTACCACAAAGTGCTGTGCACGAAAAAGTTTCCTTTGCCTGCAGTCTTTCTGCTAAAGATTTCTGACTACGTCTACCGGCTGTACCAAGGACACAAGTATCAGCAATATATATATATATATATATATATATATATATATATATATATATATATATATATATATATATATATATATTGATGCGGGTAGACGACGACGACAAAGAGCGATGGCACGAGTGCGCAGAGCAGAAGACGACAACGAAGTTCGGACTGTGTTCTCGGTGGTGCCGCTCGCAGCTGTTCATGTCTATTTGTAAATATCTGTAAATATATTCTTTCCCGCAACATATTTGGTGGAGGTGCGGATTTCCCCTACGTCTACCGACGACGGAGCTCCGCAGCGGCCGCCAGTTGCCTTCACTCATCATGACCCAAGACGCCGCCCAGCAAACGTCATCCCCGGCCATGACATCACTCGTTCTTTCTCCCCCTCGTGACCCTGGGACATTTTCTGGTACCGACAACACTGACGTCGACGACTGGATCAACATGTACGAGCGAGTGAGTACCTACAACCGCTGGGATCCGACCCTTATGCTCGCAAACGTAATATTCTATCTAAAAGACACCGCCCGGGTCTGGTATGAGACGCACGAAGACCGTCTGACCAGCTGGGACGTGTGCAAAGAGAAACTCCGCGAATTGTTTGGACGGCCGCTCGGCCGAACGCTTGCCGCTAAGAAGGACCTCGCCTCCCGAGCTCAAACATCTACGGAGTCCTATGTGTCGTACATTCAAGATGTGCTGGCCCTCTGTCACAAAGTCGACGCCAACATGCCCGAGTCTGACAAAGTCGGCCACGTGTTGAAGGGAATCGCCGACGATGCCTTCAACTTGCTCGTATACAAGAACTGCACTACAGTCGACGGAATTATTAAGGAATGTCGACGCTTCGAGGAAGCCAAAAGCAGGCGTATTAGCCAGCCGTACACACGCCTCCCTAACACGGCTGCGACTTCTTCATGCGAAGACCTGCGACACCGGGAAACTCCGGCGCCCTCAGAAAATGTGACCCGCATCATCAGACGCGAGCTCGGAGCTATGTCCCCTGCCCCCCAGCATCTACATGATGGCGACACCCGCTTACCTACCATCTCTCTGGTACAAGCTGTCGTCCGCCAAGAGCTTGCCAACCTTGGTTTCCAGCCCGTCAGCCCTGTACGGTCTTCACCACCACCCGAGATCACTGCGATTGCTCCTGGACGACCTTCGTACTTCACTCCACGTCGCCGAAACCCTAACGACTGGCGGACAACCGATGACAGGCCCATTTGTTTCCATTGCCACCGCATTGGCCACATCTCCCGCCACTGTCGAAATTATTGGTCCCGTCGCAGCACATACCGTCCTCTCAGCTCCCAACGCGACGACGAACAGCCCAGCCACTACACGCCCCCTCCAGCCCAGCACAGTGCTACAGTCGACGGCCAGATTCCCCGCTCCAGCCGCTCCCCGTCCCCCCTGCGTCGCCAGTCTCGTTCGCCCCAACGCCGTCGCTCCTCTCCTGGCCCCTACGGACGCTCGCAAGCGGAAAACTAGACGCTGCAGTGTCTAGAGGTGATGCTGCAGTACAGCCCCAGTCCCAAAATCCTCGATTAGCCCTTCGCGCACACCATAATTTGCTCGCCATTCATGTCGATGGAGTGCCTGTGAGAGCCCTGATCGATACAGGCGCGCACGTATCCGTCATGAGTTCAGCCCTACGACGCCGCCTCCGAAAAGTACTGACCCCTGCACCCAAAGCCGTTCTCCGCGTTGCCGACGGCGGAACTGCTCATGTTGTTGGACTATGCACAGCCCGTGTGACCATATCCGGCCGCCATACGTCCGTTCTGTTCTCTGTTCTGGCCCAGTGCCCTCATGAAGTCATTCTTGGCCTCGACTTCCTGTCTGAGCATTCAGCCCTCATTGACTGCGCCACTAATGTCGTTCAGCTTGACCTTCCTCTTTCTGCTGAGTCGCCGTCCCCAGTTATACACCGTCTTTGTGCTGTCGACTTTGTCCGTCTACCGCCTCAAGCCGCAACTTACATTTCTTTCTCATCTGTTCCCCCTGTACCTGATGGTCACTACGTAGTCACTCCGGAACTTGACGTCGCCCTGACGCGCAGCATTGCGCTTCCACACATTGTATTTACAATGTCGGCCAACCGAGCGTGCCTTCCGGTCCTGAACTTCGGTTCATCCATCCAACCGCTCCCGCAAGGTATCTCACTCGCCACGCTGTGCCCTGCTGCCGAATGTGTGATATCAGTGGTGGACAGCTGCTTGCCTTCCACTCAGCAATGCCGGTTGCCTGCGGCCCCATCAACAGCGAACCCAACGGACGACTACGCCGACATGATCGCTTCTGACCTACCGCCGATGCAAGCTCGCGATCTTAGGTGTCTCTTATCATCTTTCCGCGACATATTCGACTTTGATAGCCGTGTTTTGGCTCGGACCTCTGTGGTGACGCATCACATAAACACCGGTGATTCCGCTCCTCTCCGCAGACGTCCGTACCGAGTGTCCAGCGCCGAACGCACCGTCATAAATCAAGAGGTGGACAAGATGCTCGCAAAAGACATCATCGAGCCCTCGTCAAGTCCTTGGGCTTCACCAGTCGTCCTGGTGAAAAAGAAGGATGGCAGCTGGCGCTTCTGCGTTGATTATCGGCACCTCAACCGCATCACAAAAAAAGACGTATATCCACTCCCAAGGATCGATGATGCCTTAGATTGCCTCCACGGCGCCAAATATTTCTCTTCAATTGTTCTTCGATCGGGGTACTGGCAAATTGCCGTTGATGAAAAGGACCGCGAGAAGACCGCCTTCGTGACGCCTGATAGCTTATACCAGTTTCAAGTCATGCCGTTCGGCCTCTGTAACGCCCCAGCTACCTTCGAACGAATGATGGACTCCCTTCTTCGTGGCTTTAAATGGTCCACCTGCCTCTGTTACCTAGACGATGTTGTGGTTTTCTCGCCTACTTTTGCCACGCACCTCGAGCGCCTCTCTAATATTCTGACAGTGTTTCGTAACGCCGGACTTCAGCTGAACTCATCGAAATGCAAGTTCGGTCGTCGCCAACTCACTATTCTCGGACACCTCGTTGACGCTTCTGGTGTACGCCCAGATCCCATCAAAATTCAAGCTGTGAAGGACTTTCCTCTTCCAAGGTCGTCGAAAGATGTACGCAGCTTTGTCGGCTTGTGCTCATATTTTCGCCGTTTTATCAAAGATTTCGCCGGCATCGCTCGTCCCCTCACCGATCTTCTGAAGAACGACACCCCCTTTACCTGGGGCCCTGCTCAAGAGAACTCATTTTCATCTCTCGTCCATTTGCTGACCACTCCGCCCATCTTAGCACATTTTGACCCGTCGTCTCCCACAGAGGTTCGCACCGACGCCTCCGGATATGGCATCGGCGCCGTCCTAGCCCAACGTCAACAGGGTCAAGATCGAGTCATCGCTTATGCCAGCCGCCTACTTTCAGCCGCAGAGCAAAATTACACCATTACTGAGCGCGAGTGTCTTGCCCTTGTCTGGGCAGTAGCTAAATTCAGACCCTACCTGTTCGGCCGTTCATTCGCTGTTGTCACTGATCACCACGCTCTCTGTTGGTTGTCTTCACTAAAAGATCCCACCGGTCGCCTTGGTCGCTGGGCATTGCGCCTCCAAGAATACTCATACTCCGTCGTGTACAAGTCAGGGCGCCATCACCAGGACGCTGACTGCTTATCCCGATACCCTGTGGAACCACCTGACCTAGAGGACGCTGAGACCCTGCCCTGCCTCTTAGCTATCTCCGATCTTGCTGATATTGCCAACGAACAGCGTCACGACTCATCTTTACGACCTATCTTTGATGGCCTCCGTTCTGCAAACCGATCTCCGTCTCTGAACCTTTATGTGCTCCAGAACGGCATTTTGTATCGCCGAAACCTACGCTCCGATGGCCCTCCGCTCCTGCTCGTGATACCCCAACGTCTACGCTCTTCTGTCCTTGCAGAACTGCACGATCTGCCGACAGCCGGACACCTTGGCGTGTCCCGCACGTACGCTCGGGTGCGGCATCGCTTCTTTTGGCCTGGTCTCTATCGTTCCGTCAAGCGTTACGTGGCCGCTTGCGACCTGTGTCAACGTCGGAAAAGGCCCTCCACTCTGCCTGCCGGTCTTCTGCAACCCATCGACATACCTCCGGAACCTTTTCACCGTGTTGGCCTCGACCTTCTTGGCCCTTTTCCGACGTCCCTCTCCGGCAACAAGTGGATCGCTGTCGCAACTGATTATACGACTCGGTACGTCATCACGCGTGCTTTGCCGTCCAGCTGCGCTACCGATGTTGCCGATTTTCTTCTGCAAGACGTCATCCTTCACCACGGCGCCCCTCGTCAACTGCTCACCGACCGCGGTCGTTATTTTCTATCCAGAGTAGTTCACGACATTCTTCGTTCGTGTGACACACAGCACCAGCTCGCGACAGCTTACCACCCACAAACCAATGGGCTTACGGAAAGGTTCAACCGCACGCTCACCGACATGTTAGCCATGTACGTATCGCCAGACCACCGAGATTGGGACGCAGCCTTGCCTTATGTGACATTTGCATATAACTCTTCCCTTCATGACAGAACAGCGTATTCTCCTTTCTACCTTTTGTTTGGTAGGCATCCCACCTTGCCTTTGGACACACTCATGCCGCCTTCTTCAGCCCCCACCACTGCTTACGCTCGGGACGCCATCTCCCAGGCCACGCTGGCGCGCCAAATAGCACGTAGTAGGCTCCAAGCCTCTCAAGTTTCCCAGAAGTCAGCCTACGACCGCCGTCACCAGGCCGTCGAATATACCCCAGGATCACTCGTCCTTCTCTGGACGCCCTCTCGCAGCGTCGGTCTATCCGAGAAGCTCCTTTCGCACTACCGTGGCCCTTACCGTGTCGTGCGCCGTGTTACCGACGTGAACTATGAAATTGCTCCCCTTGAAACCTCGCCCTCGTCATCTGGCGCCACCACCGACATCGTCCACGTCTGTCGCCTTAAACCTTACCACGACGCTCATACGTCGCCGCCCTAACGCCGAGACGGCGTTTCAGCAGCCGGGGGTCCTGATGCGGGTAGACGACGACGACAAAGAGCGATGGCACGAGTGCGCAGAGCAGAAGACGACAACGAAGTTCGGACTGTGTTCTCGGTGGTGCCGCTCGCAGCTGTTCTTGTCTATTTGTAAATATCTGTAAATATATTCTTTCCCCCAACAATATATATATATATATATATATATATATATATATATATATATATATATATATATATATATATATATATATATATATATATATATATATAGGTTCTTTTCCTTTATCCCGCTCCCATCGGGAGCGGGATAGGGGAAAAGAAAAGGGTATGGGAGAATGGTTGGGCGCAGGGCAGGGCATGTTCGGGTGATGGGGTAGCCGGGGTAGTCAGGCAATGTTGTGCGCCCGGGACGTTGAAAGAAAAAAGTGGGTAATGTGAGACGAACGTAGGGTGTTGGAGTGAGTACGTCGGAGAGCATAGTAGCCTGATCGCATGGAGAGGACGACGGCGTAAGCCTACGGCCATTGGGAATCACAAAATCATTTCGTGTTCACGCTGCTGCCACCACTTCATCTTAAAACCTTGCCTGGAAATGAGAATATTAAAATGACGCAAGTGACCATTTTGGGCTTTTCCGACTATCATGTTGCACTGCATTGGAGTTTTATTTTTACAACCTCCATTGCTACAAGGCACACTTGCCCCCTTTTTCCCCCGTCGTCCACAAGAAATGTCATCACATATAGCAAAGTCACATGACCAATTGGTTACGTGATCCAGTGATCACAGTAACGAATCACGTGACTCATTTAGCCGTGGTCGTTAAAGCAAGTAAACTTGAGCTCTCAAACACACTATTGGTCATGTTCTTCTCCGCACATTCCCCTCACACATAAAGCGAACGATGCGACACGTCTCCAACTTTTTATGACTAGACGGCGGACGTCGTAAATTCTTCAGAAAAGTTATGAAACGACGCATTTCTCGGAATCTCCTTTGTGGGATTTCGCATCACTGTTATAACGCCATCATTCGCTGGTGTCACAACTCACGTCCTTCGATCAGTGGCCGTGCCGAAAGAAGGAATCGCAGAGTCCCGTTTTATCCTCGGCTCGGTCGGCTGCGCACCGCGCAGAGAGACGTCGCACTGATAATCTCGCCAGCAAGCGGAGCCTTTCTGTCCAATTGAGAAATGTCGGCGCAGTAGCCGCACGCCTGACTGCACTGTCCGCAGCACTGTCCGGGCTCTCGGAAAATATTTCTCAGGTTTCTCTTTCGAAACCTACTGGTACTTTCCTCCCGATTCCCATTTTCGCCTTATTCTCCTTTTCTCCTCTCCCTTTTCCACGCACTGCCATCAAAAGCCTGTTTTATGTCGTTTCATGGCTGCCTGTTTTGTCGGCTTCTCCTGCAATGGCCGCGGCAGAGTCGTAATTCTTCGCAATTCGGCGCTCTCGAAAACGTTGGGACACCGCAGGGACGTCTACACGGTGCGGCGCAGTCGGGCTACTGCTCGCCAACAGTTGTATGCAATGGCGCAGCTCCTGCGTGATATAACGTAGTCCCGGCATTGCGAACAGCCCGCTCTGTCGGCGCCAACAGCTGTAATTAGTGGGGCTGGTATGGAAGACCTGTATCTCGGGGCGCCGCCAGCTTGAGTAATGTCATCATGTCGGGAGTAAGACGGAGTTCATCGTCTTGTGAACATGAATCCATTTCGAGACTAACTGCAACAGAAGTGCTTTTTTGTGGACAAAGAGGGCCAGTGGCCTAGTACCATGAAAGCCTTTACTTATGGCTTTTAACAACGGGTTCTCATAATCAAGATCGAGACAAGGAGGATTTGAAAAACCCTGCACACGTTGAAGCTTATCGCTGTAGTTTGTTCTGAGCATAACCATTGAAAAATAGACAGCCTGCGTTTGGCGGCCCTTCAGTGCATCAGCGGACGCGAGCGCTTGGCTTAGAGGTAAGAAGTAGGGACCTGGAAGTGGGATTCAGTCATGTCTTAGTGAAACCAAGCTATTCACACTGTTGAAAACGCCTGATCAATTTAAAGATTTATTCCTGAATTCAACACAAATCATTCTAAGCTGTCACAGCTGCCGAAATAAACAGATCACAGCAAACACAATGTTTCTAACACTGCGGCGAGACCATTATTTGCATGCAAAATAAGCCGCCTTAATTATTCATTTGCGCCTAAATCACGGTGGTTGCGTCACACTTGCGTGTTATCCTGTAGAATGGATTGTGGTACAGTGAAGACGTCGCCTGTCAGCTAATCAATAAGTTTGAGCAGCTGATTCACTCTTCGATCTATGAAGCACAAACAAGGTTCCCGTGTATCTCTCTAGAAACATGGCAACACTGTCGTTATAGTAGTTTCAGGAGAAATTTGATTACATTCCATTCAAGCACACCGTACCGAGACAACGGGGATAGAAGCCGTCGCTTTCCACCTACTGCACGGAAGGGACAGAGCAAAGGGCACAAAAAGGAGTAGCTCTGCTCGGTTCTAACGCCAAGCTCGGTTCTAACGCCAAGCTCGGCGGACATCGAGCGCAAGAAAGGCAATGAACGTTAGCGGCGCTGGTCAGGCGACAAAGAGGGGGGATCCTAGGATAAAGGAAGAGCCGGAACGGTTTCACAACTCATGTGGGACGCGCAGCAGCCGAAGAAAGGTTTCGTGTATGGGAACGGCCGAAGAGTTATACGACTGGCTTTCACAATCGAATTCTTCGCCTTCCTCTGACAGTATTCGCGAGGGGACTCGCGGGAGGAAAATAATCGCAAAGAAATAGAGAAATGAAGCGGCAGGCGCGTTATTTTTTTGATCGATAGAGCAAGACGTATACGAGAACAGAGAGTCCCGTAAAAGCATATTAGGGCTTTCTTTGTACCAGGATTGCCTTTGGAGTTCCTGAGTGTGTCGGAAGACAGTGAGCTCAGTCGTAGAAGGGACGGAGGACACGCTTAGGGTTCTTGAACACGACAGCTGCGGCAGCATAAGATCGGACTTACCGTTCAGCGTTCATGCATTGCGGGGAAGCGACTTGAGGTGTCAAATAACTGCGCAAGACGGTGTAATAATATATTCCTTACATCGTGGTGCAGAAGGAGGGAGGGGGAGGAGAGATAGAGAGCAGGTAGTGAGTGGAGGAGTGTGGCTGGCTGATACTGCCGGCTTGAATTCGTCACCGGGTTCAGAGAGACGCCCTTCGCGATGAGTGGAAGCGATGAGTGCAAATCGTATGTCGCGAGAAAGAGGGTTGTAATTCGCTGTATCTTTCTTTTACGCACAGCAGTAAGATCGATCGATCGATCGATCGCAATCAATCAATCAATCAATCAATCAATCAATCAATCAATCAATCAATCAATCAATCAATCAATCAATCAATCAATCAATCAATCAATCAATCAATCAATCAATCAACCAATCAATCAACCAATCAATCAATCAATCAATCAATCAATCAATCAATCAAAGATGCACCATACACCAAGACTAAATTGCTCAGGCTTAATGCTGCTTCTGCATCCGGATAAACTTGCAGTCTATATTAAATCTGTATGATGCGAAGGAATCCGGGTTCCACCCAACAGCTTTCTTTCGATTCTTTTATTGCAGAAATGCATTTGAGATCTTTGACACTATTGTCAGGCACCTAGTTTTTTGTGCGTATTGCAGAGCTCGCCTGGATAACAATAAATAGGACCCATGTTTCCTTTACAAAAAGATTTGTTAAAAAATTGTTGAAATGTCCCTCGCCAACGTTCTCAAATTACATAAAAATTACATTGTTTTTCTATTGATACCTCAGTGGGAGTTTTAAATATTGGCCACTGAAATACAATTGAAATTTCACTGAGTACTGTTGTGCTAAAATTTGTTCTTGTACCATAGATATTTTGTCTGACATACTTGAGAACTCCTACTGAAATGTACTTGAAAGATAATTGAAGTTTAATTTTTTTTTTCAGTTCTCATTCCGCTGGACATTACTGAAAGCAGATATGAACGTGTACTTCACACATGGCCGCGTAGGTAGGATGGCAAGTTATCATTACTATCAAGGTGAGCTTGGAAGACTGGATAGCCTAGATAGAATACACAGGGTTTTATGGGAGCCCCTCCAACCCCCCCCCCCCCCCCCCCCCCCCCCCCCATCTTCCCCCAGGATCGCAAGCACGATCGATGGTAATGCGTACTGCTACAGTTGCATCCAGCGTTTCTAGGGTGCATTAAAAAGTTCATAAAAACTAAAAACTATTAGCTGCGACAATGCAATAGCATAAGAATCCCATTTAGCTGTGAGCTCCTGCCTTGGCCTGTGCCGGAAGTATGAATAAATAAAATAAACACATACACGACTGTACATACCATGCAAAGTGGAGAGGGGGTTTCTTTCTCTCCACTTTTCCACCTGCCACCCTTGACAGGTGGCAGATCACAGCTGGCTCTTCCGTGCACCAATCTTGGTAGGTGACAGGGTTCTTTTAGTGGCAGCCGCCTTCTGGTCTCTCCTTCCGCTCCTCTTGAAGTGGAGAGGGGAATTCCCCTCTTTCCACTTTGCCACTTGCGACCGTCTGGCAGGTGGCTGTTGCCACCTGCCAAGGTTGCTACACGCTGCGTAAAAGCGCGCTTTTACGCAGGAGCCGCATTTTATAACGATTGCTTTCTTTATTAATTTTTCCTTTTGCATCACTCTCCGTGGCCGCTATCACCTGTGACTTGAGGAGTCGGGCGGCAGCGTCAGCTGGGGAATATAGTGTGAGCTGCAAGCTTTGGAATCAGAAACGGTGTTGTCCAACAGAAAAGCGCGAAAGAATGAAGAAAACGAAACAAACGGTACAGAATGCGTCCTTTCCATTGCGACAGACTTCCCCGCTTTGACCTTCACGCGTGCTCAATACGTCACTCAGTTTGTAAGGAGCTGGAAAATGTGACGTTTAGATCATGTCTGAACGCCACATCTTTTAATCTATACGACATCAAATGGATGTAGGAAATGACGGGAAAGCGCGCCCGAGTTCTTTTTTTACCCTCCTTTCTTGAAGTTCTCCCTCAGGCTTATCTGCCACAGTGTTTTCTTGCCTATTTTTCGCGCCCTTTCGTAACAACATTTTCGCTTCCCGCGCAAATGTGAAAACTTACTCTTACTTATTCCTGCGTTACCTTTTGTTCTCGTCGCTTTTTTTTTATCATAACTTTCTTTTTACGTTGCGGTTCAAAGAGAATTTCGAAATAATTTTCGGCTGGATGGTTGAAGTTTCTTTCTTTTCTATCTCTTCATTTTCGACTTCGCGATGGCATTCAGCCACTATTACCCTACGTTATGCAAAGGGACCTTTGTGGAACCGTTAGTCACGCTCACCATATCCATCTTTCTTTTCCGCCCCTACGTTCTTCTTTCTTTCTTTCTTTCTTTCTTTCTGACTTTTCGGGCTTCCCTTACCTTTTACAAGGTCCGGCTCGTGTTCTTCTTTCTTTTCTGTTCCAGCGCCCTTTATCCAAGATTTACTTTTCGCGTCTGAAGGCAGGCGTGAGACCTGCCAACATCGATCAGGCGGCAGCTGTTCGGAAGTTCCAAGCTAAGCGCAAAAACTTTGAATGCGCGCTCTAGGGTCATGACGTGCACTTTCCATCTCGTCAGCTTGCACGAGCTCGCGGAAAACGAGAAGGGTTATATACCCATGAAACCCGCTTGGCGAGAGTCCGTGACTTTTGTTTTTACTTTTTTTTCTGACACGAAAGAAACATAAGGAATCGGGGGGAACTGCGTCCGACGAATGACAGGGCGCATATATAAGCCTCGAGGCGGCCGAGCTGCCAAAAGTGTCGCGCTCCCGACGACCGCCGTTTCATTTCGGTTCGAACCATTGGGTCCCGGGAAGCTGTCTCGAATGTTCCGCTCCGGCTGACGCATCGCGGCCGCTTTGACGGGACAGAATTCACTCGGGCCGGCAATTGAACCGGTTTCTGCCCTGGGTGACGTTATGTGCGCGCCTTGGCACCGTGGAAGTGGAAGCGGCAGCGTTTTTTACGTCTCTGACGTGAACGTTTCGTTTGAGCGGGCGTTATTGTCTTTAGTTTTTTTTTTCGGACGTGAATGAAACCGTCTGGCAACACTGACAGGCAATGTTTCGTTCTTATAATGCGCTGTTCAGAAAAGTGCCCGCAAAAAGAAAAGGAAAAGAAAAGCATGATTGAGATCAATTCTTTTCCACCCATGCACGAGCACTTAAGGAGTCCGGACGGTATATATCCTTTCTTTTTTTCTTTTTTTAATGCGATAACATAAAAGTCTCGTTGGAGCGAAAACCGGGTGACTGGCGTCGCCACACTGGAGGGCAGTGACGCCATCAGTGACATCCCCAGAGCGGAGAAATCGCATTGGCTGCAGGGACGGCACGTCACCAGATCACCAGTGACGTCATCAGACCGGGAAAGGCGTCACCAGATCGGCGAATGTCCTCACCGTGGCAGGTGGAGTACGGGCGGGCTCGGGAAGACCATTGATGGGAAGAACAGCCTGGGTCTCACAAGTCCCACCAGCCACTTCCGGCAAAGGCATCGAATGCTATGCCTAGCGAACTTATAATGGAGTTAGCAGTCTCTGGGCGTTTCTTATTTTATCCAGCCAACTTCCAGTCGCCTTCATCAACCAACCTCACTAGCAAAGCTGGTGTGAAATCTCTGGAGAGAGTGGTTAGTTGTATCACAGACTTCGTTATCGCTGTATGTGCGGTTCAAGACTGCACTGCCTTAAGACGTTGATAATTAGACTTGTGCGAATGTCTTGTGCGCCTCTGAAAAAAAATTAATAGGGAGAATTGTCATGTTTTGCGTTAGGTGGCCCTAGTCGCTCAGACTCAGTAGATCTTTGACATGCAACTAATGCTGGTTATTTTGACTGGACGCAAAACAAACGAGTTGCATTCAAAGGGCAGCGCACTGTATACGAGACCACTGTAGAGGCGCTAAGAGGGCGCAAACTATTCGTGCTTGACGCGCTTCGTACCCTAAGTTCTTCCGACGCAAAATATTTCCAATTGCTTCGACATATGTTACAATGCGTTAGCATTCATGCGGTATTGAACTCCGCTAGTCGGGCACGGCTTCGATTTGCGGCGATCGAACAGTTCGTGGCTGGCGTGCTGATTCAATGCACGCACAAACACGAAGTTCGAGAAAGCAGAGGAACGAAGCCTCATGAATAATTCCGACAAGAAACAAAGCGTTGCATTGGAGTGCATCTTTTAAATTTTACGTTGGTGTCTTCGGGAAGCTGGGGGGAGCCCGTGAAATCCCCAATAATTCAGACAAAATCCTAAGGGGAGTTCTCGTTTGCGGATTAAAGCAGCGTGAATGAGCGCGTCTCTGTTCAGAGGCTTCCACACCCTCGCCATTAGCAGGCTCCAGACGTGCGGTCTCGTGGCTCGCAGCGGGGCGGCGAGAGTGCGTGATTGAATTGGATTATAACCTGTCCGTTGATGCCAGCGCCTCCGGCACAATGTCGGTCAGTCAGTACGGCCCAGAGGTTTCTCTCGGCGGCCTATGCCGCCGCATATTTAATACATTCGTCTTTCTTTCTTTCTTTCTTTCTTTCTTTCTTTCTTTCTTTCTTTCTTTCTTTCTTTCTTTCTTTCTTTCTTTCTTTCTTTCTTTCTTTCTTTCTTTCTTTCTTTCTTTCTTTCTTTCCTTCTTTCTTTCTTTCTTTCTTGCTTTCTTTCTTTCTTTCTTTCTTTCTTTCTTTCTTTCTTTCTTTCATTCATTCTTTCTTCCTTTCTTTCTTTCTTTCTTTCTTTCTTTCTTTCTTCCTTCCTTTCTCTCTTCCTTTCCCTCTTTCTTTCCTTCTCTCTTTCTTCCTTTCTTCCTTTCTCTCTTTTTTTCTTTCTTTCTTCCTTTCTTTCTTTCTTTCTTTCTTTCTTTCTCTCTGTCTTTCTTTCTTTCTTTCTTTTCACCACTGCTTCTTCAGGCTTTGCATTTTTCGAGGCTCTCCTGACTTTGACGGTGAATGGCATCGTATGGTGACCACCGCCTTGACGTTATGAGTAACAGTTGCCTATAGTGTAGATGAGCAAAAATAGTTAGTCAGGAAAAAAGATCACTAGAAACTTTGAACTCCTGGCGTTAAGCTTGAAGCATACCTCTCTCTCGTCAGGCCTGTTCTCGAGTATGCTTCGATTGTATGGGCCCCCTACTATACTAAGGACATAGTTAAACTAGAACGCATCCAGTGCCTTTCTGCCAGATTTATTCTCTCTGATTATCGAGCGACTTCATCGGTCACTAATATATCGAGACAGCTTAACTTGGAAACCCTTCATGCGCGCCGTCGGGTTTAAAGGCTAAAATTCTTCCATATGCTGTATAACAACAAATCCGGTTTGTCAAGTGACACCTACATTCTTGCTGCACCCCATAGATCCAGTAGACTGAACCACTCCATGGTAATCCATCGCTATTTCGCCAGGACAAAACTTTACCGGAAATCCTACTTTCCTCTCACACTGTACCAGTGGAACTGTTTGCTGTCCTTTATTGTTGCATCCACCAATTAAATTTTTTTGCTGAATTGTTACTACAGCATATGCCATCATCATCATCATCGGCCTGACTACGCCCACTGCAGAGCAAAGGCCTCTCCCATGTCTCTCTTATTAACCATGTCCTTCACCAGTTGCGGCCACCGCATTTCCGCAAATTCCTTAACCTCATATGCCCACCTAACTGCAGTATTTGTAAAAAATAAATAAAAATAAATAAACAAATAAAGCCGGTTCGATACAATTCTTTCATTTCGATTCCAATCTGTTCTATTTTCGTCTGGCGCGCGGACTGCGGTTGTGACGAAGCGCTCACAGTGGTGAGGCTAGTCCATTGTGTGCATGGACCAAGTAAAATTGATTCTGGTTTTGTTGCGCTTCAAACAAGGGACAATATTTAAATCCAGAGAATCTCGGGCGTATGACTACAAAATTAAGCTACGCAGCTCTTTTGAAATATTCCTATATACGAAGAACAATTCGTTGGTACACTGACGGCCCTGGAATGAAATTGGTCCCAGGTTCCAACACATCATCAGCACAGATTTTTACTTACCTGAGTACGATTGAGGAAGCTTGCCGTGTGACTGTGGGTGATAACAGTTTGCTTTTCTTTAAAAGTAGTAGAAGTATCTGTTTTTTCTTTCTGTGTGTTAAGAGGTATCTGATATTGTAGATATTCTGCACCTTCATACTTTTAACTTGAAGATGCATGCTCTCAACTTGCAGATGCAGTTGCAAGATTTCACCAGCCTTATCAACGCCTAACATCGCAGGGCATGGCTAACATCGTTTTCCTGTAGGGTTCTCTAGTGGTATTTTGTTAATTATAACTCTTGTGTACGAAGATTATTAGTTTTACACAGAACCTTCATAATTATTTTTGGTGCCAAAATTTAGAACTCATTTCTGTGAAGCGCGCAGAGCTGGCCAGAGTTCGCAGATACGTGCGACTCCGGATCTTCAAGCGCCGAGAATCTCTAAGACGGCATGCATTTGTCACTAAAAGAGGCGTGTTTAGAAGCCGCAAAAGAGACACAAAGAAATGATTTGGTACGACGTCGCGGACTTATTTTCGTATCATAACAATTTACCACCTTCGATGAATCGCGAAACGCAACTTACTGGACCTTCGGCGAATGCCGCAGAAATGTCTGACACCTGTACAACTTGCAATAGCAATAAGATATTCCCTGTGTTTTTGAAGAGTGAGTTTCCAGCGCGGCAGCTACGAAAGACCGGCATCGCGCTCCTGAATTTCAACTAGAAACTTCTTTAAGGAGCACTCCCACTCGACGACTGACTTTACCATTTTGATATTTTTTCTTCTTATTTCACCCGAATCGTTGCGCAACCACACTTTTTGAGATTTTAAAGAAATTGATGTCATAAGCGTTCTTTATATAAAATGGCCTGTTATTCGAGTTTTTATTGCGAAAGCAATACTACTTGCACTTTCAAGCCTTCGCTTGACCCGGCCGCAGTTACGTTTGACCTTTAGCGGAGTGAATATGGGCGACCAACTCGCTCCTTCAGAGAGCCCGGCTGCAGTTACGGCGTGCGTTTGCCGCGCTGCGCACCTGTGGCGCTACTGCCGCTGTGACGTCATACCAGCTGTAGATTATGTTTTCTTTCTCTCAGTCGCAACAACATCAAAAACAAAATATAAAAAATATTACCGAATACGCTTTGAGTCGTCGCGCAGCGGCGGCCGGTAGCCACGCGTGACCTGTAGACGCGGCGCACTGCGTTCCTTCAGTTCGAGGCGCTGCGCTTTTGCTTTCGCAACCTGCCAGGCTTAACCAAAGCTAAGCCCCTGCCAATTTTTTGTCCCTGGAACTCACATTCACGTGTAAGTCCACCATGGACATGGCGGCCTCGGCAGGTGCAGATTCAGTGATTGTTAACTTCGATAAAGTGCCGTGTTCGGGCCATCATATACCAGCTCCGCGAGGTTCGCCGCGAACCAGAAAGGCGGTCGCAGTGTCTTCGTATGCAGGGAGCATCCAGTCAGTGCGTGTGGCCGGGAAGATCTCACTTGGGAGTTCTGAAAGCTTCCCTCTACGAAGCCGCGAACGATGCTGACATTCCCAGATGACGTAGGCGTGGTGGTCACAAGAGTGCAGCAGTGATGCCGCACTCCATCTGTGGGGTCATCTCTGAAAAAAAAAAAAAGAACTTGCGTCGCAAAGCCAGTGGTAGGGCACTATTTGTTGCGAAGCGAAGGACCAGGGTCTTCTTACCGAGAGCACCCTCATCAAAGTGCCAGAGCGGGCGACTGCACGCAATCGTGAGTGGAATACGAAACCGGTACCTAGAGTGTCCGCACGGCTGTCAGTGCCGCTGTCACCGACATCGCCGTCTAGGACGCGGAGGTCACATTTCAAACCCGCTGCCGCACTTTGCGCCTCGTAAGCAGAGGACCTTTGCTTTTTACCGTGCGTCACAGCGCTATTGTCCCGTGTTTTCTTTTGTACTGCTTGTCTGTAACTGGACGGCGACTCTGTCAACGAGTGTTTCGCCAGAGGGCGGTTGTATTGTTTTCACATGGGTGGCAACAGCATATGTGCCCTCCTCTAGCATAAAAGGCGTTTTTGTGGCTTTTATAGTCTTTCTAGATTTAGGCCTGTTGCGCCTGTCCTAAAAGAATGAAAAAAAATTAGGCGACCATTTTATATTTTCAGCTCGCAACGAAAAGATGGGTGCTTTCTTTCCAATTTAGTCTGCCGCTAAATTGTTACAGACACTGGCAGCTTGATAAGCGCTGCTGTCGAACTTCGTGGGCTTCATACATCCATATTCCTCCTACCAGCGCTCACACAACCACTTCGTCTCTCTCCACCTTTCTGGCTCTCCCATTCCTGTCGTCACACAGTGCAAAGTTCTTGGCTTCCCTTTGCATGCGGCTAAGAATGTGCAATCCCTTCACCGCGCTGTCACCACCTGCCACTCTGTAACTCACCTCCTGCGGCGCGTGGTCACTCGACGCTCAGGTCTCCACGAGGCTCACGCGTGCCGAGTTGCCCACGCGCCGGCCCTCAACAAGGTCTTGTACTTTGCACCCTACGCTTCCTTCACTCAGACTCAACTTAACGCTCTCGAGACTGCCCTTGTGGGCCTCTACAAGGCAGCTCTCAACCTCCCTATCACTACCTCTACCACTAAGCTCTTTGCCACAGGCCTCTTCCATCCTCTTCGTTCTCTTCTCAGTCTCCATCGTGACTCGCAGCTTGCCCGGCTTTCCCTTACCCGTCAGGGTCAGTGGTTATTGACTCAAGCGGGTATCTCGCCCATTCCAATCTCCCCGTTTACCTCTCCTATTCCCACCCCCGCCCCCAATCTTCGTATCCTTCCCCTCCCGACCAACATGACCCCCGTCCTGCACGCCGGACGTCGTCATGCGGCCGCACAGCACCATTCCCCTCTCTTTGATACCCAGGGTGTAGCTTACACGGATGCCTCCTTCGTGGCTCCTCGAGGTTCCTGCGGCTACGCCCTGTACCATCCACACCTCCCTGCTCCTGAAGCCCACACCAGCGGGCCGTATCTACACCCTCCAGACGCATTGTCCCTCGAGGTCCTCGCCATTGCGCATGCCCTCCAGTCATTTTCCCTCCTTCCCTCTCTCCAAGAGCACACTGTCTATTCGGACTCACAAGCCGCTATACACCACATACAGAAACGCACCCTGACCCCTTCTCTCCAACAGGAGGTCGAACGAGCCGTCTCCGCACTGCAGCCTTCCATCGTTTTCCTCCGCTGGGTCCCTGGGCATTCAGGGATTGACGGCAATGAGCTGGCCCATCAGCTCGCCCGCGACACACTTTTCCGGGCACCGTTGATCCCCTGGCCCAAGCCCTCGGAGGACGGTGGGAGACTCACCCTTCGCCGCACCATAAAAGAGGTCTACCTTGAGCTCCGCCTCGACAAACGCCTTTACCCTCCCCCTCATCCATCACTCACGGTGCCGGAGTCTCGCCTTCTTCGGCACATTCAGATGAATGCAGTTATCACCCCGTCCCGCCTCTTCCTCTATCGCTATCGATCGGACCCTTCCTGTCCCAACTGCCCCTGTATCTATGCGGACCTGGCCCATTGCCTATTCTATTGCCCGGCTGCTCAGCAGTCTCGGGTTCCTTCCCCCCACCCTCTCTATCCATCACCACCTGGCTCGACTGGCTTGGCGCTGAAGGGGAAGAAGAACAGCGGCTTCTGGTCGCCCAGGCGGTCGAAATGCTCGGCCTGTAAATTATGGTTGATTAAAAGTCTTTTACTACTACTACTACTACTACTAAAGGAGTGCATCACAGGTGATGTGATTTCCTGCACGAAACAAATACACGCAACTGAAAGCTAAAACGCAAGATGCGGTGCAGCCGCGGTTCGCTCCAACGTGTACGACAGGTATGCTCAAAGTGGATTGACGAAGGAGCATTATTAGGAAACAGTAGATACCGACTCAAAATAGTTGCATGGTTGCAAACAGTGCGATACGAACAACAAGACAAACGTTTAATATTAACCAGTTTATATCAGATGAAAACTATAGAAAACCACATACTCAAATGCGCGTTTACTAAGCAGATATGTGCAGTTTTGGTACATAGGGAGTTTACTTGCAGGTATATCTGTGTTAGTGTTTGGTGGTCTTTCCGTATGTCCCAAATCGAATTCTTGTGAAAGTAGGCGAGCGTTAATGCAAGGGGAGGCCTTAAAACAAAGAGCTACACGTGCTTGTGATTATTCCATTCATTAATATATTGCACAAGTGTGCTGGGATATTGAGAATAAACAGTTTGAATGAAAGAATTTCGCCTCAAGCGCAAACTTGTCCGCGCACAGGGCTTCAATGATAGGGGTTTGCAGCGACTGGAAACAAACAGAAAATGACTGATTGGCAGAGTAAATAAATAAATAAATAAATAAATAAATAAATAAATAAATCAATCAATCAATCAATCAATCAATCAATCAATCTGTAAGGGATCGTTAGTGTACGCGGGGCCATCGGAACGCGGCTGGGAGCGCTCAAAGCGAAGCGTCTCCTTCCTTGGAACGCGGCCGCTCGCGAACACGCCGGGAACTACGGGTGTCCCCCGCCCCGCGGTACCGTTTCGCGCACGTGCTGGCGCGAAAGTGTATTTGTCTTTGTTTGTCACTTTTATTGTGCAATGGAAAGGGCGTTTTGCCGTACGGAAGCTGGAGAGCTGGCCATGCTCTCGGTAAACCAATCATGTGAGGAGTGTAACATGATTGGTTGCTACGAAATGTGGGCCGGGCCTTTAGGTCTTTAAAACCGGACCTCGGAGCCGGAAGCGGGGTTCTGCGCCAAGGTGAGATGCAACGCATCTTCGGCAACGCCGAGTAGGGGCCTCCCCTAGTATTAGCCAGTTCCGCCCTTTTTGTTGTTTGGTTTGTCCTTTTTGCTGCTTAATGTGTCTAGTGCCTTAACTTGTATCTATTGTAAATACTGTACATAAAATTTGAAGTGTTCGCCTTACTCCTGCGTCTCAACTGAACACAAGACCGTCTCTGACGGGCACCCCTGGTGCAAGGAGAGTAGAAGAACCTGTGAAACTTTACTGGCGGGGGCACCCCTGGTGCGAAGAAAGAAGCTTCAGTCTTCCAGTTGGAACAAACCGTCTCTGACGGGGCACCTCTTGGTGCTAGGAGGATAGAAGAACCTGTGAAACTTTACTGGCGCAGTCGACGAGGATCCTGAGGCCATCGGAAGACGGCGCAGGAAGAAGACTGAAGGCAGGGGAAAAGGCGACGACAAGGCAACAGGTCAGCGTTCGAGAACGGACCTGCAGGGAGAGACAGCGGCAAGGACCACGGGAGTAGTCCAGCGACGCGAGACTGCGTCCGGTGAAGGAAAGCAGCGCGTCGAGAACTTGACGCTCACCGGCGGGTCACAGCAAGTGACGACAGCGGGCACAGGACCAGCGGCGTGCGACAGCTCATCGCAGCGTCCGGTGAAAGTGGCGGTCGGCTCCGACGCCAAGGAGCTGGCAATGCGGATCGACGCGTCGAAACTGTGAGTTTCCTTCGTCGCATTGCTCACGTCCCTGTGCATGTGTTCGAGCCGGTAGGACAGTTGAGGGGTACAGACGGCGTTATGGAGAGTTATCCATGCCGGCCCTCACTGGATGTGAGGTACCAGGTTGAGTTAGCGATGGCGCGCTTAGCGGACCTTCAGGCTCAACTCTTGAAAGTAAATGGCAGAAAGGCGGTGCTTCGCGAGGAAGAACCTCAGGATGTAAAGTATGTCTTGAAGGTTATAGAAGCAAGACGCCAGCAGGTAGAGCTCGAGATCTCTAAGATCAAGGAGAGCAGAAGAGCCAGTGAATCAGCCAGGGAGAACTGCTCCGAGTCCCGAGAGGTGAGGCCGCCTGTGCTGGAAGACAAAGCATTATGCTTGTCATGCACAGGTCAGGGAAACAGCAGTGAGGACGCTGAAAGCAATCAGCTGGTATGCGGGAACGCATTTTTCTTGGGAAACGCCACAAAAGGTTCAGGAAGTGAAAACAAGATTCCTGAAAGACGCGGAAATATCACAGCTTTTCCGCCACCGCGGGCGGCTGGCAAAGAACAGGAGCAGCCCAATTCTCACGATCTAGGGCCAATCGAGACCAAGGTGTCCGATAACAAACAGGACAGCGGTGGAATTCCTGCAGGCTCTATGACTAAGATCGTGACCTCTGACACGGAGCTAGTAACGGGTGAAAATCTGGCGTTGCTTCGAACACACACTGTGTCGGGCATAGGGCGTGAAGTGTCCCTTAGCGTTAGTGATGCCAGGAACCTTCCATCCGAGGCAAAGAACGAAGGTTGGCCTGATGGGCCGACGGGACCGAGCGCCGCGCAGTTGTTGAACGCACCCGACGTGTGTCCCACCAGGTCCTTCGAGGACAAAAAGATGCGTGGCGACTTGCCACAAGGCAAGTTAGGGTCAAGCGACTGCGAGGGAGCTCATGCAGCCTCAGACTATGCCACGGGGCCAGCGGGCGCTGATCAAGCACGGAGCGGCGGTTTCAAAGTTTGCTCGTGCAGTAAAGGTGCAGATGGCCCCGGGCGAGGTGGAGTGGCAGGAGGCAGGTGCGTGGCTTTCACCTTGAAAGTCGGCGCGTGGAACAGTTCGTTCCGTACTGCAGTACGCCAGATCAAGTGTAGTAAAACCGGCCTCACTGGTAAGGTTAGACTGAGAAGGAGATATGCCCCTTACGCAGGACGCGGCTCGTACTGGCGCGCCGGAGAGAGCGTGCCCTCAAGAGCGTCGCGTGGTCAGGGATTTGGATCCATCGAGTATCGCGAGGTTTTTGATCCTGGAGGGCACCGGCTTTTGAGTTCTTGCCCCGATGTGGCACCAGCCTAATGAGCCGAGTGGCAGTTAGGCGTTAATTGTGTTGAGACGCGTAGTGGCTCGAACGCACACAAGGACGCTCGGTGCGACTAAGGAGGCTCACGTGGCCACTTACGGACGTCGTGCGAGTGCTACTGAACGCTCAAGTTGCGAGTGTCTGTGTGTGTGTGTGTGCTCGTTCGCGAGCAGGACGAGGGTGTCTACTTGGAGGTGGTGAACTGGGTGCAACCCACGAATTTGGACGCCGTGTTACGGCGCACGGCAGGCATGCCACCGTGTGTATTTGTGGAATTTGCTTATGTTGTGTGTGCATTTTGCATTTTGCTTTTGGTTTTGTTGGTGCCAGCGCTGGTGTAGCTGCGACATGTCACCCACAGGGTGGTTTTGTGACCCGTACCGATCCCTTTGTTATAATTCTAAAAGTGGCATTTGAGCCCTTTGTAGAATCTTGGGAAGGGCGTGTAAGGGATCGTTAGTGTACGCGGGGCCATCGGAACGCGGCTGGGAGCGCTCAAAGCGAAGCGTCTCCTTCCTTGGAACGCGGCCGCTCGCGAACACGCCGGGAACTACGGGTGTC
This sequence comes from Amblyomma mixtum, assembly GCF_055824585.1. Lineage (NCBI taxonomy): Eukaryota > Metazoa > Arthropoda > Arachnida > Ixodida > Ixodidae > Amblyomma > Amblyomma mixtum. The sequence continues at coordinate 79,521,697 of NC_143013.1, forward strand.
CCCCGCCCCGCGGTACCGTTTCGCGCACGTGCTGGCGCGAAAGTGTATTTGTCTTTGTTTTTCACTTTTATTGTGCAATGGGGAGGGCTGGCCATGCTCTCGGTAAACCAATCATGTGAGGAGTGTAACATGATTGGTTGCTACGAAATGTGGGCCGGGCCTTTAGGTCTTTAAAACCGGACCTCGGAGCCGGAAGCGGGGTTCTAGGCTAAGGTGAGATGCTACGCATCTTCGGCAACGCCGTGTAGGGGCCTCCCCTAGTATTAGCCAGATCCACCTTTTTGTTGTTTGGTTTGTCCTTTTTGCTGCTTAATGTGTCTAGTGCCTTAACTTGTATCTATTGTAAATACTGTACATAAAATTTGAAGTGTTCGCCTTACTCCTGCGTCTCAACTGAACACAAGACCGTCTCTGACGGGCACCCCTGGTGCAAGGAGAGTAGAAGAACCTGAAATTTACTCAATCAATCAATCAATCGGTCAGTCGGTCGGTCGGTCGGTCGGTCAAAAGAACAAAATTTCAAACTACGTTTTTGTCGGTCATTTGCCGAGCACTTGGATGGCTTTTAAAGTTCTCGAATGTCCACGCGAAGCGCCTGTTACGAATGAGCGATACCAAAACTCTACAAACAGCTGTTGGCGCTCTTAACGCACCGTTTTTCAGCCATCCTTTTATACGTCGCCAGAAACAAACCATAAAATACGAGCGGCACTGAGAAAGTGGCCCCCCAAGCTCAAAGGCTGTACGCCTACTCTCGCATTCGCTGATGGGATGCCGTTTAGAAAGGACCGGCCCAGGGCGAGACAAATGACAACGACGCGTAGACGCGCACTAGTTTTCTCCGAGCCGTCATTAAAGCCTCCGGTCACGTTGCGCTGAGAAAAGGAAAGGCACCCACGAAACTAGGTGACAGCGGCTCGGGACGCAAGAGCTACTGGCGCAGGAAGAACAGCCCAGACACAAGAGACCGAAAGCATAGCAAGGTTTCCTAGGCACTGGCTGATGACCATGAGAAGCCGTCTGAAGACAATGCCTGTGTCCTGTTAGGAAGGAAAAGAATAAAAGAAGTAGGCAAAAATAATGGGCGTTTAGGGGGCGCCGTTTCTTTTTCGTGCATTGAAGGTTTTATTTTTGTTTTCATTTCCTACGTTCCTGCACGCATCTCCTTCTGCGCTGGGCTGTCGGCTTCCCTACAGCCGCTATAATTTCTCCCAGCTCTTGCCCAGGTTTCCTTGGGCGCACGCGCGAGCAATATCGTTTGCGCCGCCGTCACGGCCCCAACGCTCTGCTGCCTTCTTGTTTCTGACGGAGAAAGACGATCGTTTTTCCAGGAGCCAGTTTTGCGTCTGGTATTCAGCTTTTCTTTTTTTCTCATAGTTTTGTCTTCGAGATGATCTGTTTTGGCTCGTCTTGGCTTGCCAAGGCATTGCTGAGGAAGCATGTAAGGGGATGGTTATCCGAAGTTCCAGTCCGTGACTAGACTCGTTAGAGGGCTGTTTTTATATGTGCTCAATGCAAGCGCGTGGTGTTAGACTGGAATACGTTGGGCCAGTGTTGATATAGTATTTCTCGCTTCATAGACACGGGTTAACGTTCTAGAGCGCGTAAAAATGATAGAAGAAATCCAAGGCTGAGTAACGAGGCAATAAAAAAAAGAAAAACAAATAATAACGGCGCAGCCTAATCAGACATTTCACACAACCCTCTATTGCATTTGTTCTTGTATATAAAGAAAGCGAGAGTGCATATTCTGAGGCGCCAACGAAACGTGCCAGCATAGACAATGAAATAGAGGCAAGAAAATATGAGTGCTGGGTTACGGGTCGTTGCTACGTGGGAGTAATAAGAGCTGAGAGTGTTATCAGCCCAAATGCATTCGCCGCCACAACTGGAAGCAAAGTTTAAAATGTGAGTGAACCACGAAAATTGGCTTCGATTACAATATCAAGTCTATGTTCTTCTCGCTTCGTTTAACGTTAGACGGCCTGATTGCCAGCAATGCTCTATTTATAGGGTATTTTTTTTTAGCCTTTTCAGAGTCTTATTTTAAAAACTTTGAGAGAAACTTCGGTGCGGTCTGTTGAGCTGGATTGAACAGCAAGGTGTACATTACACACCTCATAGGGATAAACAATTAGGCGATTAATAAACTAAAATTGACTAATAAACTTTTTTATTCTCGATTTTAGGGGACAAGGTTATACAGCGTTTATGGCCGTCAACATCGAAGGTGAGTGCTGTTTTTAATTTTTTTTTTAAATCGGCAGTGTGGTTAAAAATATTGAAGGTCAAAAATGTGCATTTGAAAGCTTGTTCAGTTTACCTTCCCGCGTTACCTAGTTATAAAATAGCGCCGCTGAGAATGGTATCATCACAGAAATCAAGATAACTTCTAATACATCATCAAATACACTAACTGCGCCTGTAATTGATGCGTAAGTGTAACAAACGCCATTTTGTAAATATGCATTGCGAAAAAGCGAACTCAATAAGCTTTCAACGTATATTTGGCGTTCGATATTTCGAAACACATCGCCGCTCAAGTAAATTTAAAAACTCAGCTCCAGCTTCGATGTTGCCGGCCATCAATTTCGGAATATAACCTTGATCCCCAAAATCAAATATAAATATATGGTTAGTTAATTTTTTAATTAATCGTTTATTTTTTGATCCATATTAGGTACATAATCTCCATCTTGCTGTTCAATCCAGCTCAACAGACCGCATCGACGTATCTCTCACAGTTTTTAAGATAAAAAATCTGTGAAGGGCAAAAAAAAAAAAATCTCCCTGCATAACGGACGCACCAGGTTGTTTCAAGGCAGTAGACGATCGATGTTTTTCCTTTCAACGCGTGCATTAATTAATTTGTTGCCAGACTCTTTTTGTTTTCGTTTTTGACAAAATGTGAACATGAGGAGAGAAATTTAAAAGTACGTTTTTGCATAATTTTGATCCCTGCCAAGGCTTCCTTTTTTGCGTATCTTTTAGCTAACTACATATGGTGCACAGATATTTCTGTGCATTGAACGTAAAAAGTGTGGCGAGAGCTTCGGCTCTGAAACGAAAGAAGGCGGAATAATTAAGGACCCAAGCAATGTTCTACCGAGAATGAACTGTTTCTTTTTTGTATTTGCTCTAGTACACTATGTTAAAACGGACACAGTTCGTTGAAAGCTTGCTGCATGTTTTACATTTATCCACTCGCATTCCTTGAAGGTATATGTTAATGACGCGTTGTAAACATGATCACCACGGTGTCAAGAAAACTAGAAAGCATAATGCGACGATATACGATTAGTCAAGCATCGCTGCTGTGTACTATGGCAACCAAGCACTGTCCGTTGACGTGCCATCCATCGCATTGGGAAGTTTTGGCAGGATTTTTGGTAGGAGAGGATGCTGGACTGCGCGAGATGGAGTGGCTGCATAGCTAGAATTCGGGGCGAACAGGCAAGGATGAAATAAAAACTTAAAAGCACTTCCGAGCTTCATGCATTTGTTTCCTTTTTGTCTTTCTCTGCTTTGGCTGAATTTTAACTAAGAAGGGTAGTGCACCCGAAGCAAATATATAGTTTCAGAACGTCAAGGACTCAGGCCGACCAACTCCTGTCTGCGGACAGCGCGGATGGAAAAAGGAAGGCGCTTCTTCATTTTGGGATCTGACGTTTTCAACCGCCGTGTGAATGCTTTCAGCACGGGGACGGTCCCTTAACATGACGTGATGTCACAGATTCGTCCTCGACCTCATCCGTGGTGTGAATCCATCTTTACCCCCTGTAGTGCCAAATTCAGCAGCAGGTTCGGTGGTACGGTGGTAGGTTCGGCGGAACAGGGGTTCACTCATTGTGGTTTAGTATCAATCAAGCGGCTTACGCTTTCCAGCACTACACTGATTGTTGCATCGACTACGCGGAGAAGACGAACCGCACGCTCCGAAGGCGAACAGATTTGCGCTTACAGGTGGCGACTAACGGGCAGCGTTTCTCCTCCTCGCGACTTGCCCCCTCTCTCATTGTGCGCCTTCCCTTTTGCTCTCCTCCTTTCATTCCTTCAACTCCTCCCACTTTTTTGCGGAAGCCTCCGAACACGCCGACATTTTGTATCAGAATCACGCTTCCTGGCCTTTTTACTTTGCCTGTAAAGCTGGCTTCTTTCCTAACCTTAAACTTTGCGGTGAAGCTTTTTTCTCGAGTAGCCTCTGAGTTTTAGCAGGAAAACGTGCGCCAATGTCAAGCTTCCCTAAAAGAGTGCTTCATGAAACATTTAATTCTGCAATCGTATTTAGTTTCTGTTTCAACTAATGTACTTCAAAACATAACTGATTTGACTAACGTAACGTAACAAAAGAATTGAATCGAAATGGTCGAACGTCGAGCTCGTTTCTCAGCGTGAATGTTTTCTTTGTATTTCTTAACAGAAACTAGGGCTAAAGGTTGCGTCTTTGTCTCAGTGAGCGTTATTAGTTGTGATTATGCAGGTATAATTCTAATAACTGTTGGTTTGAAAGCACAGCATTTCGTTCGTCCACTGTAAGTTTTTGACTGACAGTGAAACGACAAACGTCCGAGGAATTTAAAAAGTACTCGAAAACAGGGGGGGGGGGGGGATATGCTAAAGGTGCTTGGATAAGTAGCCCAGCACTGAGAACCACTGCTGTGAATCTGGAGTTCACCTTCTATGAGAGTTCCGCGACACTTGAATGTGCTGCACCACCACAATGTGAAAATGCGGGCTACAATCAACACAGGGTGGATTCCTCATTATCGGCAGCGAAAAAGTTTAAGGAACGCCTTTGCTAGGGAACAAATTTGCGCGCATGCCTTGCAACCCCGTCACATGCTGTTAATACTAGCGGATGATGAGTGCACGACCTCTCATACTTTCATCTATTTCAGGGAGCAAGTGGCATGGGTGACGTCACCAAAATAGTTTTTTTTCCGCACACTAGCTTCCTGTACTGTAAACTTTTGCTGCCGAACTATACTATCCACCAAGGGCATAAGTAAGACCAATACATTTTTCGGGTGTGAAACTGCTTTTGCCGCAGAGAGAAAGCACGTGTAGCTTTTTTGTTATATACTTCACGCAAGCCGTCGTACACTGCAGTCTTCAGTCCTGGGCTAGTTGGTTGACAGGGCAAGCACTAAAGAAGTGTTTTAAGGATTCTTAACTGTGTCGGCGATCAACATGTGGTTATAAATGAACATAGTGACTTGACCATTGTGAACAATGTTGAAATAGTTAACGCATTTTTCGACAACACAGTAAAAATAGGGTTGATAGTGTGGGGATGCCCTCGTCCCCTGTGGTTCGCTTTCCCCCTCAACTCATTCCTTGTGGTTAGCTCCCCCGCAACGCACTCTCCTTAGTTGTGTTACTTTAACTAACAGGGGAGGGCGCTCGCGTCGCAGCGACACCAGCGCCACGGTTGGCGCGTTTGCTGCTCGCGCGTGGGGGAGAGACGGGTCTCTTCTGCTCGGCACCGGGAAAGCACGCGGACGTGTCGCGCGCTGCTCCGCTCTTCGTCGACGGGCGCCTCCTGGTCGGAACATGCTCCCGCCAGCCCTCCCGTCCGGCCTCGGAGTTTTCCCTTGCCCTAGCGTGGGCGAACGTTCGCTCGTAACCGTGCTGGTGAGTCGGACGTTCTCGATTCCTCAGCGTATATTGTTGCTAGCTGGCGTTATTGTTGTTATAGCAATAAATACCTTGTTTGTGTCAGCCAGTGTGTCGTTCCTTTGTTCCCGCAGACCAAGGCCCGCCGTCGTCGCCGTGCGCTCGGTAGCGTTCGCGACCACGGGGTGGGGTCCGCGCGGTCTTGAACTGTGTCAGCCGTGGTTAAACGGGGAGAACGTGGTTATCTCCCCTAATAGAACCACACAATAGCTATGCTGAACGGTTACCGTACGGGCGCCCACAAAAGTTTTAAAAAACACCAAAATTGCAGCAAAGCATAATCGCTGGGCATTCTAAAGATGCCCCCATGAATTGAAGAGTGTGGCATTGATTTCTCAGCTCGACCTGTACAATGCATCCTTTAATGTTTGGCGCTGCCTGAAGGCTGCGAGGGAATTTAGGTTTGCGGTGTTCCGGAGACTTTTGTGGGCACCTGCATATTGCGGACAGAAAAACGCGAACCAAAGTGTAGGAAAAGGAAGGCTCTTAGACGAGGGCTGACTCACAACGAACCTTTTTCTTAGAAAAACAAAAATGGGTTCTTAAATTTATTCAGGTCACATGACTGCTTTGCATAAATATTTGGTTTTCCCAGTAAAAAAAAAGGTCACTTGTAAGACAGAGCTCGTCTGTGTGCCTTCCGTGTCCTACTTCCAAAATCGCGTTGAAACAGAGTGAACACAGTAAAAGCTTGGCTTTCATCCAGCATCTTCCTAAGGATAAAGATCAACAGTTACTAGACTCTAAACCTACCTTCAGACAACTTTAAGTAGTTAACAATGTATAATTTTACGTAGGCTTAAAATTGTAGGTCATGAAGATAACTCAAATTATGAGTACATTGTTAAAATTTACTTTCTGATTTCAAATTATTACCTTTCTCCACAGGCTATAAATTGTCCATTATTTAGCCTAATTAATTAGATCAGCGTTGCGTAAAAATATTCTTGGTGGCACCACACAACGTTCAAAAAGTAGCCTCACTTCCATTCCGGAAGCATGCACCACTTGCTTTAAGGCACTCAGATGACGTTGCTCGGGGTCGTATGTATGCGTAAAAATGCAGAAGGAAGTTTATTTTGATGCCTTTTTTAATCTCAGAGAAGTTTTATCGCTATCTATTCAAAGTCTCGAGTATTTCACTTAATACCAGATGTGCAAGTGATTTGAGGAAAATTATGGAAAGTCAGAGGATTATCACAGAAACTAAAGCCATATTTTGAAAGCACCCTGCTCTTGTGAAGTGCCCCTTTTTTCGAGTTTGCTAATACATTTACGTTGGAACCCGCTTCAGTAAAAACGCAGGGCATCAAACATAATAATGACCCAAGTTTTGTTATTCTTTTCATGATACTTGGCTGGCAGGCTGGTGTCTGCTGTAAATATAGACTGTTGCAACGCTAAGCGCGCTTCGTCATATGCTTCAACAGTCTTGTTTTTCAATACCAAGTTTGCATGATATAGTTTCCTGATTTGATCAGAATTAGTTGTAAATCTGCGTCCTGTGCAGCATCGGCGACCCATAACAAGCAGCTTTCGCATAGCGTGCTCAGCGTTGCAACAGTCAGTACATTTTTCATTTCTTCTGTTTTGGGTTTTTAAAGGTAATTTATTCGCGTTATGTAATGCTTTCTCTTGGTCAAAGTTTCCAACGATTTGCAATATTTTCTTGAAACAAATTTTCATCTCGAAGAATGAAGGTACTAAGGAAACGAAGACGTTTGTGGCATTGAAAGCTCAAAGATTTCTATTTATACAGTTCTTAAAAAAAGTTTCTTGTATTTTTATGTCTTCCCTCCAGGCCTTTCTGCCACGTTCTCTAAACCCTTTCGTTTGCGAACTGCGCTGCAAGAAAAGCGAGACGATGAACAGAGTCCAGTCTCGTGCAATGCAGCATCCAGTCTTCAAGCAGCACTATTTCACCCCGTAAACCCAGAGAGAAAGAGAGAGGGGGGGAGGGGGAGGGAGAGAGAGAGAGAAAACTTTATTACAACAGGAATTCAGGGCACGCTCCTGTAAACCCACCAACTAGCTGCGACCTTCGATTTGTGTCAAAGATCTTATGCAGTACAGAGCTCGCTCGTTTTTTCTCCGCCCTTGTTATTGCTTGGCAGTTAACAAAACATTATCGAAGGGAGAAATACACACAAAATAGATCTTCTATCGTGTAGGTGTGATAAAGTGAAAGGCGTTCTGACTGCATCGATCGAAATGACGGGGTATTTGTCACGCAGAAACTTCCAAACTGCTTTACGGAGCTATTCAATGTTACCCGAACGCGCTATGCTGGCACATTTAAGCTCACCAATGGCTGAGACGTTTCCTCTTTTTATACTCTGAGCCAAACACAGCATGTTTTAGTGAGCTGTGTTAAAATCGTCCGTGTCAACTCGACTCTCACTTCCCTTTGCTACGGCATCCATAGATCTACAACTCTTAATACCCTCTGCTACACGACGTTCACTCACTGAAGAACCTACCGCCTCGTCGCGCCACTGTCCCTCACTTTCCTGCTGCTGCTTCCGATAGCGATGGGGAGCCGCTCATCTCGCTGATGGAGGCGTCCAGCCCATCCGATAGGATCCTCTTTCGCTCCTCTTTTCTGATCGGCGCTCACTTCCGGCGTATAGCATTGGTCTCTGTTCCGTATTGGTCTCCATCTTCATTCCCCGCCTCTTTATCCATCCTAACTCTCTTCCTTGGTACCCTCAATGTTCGTAGGACCACTCACACGATCCGTCATTGCTTGCCTAAGCCTGACTACTCTCAAATGGGGGTTCCTGTCAGCGTTGATGTAGCGATTTCAGTACAGGTAAAATAGAAGATACACGGTGGTGTCTAGAGCGTTGAGTTGAAAACCATGGCGCCCGCTTTGGTACACCGACAATTCTTTAAACGTAGCATCAAGTTTTAGTCTTTCTGTTTCACTTTATACCTAGTGTATTGCGAAAAGCTCGAATGCGATTTTTGCTGCGATGATTAGGCTCCAGTTTGGATGACTTTTGCTCGGTCGAATTCAATCAGCGTCGTGGATGGCAGGCTTTCGTCATGAATAATGACCGTGGGTGGTAAACTTCATTTGCGGTACTAAATGTTTAATTTCCCACCTCTTACGTTGCTAACGAGATCAAGATAGTGGAACGTTCGAAAGAGGAGGAAAAAGTGGGAATGTGCTTGTGAGTCACCACAGATTGCCTAGATACTGAAAGCTTCTCTCCGAGAAATGTTCCTTTACACTTAGAATCGCCCCGTGTGCTTGGATAAACATGTTGTTATAATTGCTGTCAATGGATTATGCGAATAAGTGGTGAATCGTTCTGCCGCTTTGTTTTCACGCAGTAAGCGAAGGAAAGAAAATACAGAGAAAAGACCAATTCTATACGCCAGATAATGTCAAAAGGACAAACGTGAAACTAAGTAACCGGCGTAATATTTATTCGACATTCTAGAAAGAAAACAACAGAAAAACCCTTATTCATTGTTTTCGACCGACAGGGTTAAATGACGCTATGTTACGACACAGATCCTAGTACAAATAAAATGTTCCTAATGTCACCATAAGCGTACATTCTTAACAAGGGAGTACGCTAGAGCACAGATTACTCCATTTTTACTTTTCTGTGTTCAGAGTGTACAGTGTCGACCGACGAGAGAAAGGTTGATGCGCTCCGCAATCTGAAGGCAGAACCATCTCTGTACATGTTCTGTGAGCAAAAAGTCACTCTCATGGGGCCTATATGGGACCCTGGACGCTTCATCCATATGGGACCCTGGACAGGTCTCACTGACACAGGTTCGGGAAACTGTCCAGAATCGTGCAACTAGATTAATTTTAGGCAATTACCATCGTACACCTAGCGTCACCCAAATGAAAAGGTCTTTAAACCTCCTGCCACTAGCTACCCTCCGTAAGCACTTCCGCATCTGCCTATTCCATAAGATTTTCTACTCTAATTTTCAACTTCGCTCTCGATGGATTCAACCGGCACCGTTCATTTCTCACCGTCGTGATCATCAACAAAAGGTCACAGTGCCTCATTGTAACTGAGAGGACATAGTAGTAGCGCTAAAAAACAAGGACGACAGGGTAGAGAAAGACACCACAGGCGCTAGTGGTAGCACAGTGACATGTGCGCAATCCTATTTTCCGCTAACCTCTATAGAATGGAATTCCCTACCCGCATCATTAACTAGCATCACTGATACAACTCAATTTAGAACAATATTTACCACTCTGATTACATAATGATCGCTTTTGTATTTTATTGTAGTGTTGTGTTCTCCACCTACTGGTATTGTTCTTAAACTATTTTATTAATCTGTTCCGAGTTAATTTTGCTCACTTGTTTCTATCTTGCCTCAGTTGTTCTGTAGTTTTGTATGAATAAGGCTTTGTTTACTTTTTTCTTGTTATCAACTGCCCTTCCCCTCTGAAATGTACTTTGTACCCTGAGGGTATCACAAATAAATAAATAAATATGCAGTGCCCACAATATTCAGTGGCTCAAAGGGCTTTCCGTTAGTACTATAGGTGATGTGTAGCGTAGCATTCTCAGTGTTTGTGGACAGGAGATACGCATGAACGTTAAGAGCGTGCGCTACTTGCGTCGCTAAGATCCTATTAGGTTCAATCTAATTATGCACTTTAAGCATGGCTTGGTCACGGCTTTTAGAACTGTTTCGAGCAAATTGAAGAAAAAAATAGAAATAACAGAAAAAAATGAGAAGCACTCGGTTACAGTGGTGTGAACGATGGGCGGATCAGAATGGAGCGGCTATCCGTTTTTTTTTCCTCTCAGAATTTGAAAGCCATCGCTTTTGCTACAATTCCTGACGACTTGTAAGTTTCATAAAAAAAAATAAACGGAAGAAAAGTAGAAAAAAAAAGGAGAACCGGTGGAAAATTTATTCCCGCGCCTCCTCTAATCTCTTCCATTTCGTATAATAGGTTACACTTTGGATCGAGTGCACGTATCAGACGAGCACAGTGTCTCCTGGTAGGAAACAAATTCGTGTCTCCTCTACGCCAACGTCGTGCCGTTGCTTTGCGCGTGCATACGGTCATCTCGCCAATTCGATAACCTTCTGGCGCCGGAATTCTTCCCCGAAACTACATAAAAAAAAGACAAAACAAGAAGGGCTCCTTGTAGGCTTCGTTCATCTAGCCCCCTAACAGCAGGCGCGCCTTCTAGCGGCGTCGTCGCCTAGTGGCCTTTTGCAAGCCTCTTGGCGCCAGCTCGCCATCGACCATAAGCAACCCACCCGCCCCCACTTCTACCATCCGCGTTGACAGCGCCATTTCAAGCGTCCCCTCATCTACAAATGCGGCAGGCGTGATCTGCCCGCAAGGGTTTTCGCCTTAGACAGACGAGCGTCGCGTTATATCTGTTTTAATGTAGGCGCCACGTCCTCTGGGGGCTCGTACTTGTCTTTGTTGGTGTTTTATGCGTCCGTTTCTCATTGTTACTGGCATCTATGATTCTTGCTTTCGATCGGCCGGCGTTAGTGTTCTTAGCGTTGCCGAAAGCCCCTTTCGAACTCGAACGAGAGCACCACTGCAGCTAGAGCGGCTTTTGCTGACGTTTCCTGATGGACGACTCGAAAGGCATCCGAAGGGCGTTGAATTGTGGCCGTTCCTTTTTTCTTTTTTTTTTGTTTTACCAACGAATAGCGGGGTAATGTTTGCTTACAGGCAAAGAATTTTGCGTTCAAATTACTTCCTCCTCCCATTCTTTCTATTTTTGTTTGCGACGTTGAGTCCTGAGGTGGCTTTGGGCACTCTTAGTATTTGTGGGTCAGCGCGGCCCACCAATGCCTGCCGAAGCCATTGAAGGCTTCAGAGAGGTCAGAATAAAAAAAAGGTTGTAAAGTTTTAACGCTGTTAAACCGAGTAGACGTGCGAAAGCGTGTTTTTAGCCTGGTTGGCTCATGATTTTGTTTTACTGGGTCATCGGCACGTCTGGCGACGATATTAGTTCGATAGTAGTATTAGTTGGTGAAGACGATGATGCTGTGCAGTGCACAGCGCGAGAGTGTGTCGCAGTTTAACACGATGTGTGATCTGCTGCGGCGGTAGCCTATAGTGCTCTCGTGCAGTGGCCAGAGAAGCTGAGGTGTTCGCACCGCCGCCGTTGTAATCTCAGTCGCGACAATATTTATTTTATTTATGGTTTGGCCACGGTCACCGTCAAGGTCAAGCTTCACAGAAACTCGGTGAGCGGGTCATAACTCGTGAAATAGTGCTTTCGTACCAGAAATAGCCGTTGGAATGGAATGAGCCTTTCGTCTACTCAGTTTTCAAAAACTGTTTCCTCGCAGCTGTGTTCGTGCTGATCAAACCTCGAGCCGAAAGAGTTTCGGGGTTCATATGAATGAGAAGCGGACAAGCGTCGCAGCTGCGAAATCAAGTATTTACCGAGCAAAAGGACGCTGAGCCGCTGAGAAAATTCAGCTTCCTCCCCACCCTCTGTTTTTATTATTATTTTTTTCAGTGTTGCCAGCGTCCCGATCTTTACCTCCTCGGCAACAATAAGCATTCTTTGCTATTCCTTTCTGAAAGGAGTACTATATGATCTTGTTATTATTCTTTTTTTATAAATACTCATATATAAGGAACATCAATCACCACAAGTCTGTGCTATAGCAAAAAATTGTTACACTGTCGTGACGTTTTCGCTGAAAACACAGCCTATTTCCACAGACATCGCAAGCCAAGTCGTCTGTCTACTTTGTACCTATTTCCCCCTATTACTCGCAAATCCCCTCTTCCACGAAAACAACGTTATCGTACCGACAAATAAATAAAGAAATATTTCCTTAGCTCTCCTTGTCTCTTTTTGTGTCGAGTCATTCACTCCCCCCGGCGCATATCCCACGGGGGTGCCCCTATCCCCCATGCGTCCTTATCCTGTCAGTGCCTAACGGTTCTCTTCCTGCCGGCCAGCTTCCTGCTCATAAACTTCCCCTGATCCCTGAACGGTCCTCCTACACTCTTCTGTTTTCATATTTTATTACGGCTGACTCCACGTTTTGTGTGCCTCTTGTTTCGGCCCTCCCAAAGCCGTCCGCACCCTCTCGATTTCTATCTGCCACCGACCCGCTCTCTTTCATCGAAAGACAACGCGCTCCTGCCAAATCCCCGGGTCTCGGCGTCCGCACCGCCGCCGACACACGATCACACGGACTTCCTATGGCGCAGGGATGGCGGCGTCCCCAACACCCGCGCTGGCGTGAGGCTGTCCCGCTTCTTTGGTCGCTGCTTCTGCTGTGGCTGCCGCTAGTCTCAACAACGAGAGAGCAGAAATAATAGGAAGAGGGTGGAGCGATAAGTTGATCGTTGAGGGTGTTCTTATGTTGATTGTTTTTGCTTGTCTGCATCAGATTAAAACGTATCCCCTCAGTCCTTTTCGATCACTGCCGCCTCGCTTTCGGCGCCTCGTTTACGGGCGGTCAGGGTTCAACCCCGTCGTACAGTCTTTGCCAAAAGTAACCAGGCTGCATGGTTTGCTTCTCATTCGTATAGTAGAGCCCTTACGGTTTCCCTAGAGGTCAAAGAGTCCTTTGAAAGTATGGACACGGGTCCACCTTACCATACAGAAATTTAGAGCCTGAAGGCTGGCATAATAGCTTTAAAATACGACTGAGAAGCAAACTGTGCAGCCTGGTTACTTTTAGCAAAGCCTGTACATGGTTGGGCGACATTGTGAGGCTAGATTTCGAACGTATTCCGGTCGCTTAGCTTCAGGTGTGTTCTTTAGCTGTTCGTCGCTATGAATACAAAAAAAAAGATAAGCTGTTATTATGACTATTTTATATGTGAAAATTACAGTCCTTTCATTGCTTATTCGTTCAACTTTATTAAAGGCTCTTTCAGCGTCCCTGCCCTTCCAAGTTCTTTTGTTTTTCAGGGACACTTATAAAGCCGGCCTTTTGTATGTTCGCAAGGTTTTAACGAAGAAAATATAAATTGCGACAATGGAAAGTTCGGCGAGTTGGTTGTATAGTACATACAACCAACTGGTTGTTAGTGCAATAGGTGAGGGCGAGGAAAGGAATTGAAATTACGAGCGTTGAACTACCAACTGGACCAAGTTGACAGGGTGTGTGTGTGTGTATGTGAGAGGGGGAGGGGGGTAAAGGTGTATGCTAAACAACACTAGGCATCATTCTACGGAAAGTGCAGTGTGCGTTTCAACGAAGTTCTCTAAACTTTTCCATCATAATACACAGGTTAAAGCCTACAGACACCTAGGACTTCCCACTAGACTGAAAAATTAAAGTGGTGTACTTCTGCAATAGCTATAGACTCAGTGCCGAAGCAGCGCTTTCGGGCTTATCCCTTCAATACAGAAAGAAGTTATCTGCCACGTTCGGCAGTACTAGACATTCCAAGGGGCCCGGGTGTCAGCCGGGTCCAGTCATCAAGTTTGACAGCAGCATCCGTCTTCCAGGAAGAAGCGGTCAGCGACCGTTTCCCCTACTCCGCGCGGACTAGCGTGTGCAACCACACGTGCGACCCTGCACGTGCGACCACATGAAAAGCGCGGGAACGCTGTTCGAGAACCTTCCAGAATCTGCGCGACGCAGATGGCATCCTTCTCTCTCTCCCAACACGTGACGGGGACGTGTTCCCTATTAAGAGAGTGTGTGACGGGTGCCACAGTGAACTTTCAGGACACTCTTTCCACGACAAGCCCGGCCCCCATCTAGGGAGCCCTGGGAAAAGAAACGATATAAAACTCGGCGCCTGGGACGGCCGAGTAGCTCCTGACCATCTGAGCTCATCGTCATGTAGCTTCTCGTCATCAAGCTCCTTGTTATTGAGACTCTCTTACTGAGATGTACTCTCGTTGCTGTTTTGTATATAATGTAAATTCACTTGTATAAAGTTCTTCTTCTTGTCGTTCCCGTAACTTCGTCATCCTGTACGAGCTCCCAAGGATGCTGCTACCACGATCTATAATAGCATCCCTCTACGGAAAGTGCAGTGTCAACGAAGTTCTCTAAACTTTTCCGTCATAATACACAAGTTAAAGCCCACAGACACCTAGGACTTCCCACTAGACTGAAAAATTAAAGTGGTGTACTTTTGCAATAGCTATAGACTCAGTGCCGAAGCAGCCCTTTCGGGCTTATTTAATAGTTTTATTTCTCCATTTGCAACCGTGAACACTAATCTTATGGAGAGCTGTTCTCTTTTTCTTTCTTTAACTGGTCCACCAAAGATTGTGAAACAGCAGATGCCTAGAGTGCTCAGAGAGGATGGGAAAATAAATTCTAGGAGATTCGATGCTGACCATGCGCGTCCGGTTATGGCTTATCAAGTAAGGTTTCCCTTGTACTGCAATCTGAACGGTGAAACGAAACAAGAACCGCGCTTTTTGTCGGAATCACTCGTCTGGTGCCCGCTGTCTTCCGTATAACATTTAAATAATGTTCGTTCAGAAAACGAACACGGGCCAGAAACCTCAATTTGGCAAGCATTTCTGAAAGGGACGCTCGACGAAGTAGTCGCTGCTTAAAATAGCGTGTTCTTATTTATTTATTTATTTATTTGGAATACTGCCAGTCTCTGGTTGAGACCTTAGCAGGTGGGCATTACATGTATCTTAGTAAAGGATAACATTTCTAAAAGAGAGTGTGCAATAATCGAGACAGTTCATAGCGCAGAAAAACTAACAAGAAGTTTGACAGATTTGCACAAGTGAGTTAAAGGAAAAAAAATGCAGAAACAAACATAACATTAACGTGGGCACAACACATCCTATACTCCTTGAAATAGACAAAAATGAAGAAAAGCTTTCTAACCACAACTATAGTTTTAAAACGCGCCGTCTAGTTCAGAACAAAAAATCGAAAATGAATCAGCGTTAGTTATGGATGCGTCTAGACAGTTCCATTCTCTTGTTACTAGCCGGAAGAAAGAATCTTTGAAAGTGCTACTGTGATAAGGATATTCGGTTAGCAGATACGCGTGCTGGTTTCTTAATGCACGTTTTTGTGACAGTGAAATGTACTTTGATGAATCGATCTTAGAAGTGTTATTACGTTTGGTTTGATAATGGCTGCGTTTGGGCGAGTTGGTTAGACATGTTAAACCTGGAAAGCGCATAAAAACAACGGACAACAGAAAGAGACAGACACACGAGCGCTCGTGTGTCTGTCTCTTTCTGTTGTCCGTTGTTTTTATGCGCTTTCCAGGTTTAAAAACGTTTGGTTTGGTTTATGAGGTTTAACGTCCCAAAGCAACTCAGGCTATGAGAGACGCCGTAGTGAAGGGCTCCGGAAATTTCGACCACCTGGGGTTCTTTAACGTGCACTGACATCGCACAGTACACGGGCCTCCGGAATTTCGCCTTCATCGAAATTCAACCGCCGCGGCCGGGATCGAACCCGCGTCTTTCGGGTCAGCAGCCGAGCACCGTAACCACTGAGCCACCGCGGCGGGAAGAACCTGATAAAGGAATTTTAGTCGCACGCGCTTTGCCCTTGTTGATAGTGTTTCGAGCCCGGAGATTACAGCTAGTTGTGTTGGTGAGTCAGTTTTTTTGTACCTAATAATGCTCACAGTGGGAGTCTTGGTCATGCAGCAATAAAATCTCAATAGAAAGAATGAAAAATTTTCACGATGAAACCTTAGCGTAAATGATAACGGAAAGGCTATTAAGCACGAACTGATCTCTTCTCCTTGTGCTAGTTCATTATTCTTTTAATTTTTATATTTTGCCTCTTTTTATTACAGAAAACAGAGCTTTAATTAGGGCCTGAAATTACCTCTGCCCTCCCTTTCCACTGCCACTTCTGCCTCCAGTAGCGCTGCTCTCGTCACTTTGGATGGGAAGACCGACACGACTGCAAGGGTTCTAGGACTTCCAAGATTTACCGTACCAGCCAACAACTACAGAGAGTGCTTCCAAACATTGAGGAGAAAACGTCGTCCAGAACAAATAGCCGACGCGCCCCTCAGGCTGTGTCGTATGAACGTCCGTGTAAAGGGGAACCGCCACGAAACAAGGCACTGCAGGGGCAAGCCCAAGTGTCGTGTAAACACAGCGACAAGCAAGGGAACCAACCAGCTCCTGATGAAAAAGGGAGAGCCTATTTTGCTGGAAGGTCCTAACGTCCTTCACTGGCTTCGTCTCTGCTCAAGCGAGCAAGAACTGCGAGGGTGTGTAAATCTCTACTCCCGAGCTCACCCTTCTGTTTGAACTGGACAGACTCTGCGTGTTGCTAGCAGAAAACAAGGGTGAAGCTTTGCCATCCCAATGTTGCTTGTTTCCTACTAATCTCGCCTCTTAACAAAGTTGTAAATGAAATGAAATTTAAGCGCACACGAAAAACGCACACAAGAGGAGATACACACAGGACAAGCGCTAACTTCATCTGATTTATTCGCAGGTAAGAGAGCGAAAATATATACATCAGTTACACATCAGTTAATCTTTTGCAGGCAGAATACCGATACCTTGAGCACGCATTGTGATATGACGATCTGTTTCTTTACTGCGCATGTCTCGTTTTATGTATATATTTTCGCTCTCTTACCTGCGAATAAATCAGATGAAGTTAGCGCTTGTCCTGTGTGTATCTCCTCTTGTGTGCGTTTTTCGTGTGCGCTTAAATTTCATTTCATTTATAGCTATGCACCATCTAGCCCAAACTGAAGTTTTGTTAAATTAACAAAGTTGGCCGAAAAGCTCCCACTCAGTGAATGCAAGCAAAAAGAGTTATTACTGCTTTGGATTTCAATTTGTAAATTTAATAGCACATCCTGCCCCAAGTCCCTGAAAGAACTCCCAGTTTGCGCAAAAAAAAAAAAAAAAAACGGCTGTTAGATAGTTTGCACGGTAATTCCATTAAAGTTTGCCAAATGTCTGTGCCTATGTGCTGGAGCTATTACAGGGGGTGAGCTCGGTCGTTAGCAGTGCTAATTAACTATTCATCGACGCGAGACGAATAATGATTCTTGAAATTGCGTCTTCACTTTAACGCAGCCAATTACATAACATTTCGGTTGCCGGCGATGTGTTGCTATACGCGGGGGAATATGTGTGCAGCTTTAAGGAACGAAACAGCGCAACTAAAACGAAGGACCAAGAAAAAGAGAGACACGAACACGCGCTGACTTACAACTGACTGTTTTAATCGGAAAACCACGTATAAATAATCTCTAATCGCTGCGTCACAGCCTCACGTCGTCATCGCAAACTACTAACATAAAAAGAAAGGAAGAACCATTGGCGAAAAGTAAGCACCTACAGGCTCCCACGCTTTTCCAACAGATATATCTCGCGCTTAGACAAGGCCATCGAAGTGCTGCTCACACATGAGTCAACTTATGTGCAGATATGATACGCCTCTACTACTTCCCGTACTAGTTGGTCGTTATGGCGATACAGCACAACAGTGTTGTCAAAGTACGGAGTGCAAAGGCAGGATTTGCAATGTGCAGCCAGTTTTGACTGCTGCTCATGTGTGCTGCTCATGTGTGAGCAGCACTTCGATGGCCTTGTCTAAGCGCGAGATATATCTGTTGGAAAAGCGTGGGAGTCTATAGGTGCTTACTTTTCGCCAATGATTTTTCCTTTCTATTTATGTTCGTAGTTTGCGATGACGACGTGAGGCTGTGACGCAGCGATTAGAGATTATTTATATGTGGTTTTCCGATTGAAACAGTCAGTTGTAAGGCAGCGCGTGTTCGTGTCTCTCTTTTTCTTGGTCCTTCGTTGTAGTTGCGCTGTTTCGTCCTTTAAAGAATAAATCAACCCCGCTGCTTTCCACTACAGGGTGAAGCTCTTGACAGAAAAGTATCAAGTGTTCAGTCGTTTCATCCTCCTCCTTTCCACAGGCATTGCATAACGTGTCCATCTCGTGGTACCTGACCCGACGCATCTTAGTACTCAAAACTCCCGTCCTGGCCTGAACAATAGAGAGCTTCCCCTACAATTATCGTAGATATTTTCTTTGCCAACTTCCTGCCAGAACGCTCTGTATGTTCCCAGTGCCGATATCGCCAGCATCACTGCTTTGCACAGAGCCCTCTCTGTTTCTTTAACCTTGTCCTTAACCGATAACGGCTGATTTGCCCCCCAACTGCTCTCCAGATATTTTCTTGTCAGTTTTCTAGATCGTTTTCTCCATTTTATGTCGACATTCCTCATGCACAAGTAGCTGAAACAGATATATCTCGCGCTTAGACAAGGCCATCGAAGTGCTGCTCACACATGAGTCAACTTCTGTGCAGATATGATACGCCTCTACTACTTCCCGTACTAGTTGGTCTTTATGGCGATACAGCACAACAATGTTGTCAAAGTACGGAGTGCATAGGCAGGATTTGCAATGTGCAGCCAGTTTTGACGACCCGGAGCCACGCAAAGAATTTGAACGCCTTTTGGAACACGCTAATTCTTTGCGTGGCTCCGGGTCGTCAAAACTGGCTGCACATTGCAAATCCTGCCTATGCACTCCGTACTTTGACAACATTGTTGTGCTGTATCGCCATAAAGACCAACTAGTACGGGAAGTAGTAGAGGCGTATCATATCTGCACAGAAGTTGACTCATGTGTGAGCAGCACTTCGATGGCCTTGTCTAAGCGCGAGATATATCTGTTGGAAAAGCGTGGGAGCCTGTAGGTGCTTACTTTTCGCCAATCGTTTTCCGTTCTTTTTATGTTAGTGGTTTGCGATGACGACGTGAGGCTGTGACGCAGCGATTAGAGATTATTTATATGTGGTTTTCCGATTAAAACAGTCAGTTGTAAGCCAGCGCGTGTTCATGTTCTGTTTTTCTTGGTCCTTCGTTTTAGTTGCGCTGTTTCGTTCCTTAAAGATGCAATACCAACTCGCCCATTATGCTATGTTGCTATATGTGTGCAGTACTGCCTTTTTAGGTCTATTAGGCCCAAACTCTGAAAGCTTCCTTTCCTGAAACCAACGCCCACTTTAATAATTATCTGAAATTCGTATTGTTTTTATCACTGACCGTTTTCCTCTCTAGTAACAACGCTTTGGGCCTCGGAGAAGTGATGAAGGCATTCCTCTTTTTCTTTTGTTTTCCAGAGAGGCAGCGCTCATAGATGCCCTCTCAATAGCATTGAGTGTGTGCACTTGTGTCAACTCACACTTCATTGCTGTCGTCTGCAGTAGACTGTCTGGATTACTGCCAGATAGATATTAAACATTAAATACAGCCTCTTTCTTACTCATTACTTCAGACCCCTTCAAATCCATCCGACTTGCCTTTCTTTTCTCGCTTGCTGTTCCTTGCTACTCCTGGCGTGTCATTGCCGTAGAACACTGCGGAACCGAGATTTTGTATCATTCTATGTAAGCATTACCATATAGAGATGCTTGAGCACAAAGCCTTTGGCATGGACTTATCCGTTACAGAGGAAGAAATTCGAAGAAGGTATATTCTTCCACAGATGCATGTGCTGGAAGTCAGTAGGGACGACTGTGAGCGTGTTCGTCAGGACTCGCATATTTTCCTTGAATAAAGCGAATCCTTGAATCTGATATAAGATTTGAAAAAATATATTAAATTAACGAGTGGCAACACCTCAACGGTCATCGGGATTGCAGGTACGCAAGCTGCTTCTACGAAAAAGCGACCGAGATCACCGTTACGCTTCAACAGTCCTACCGACTATCTGAGCAGCTTTCCTCTGAACAATATAGCGGCTACCGAAGATAAGTGGAAACCGACACGGCCTGAAAGGCAAAGTACCTACAAATTGTTGCAATCTTCGTGAAGACGGTTGTTTAGTCCTCTCTCCGTATTCCGATATCAGAAAGCAACAGCTACATGGCAATGAGACATGATACATTGCGGGTATTGCACACCGTACAAAGTTGCTTGTTTTCTTTTTTGCAGCTCTATTGCCAGAAGAGTTGGGCCTGGCCATTAGAGTAGATTTTGCAAGCCACTTGCCATTGCAAAAAAAAAAAAAAATCTGCATTTGTTGCCCGGTCATATCTACCCGTAGTCGTGTCATGTTTACTGATGTCTGATGAGCAGAGGTGAGAAATCAATCGTGTTACCGGTCCAACTTGTTATCAAGCACATAAACATCCAACTTGTGTGATCTTTTAAGGGATGATATATCTCTTGTTTATTTGTTTGTTTTGTAATGAGACAATTTTTTCACTTGTTTTGTGTAGCCTTTACCTGTTTAGTGCGTCTACGTTATTGTTTATTTGTTTGCTTATCTTTGTTACTCGTTCCGCGTAGCCTTTTCCTGTTCAGTGCGTCTATGTTCTTGTTTGTTTGCTTATGTTCATCCCTTGTTTCTCGTAGTCTTTTCCTGTTCAGTGCGTCTACGTGTAAAGAAGTAGTAGCAGATAAAGTTTCATTGCACCGGAAGATCATGAGAGGTGGCGCATGTAGCAGCGCCGCCGGAAGTAACATCCGGCCGCGAGCGCCTTTCCCCTTGGACCTCCGCCCGTCCACTTCCTTCGGGGCGGTCTCCATGGCACTCAGTTAATATTCAGGGTCACGCTACGAAGAGCAAGAAGCCGGAAGTTTCAATAATTCCAGCACCTTTCCTATTTTGGATTCTTTTTTTTGTTTTGCCACGGCACTTATTTGGTTTGGTTTTTGTTTTTTATGGGGTTTAACGTCCCAAAGCGACTCAGGCTATGAGGGACGCCGTAGTGAAGGGCTCCGGAAATTTCGACCACCTGAGGTTCTTTAACGTGCACTGACATAGCACCATACACGAGCCTCTAGAATTTAGCCTCCATCGTAATTCGACCGCCGCGGCCGACTTATTCGCGCTTTGGGGGAGTATTATCGAAATACGCATCTCCAACTTTTACTTTGCTCGGAAAACAAGACTCAAGAACATTCACGGGCTTAACCCGAGAAATAAATTCATGCATTCAAAAGTTGTTTTTGGTAAACACGGATTGAGTTATTGCATTGACTGGTTTAGTAAGAGCGAGAACATGAGTTTAGAAAGTGTAGTTCGTTAGCCCGCTGATCAGTCGGTGTTTATGGTGCCATTTCGGACACCGGACGATCGATGAGCGCATACATAGCACCCACATCCCCCGTGTACCTGTCTAGGATTTTTGTTAAATTTCCTGTGCCTGAGATTTAAGACACAGGCAGTAGACATATCCAAGGCACTCCGTAGTGAGGCTTTTCAAATGTATACACTGCGCGGTCTCTAGCTGGAAAGGAAAAGTATTTGTGTGAGTGTGTGGGGTGGGGGGGAGGGGGGAGGTGCGTGCGCGCGCGCATGTGTGAGGATGTGTATGGAATAAATACGCAACACATTTGAAAATGCTCTTCATTGCGTTTCGCAGCTGTGTGCCTCACCGTCCATTCCTTGGCAGTTTTCCTCAGAAAGCAGATTTCTTTTAGCACAAAGGAGAAATCATTGAAAAGCAACAAAAAGAAAGAAAGAAAGAAAGAAAGAAAGAAAGAAAGAAAGAAAGAAAGAAAGAAAGAAAGAAAGAAAGAAAGAAAGAAAGAAAGAAAGAAAGAAAGAAAGAAAGAAAGAAAGAAAGAAAGGAAAGAAAAAAACGGTTTCTCAATTTCTGATAGCCGCCCAAAGAGTGCCAACTACTTCCATGCCTTCACCTCTCGCCATATATTCGTTCTCCGATGGGGTGATGAAGTTGTTTTTCGTACGGTCTCGACATAAATCATCCCATCTGTACAACTACACTTCTCTCTTGTCGCCCGCAAACACGTTCCACTTCCAAACTCGCACGCTGACGCCGCGTCGCCGCAGAGCTCAGAATCGCCCGAGGGGCGTATACATACAGCGCCAGCAGATGCGCAGCAGTGTCTCTGCTGTGCCCCCTTCGATATCTGTCCTACCATCCTTTCCTACCTTAATTCTTGTTTCCTATTTTGTTTGTTTCTTTTCAATCCTTGTCGCTTTGACGTCAGACACGCTGTTTGCCCTGGTATCGTCCGATGCTCGCCCAGCCACGAACAGAGGCAGGCACGCTGCCCCGCCGTGGCATCGCTCGCCGCTCCGAGCAGCGTTTCGTCACACAGCGCTGTAATTGGGCCCACGCGTGGCTTGCCGCCTGCGTCCAGGCAGCAGACGTGAGTAGCATGCGTCGGAGTGGAGGCTCCCCACGCGTTCTGCAGCGGCGCCCCACCGGCACCCGGTCACCCCTCGCGCGTGTCTTAGCGCTGATGTCCGGCAGCGATAAGGGCGACACGCGATCGACGAGCTCCTGCGTGTGCTGCCCAGCCAGACGCAGCGACAAACAAAAAGCAAAAAGTGAGAAGAGTGAGAAAGGCATAGTCTGGGGAAAGTGTCCTGTGAAACTAGCGGTTGCGTCAGCCGATGGGTCGCGAGCGCGTTATTTCGAATGCAAGAACGTGGTCTGAATAAGACGTCACTGAATGAAGCGGCATTAGCCAACGACACGGCCGTGGGCGTATCGCTGGGAACGCTGCAAATACAAGCTGCGAAGCCGTATAGCAGGAAAAGTGTTTGTGAGGAACGCTTGTGAAAGCAACGTCGGTGGCAGGTTCGTCTCATTCCGAGTTCGTTAAGTTGCGTTTATTTTCAACATGTCTCCGGGCCTGTTTGTCCCGTCTCGTTGCCCGCACATGTTTGAACGTGAGCCACGCATTCGAGCACTTTCACTTCCTGTGACATGCTTGGATCAATTTCTTAATAGCCGCCGCGGTGGCTCAGTGGCTGTGGTGCTCGGCTGCTGTCCCGAAAGACGCGGGTTCGATCCCGGCCGCGGCGGGTGAATTTCTTTGGAGGAGAAATTCTAGAGGCCCGTTTACTGTGCGATGTCAGTGCACGTTAAAGAACCCCAGGTGGTAGAAATTTCCGGAGCCCTCCACTACGGCGTCTCTCATAGCCTGAGTCGCTTTGGGACGTTAAACGCCATAAACCAACCAACCAACCAATTTCTTAATCTATCCTTTCTTGACGCGCTGGAATAAATCGTGTACCTGCGGTAGGCCTAGAGCATTCAGGAGCAGAGCTCTTCGCACTTCTAACTCCTCCTTCTCCCTTTCCTTTTTCAATTCCCTTCTCCCCAGTGCAAGGTAGCCAAACGGAACGCTGTTCTGGTAAACATCCCTGCCTTCTCTCTTGCGCACTTTGAGGTGGAAAGACAGCAGACCAGATAATCCCACAAGCGACTGCCTCAGTCGAGAAGTCATACGCTCGGAGAGTTCTGAAAACACCTCAGGACTGGTTCGTAGTGGAGGGGAAGCTACTAGAGCGATGCGGATGGTTTTACATTTGCGCTGTTCTACGTGCTTGGTAGGCAGCCACGCAGGACTTGAGGACATTATTTTTTATTCATTTAATGTAGTGCGAACGTATTAGGATAGGAAAGACAAATGAATCAACTGTGTGCTCTACGTGTACGGCCACACAGGATTCCAAGCCGTCGCGCCTCACGCTCATTGCTTCGGCTCCGCTGTCTGCAAGTTGTGATGCGGGGTACATGTACAGTTATATAGAGTGCCATCTGTAACTTCTCGTCACATAAAATAAGAGACTAACAGCAGCGCATTACCGGCAAGCACGAGTAGATCAGCACAAAAATTATTCAAAAGAAATCTATATGACCCGGGAACACAACACGAAAAGCAGGAAGAGATGGTTAAGAATACGTTCTCCCCAAATTCAGGTCGCAGTTCCGCATACTTGAAGATGTGCGCATTGCGATACCCCAACGTTGTGATCAAGAAATTCCCAGAACAAAAAAAAAAGCAACCTCTGCGCTCAACACGTATTTGTCCCTATAATGCGACCATGAAAAAGAGCATAAAGTAAATGTGTCATCTTTAGGTCCCCAGTTCATTTGAGCGCTACATATTGTTTGTTAAAAAAAGAGATCCCTCTTTCGATGATTCCATGATCTGAACACTGACTCAGCAGTCTCAGTTCTCCTTTTAATTCGTTTTTATTGACAGTCTATCGTAATCCAACGCTGTGTTCAGTTTGCAAAGCGAAACAGGTCCTTCAGCCCCCGCGCACATATTTCCTCAGCCTTGCGATGACTCGAAGGAGGCGAGCTGCTTCTGCTGAGATCTGCACAAACTCAGCCCGCGGTCGCATGCACCGCCAGCTGCTGCTAACGCAGGGAAAGCAGCTTGCCTTCGCAGCGCCAAGAAAGCACATAAAGGACCAACTAGTACCAAAGAACGTGCTTGGCTACATAGTGGACAAGCATGCAGCGTCGGGATCAGAAGCAGATCACCGCGCTTAACGCAGCATGAAAATGGATGAGGGAGGTCACAGCGGGTGACATATGGTGAGGCCGTTAGGAGAAGCTCATTTCTCTTTACGGGCCAGCTTTGATACAAAACGCGAGCGCCAGAACAGCGTATGCACGCTACTTTGCAACACACACACACACACGCACACACAAACACGCACGCACACACAAACACACACACACACACACACACGCACGCACACACACGTGCGCGCACACACACACACAAATACACACATGCGCGCACGCACACACACAAACACACACATGCACGCACACACACATGCGCGCACACACACACACAAATACACACATGCGCGCACGCACACACACAAACACACACATGCACGCACACACACATGCGCGCGCACACAAACACACACGCGCGCGCGCACACACACAAACACGTACGTACGCACGCACGCACGCACACGATTTTCGGAGCTATACTTGCCATGCACGAAGTCGAATCTTTCACGTCTCAGGAAAGGCGTAGCAAAGTGGTGTTACTTTTCTGCAGTAAGAGAAGTTGTTACATTCCTCCTCCTGAACCGCAGCGTGGGCGCCTCCTTTCTGCATTCACTGCGTGGTTAAGTGATCCAAGTGGTTCTTGCCCACATTGTCCCTAGAGAATACGTTGTCGTAGACAGGGAGAAACTTTACTCCCAAAACAAAGACAGAAACCTGTTTCTCTTTTCTCTGCTTTGGTTTGAAAAAAGCTAAAACAACCTTAACTGGTATACTCAAATCTGATTTATTAATTTAATCTCAGGCAAAAGAGTTCTTTTGGAACATCGTGAAACGACGTGTCCTTCATTTGATGGGCGAACGCTGTGGTAAAGAGCGGCGCGAAACACACTGTGAGGTCATTGTCCGCCCGATATTTCTTGTGACACGACTACTGAGGTGTTCAGGCTTGCGTTTCATCCTTTTCATGGTATAAGCTGAGAACGTGTGGAAACACTCTTTTTTTTTTCCATTCCTAGTATTCACTTCTCTTCGTACCACATGTATCTCCTCCATCAACGGTGTCCGTGCTTAGAATATGACAGCTATCATTACGCAAGCGAAAAAAAAAACTCCGCAGACAGGCGGGCAAAGTTATCACGTGCGGGTAGGACCAGGTAGGGCAGGGAAGAGCAAGGAAGGGAATGAAGGGGAGACCGAAGCAGGGTATAGTAAGGTAGGACAAGGCAAGGCAGGGCAAGGGAAAGCAGCGCAGGGGCAAGGGAAGGCAGGGAAAGGTAAGGCAAGACAGGACAGGGCAAGGAAAGGCAGAGAAGGGAAGGGAGAGAAAGGGAAGGCAGGGCAGGGCAAGGTAGGGTAGGGAGGGTAGGGAGGGTAGGCCAGGGCAGGGCATGATAGGGTAGGGCAGGGCAAGGAAGACAAGACAGGGCAAGGCAGACTGGGCAAGGCTGGCATTTAAGGCAAGTGTGGAAGTTCCCGGTCGATGTGTCCTAAGCTGACATCAACGCCGCGATGCTGTACAGCCTTGGTCAAAAGTCTTAAGGCCAAATGCCTTTTGCTTCAGCCGCATAACTTAGCCAATACGGTACTATTAAATAACGAATGTCCTTGAAATGCTAGCAGAAGGTTTCTTCTTGCGATAGAGAAGCTTCCAGCTTGAATTGGGTTTTGAATGATGCACTACACGGAACGTTCTAGGAACATTCAGTTCGCTGCAGCTGAACGCTGTGGCCTCAAGACTTTTGACCAAGACTGTACGTGCCAAGACGAGAGACAGAAAGAACGCTACGTAACGTTGAAGAGCCAGTTATGTGTTCCGTTATGCGCCGGAGACTAAGAGGAAAATATACCGCGCTCCCGTCAGCCCTTCGGCAAGTAGGCGCCACTTCCGCGGTGTCCTGTCACCATTTACGTTTTAAGTGCCAAATTGTCGAGATGAAAAAAAAAACAGAAAAACTCGACGCCCCCCTTTCGACGTGTACGTGAGAAATTCCCGCAAGAAGGAAAACCGAGAACATCACCCGCCTCGAAAAATAAAAATAAGAAAAATAGAAGGCAGTGCTACAGGTACGAGATCCCTACAGGTTCCGCACTCAGAGCCGGCGGATGTAAGACAAGTGCTTGGGTACAGTTTCTTTTTATCTGACGGCGCCTTACGCTGCGTTATTGATTTATAGCTCTCAAGACGTAGTAGCTCGCCAATGGAGCCGTACTTCAGCCAGCGACTCTTACCGTCTCCTGAATCTGTATTATTTTTGTTTTTTTTTTGTTTGTTTGTTTCTCAAGCTGCCTTTTTACCTCCCCTTGAAAAAAAAAAGAATCGATAAAAGGGCAAAATGCTGACAGTACCTCCCCCCCCCCCCCCCTCTCTCCCCAAGTAGCGAGGTTGAAAACGAAACACGGTTCTGTCATAACTCGGCCGGCTGTGTCTCCGGTGCAGACGTCGTTATTGATTGTCGCCTCGTGCGAAACCTAATTTTCTTGTCGGGAACACCGCTCTCATCGTTGTTAATGGACTTCAGCAGCGCACTTATTTGTCTCTTGTTATTACGCCAATCACGTTTTATTTGCGACTTTCTACTCCACGTCTGGCAAAAATGTCCGGACGCTTGATTTCTTCCCCAGTCAGTGACATTTTATTCTTCTAGCTTCCCGCAGACGTCCCGCAGCGCGCGGGCTACAGCATTTTCTTTACGACAAGTTGTGCATTACGTTACAGTGCGAGCGAAAGTGAAAACGCCTCGTCTCATGGTAAGCAGACATATGTACGAACCAGAGAACAGAAACGCGAGTGAGCCGCCGCGGTGGCTCAGCGGTTATGGTGCTCGGCTGCTGACCCAAAAGACGCGGGTTCGATCCCGGCCGCGGCGGCTAGAATTTCTTTGGAGGAGAAATTCTAGAGGCCCGTGTACTGTACGATGTCAGTGCACGTTAAAGAACCCCAGGTGGTCGAAATTTCCGGAGCCCTTCACTACGGCGTCTCTCATAGCCTTAGTCGCTTTGGGACGTTAAACCCCATAAACCAAACCAAACAGAAACGCGAGTGAGAATTCAGAGAGTATTGGGAATACACGTATATTGCTTTTCGTAACACTTCTTCGCAAAGGCGTGCCACGCTGCGTATAGTACTTGGCTGCTGCTCCCTTTGGTACCTGCTTTCATATATGGTTTCCTCATTGAATTCGTGACGTTCTATTTCTCCACTTTCCTTTCGCAATTGCATCGATGTACTTTAAATCTCCCTCAGCACTTCCCAGTCCCAACACAAGGTGAGTCCTGATCCACAAACCGATTTTTCAATGCCAGCCGCCTCGCTGAGCTATCACACAAGTCAAATATGTAATTTCACCGAAACCAGACCTCTAATAGGACAGAAAATAGCGTATTCGTTCAGTGTGCATGCGACGGTCCACCATGTACATTTCCACACTACGAATGATGAAGGTTTTGAGACGGTATGGTATGGTATGGTATGGTATGGTATGGTATGGTATGGTATGGTATGGTATGGTATGGTATGGTATGGTATGGTATGGTATGGTATGGTATGGTATGGAATGATATGGTATGGTATGGGACAGTACGGTACGGTATGGCATGTGGAGATTAACGTTCCGAAGCGACTCATGGGCTATGAGGGACGCCGTAGTGGAGGGCTCCGGATTAACTTAGACCACTTGGAGTTCTTTAACGTCCACTGACATCGCATAGCACATGGGCGTATTTCTTTATCGCTACCATCGAAATGCGGCTGCGGCAGGAATCGAACTCGTGACCAGTGGATCAGCACCCGAACGCCAAAACCACTGAGCAACCACGGCGGTGATTTTGAGAGGAGCTTTCTTACCGACTGCGAATTGCAAATTGTTTTTGAGAAATGAAAGCATGATAAGCGAGGTGATATTTGTGCTAAGGTTAGCCTTTTATGGTAATGTTAAGTAAAGGCAAGGCCTTATTATCGTTAAATTTTTAAGGCGAAAGCCTTTAATGGCTCATACTGTCGTCCATTAACAAAGCGTGTCAGACGCGTTTAACTCGGGAACTAAAAAAGGTAGAAGAAAAGCAATGATTGCTTCAGATAGAGGACAAAAATTTAACCTAGAAACCAAGTTTGATTACTCTAGGTTGATTAGTTAATTAATTATAGGCAAAAATGTTGAAATTGCGTCGAAATAGCGCGGACGTCGATATAACCAAGGGAACTATGTGACGTCACATCCACCGGAAGTCGTCACGACATATTGAAAATTCTCACAGAATGATCGGGAAAACTCGGATTTGTGTCAAATTATATGTAGACATGTGTAATTAAGCGTAATTAACACTTAAGATCTCCGAAAGATGTATAATTTGGGTATCGATATAGCAACGGGCATGATGTGACGTCACATCCACCGGAAGTCGTCATGGCATAGTGTCTTCGGCTTCAACCTCTCAACACTTTAGTTGCCAAAGTGTCCACGCAATTTTATAGGGCAGCCCCAAACCACCGATTGTCTTAAGGTAGCAATCAGAGATTGCTGCGCGAATAAATGTGTGCGAGACAAAAAGCCTGACATCACTGAACAAAGAAAAATAGAGGCAGCGATGGTTTTGTCACACAACGCCGGCAACTGACCGCGCTCTATGCGGCTGACCTGCCTCAATCCGCCAGCCCCATCCAGAGCACTCAAATAACGAATCTTAGCATCACCGGGTGTCCATACCGGTCGACGTCACTAATAAAAAAGAGGAGAAGCCGAGCAACCTCCCTTCTCAGCCTCCAACGTCCTTGCGTAAACATTACGTCATCCACGAAATGATGTGCATGGTCCCTCTTCACGTCTCATTCTATCAGTGAGGACCCGGCGCTCTGAAGGCATTTCGGAGCTCTCCAATAAATAATGAGCCACATCACCAGGGATATGAAGAGGAGACATAACGATGAAACGCTGTATTTGGTTTTGGCTCCGCGTGGATTCCATATAGTTAACGATTAAAGCATCGCAACGCATTCAGCGCCTCCTAAAACCAACAGTAGAGTAGTGGAGCACTTTCGGTACTCGAAGGCCCTTCACCGGCGAATTCTTACAATAACTAAAGGATGAAACCGTCATTCTGCAGTGACCATGCAGATTTTGCTCAAGTTTGCTGCACTAATAGGAAAAGAGAATGTCAGATTAGTTTTATCTGTATTGGTTGTATCTGTTGTAGTTGTATTAGGTCTTTCTGTATCTGCTCTGATTGCGCACAAGTCAAATTAAAAAGCAAAAACATTTAAATAATACGACTTTTGTTAACATAACAGCGGAAAAAGTGCACTTTATGCCCGGAATCGACGATCATCCAAAGAATAACCTTATACCGCAGGAAGCCTGGCGTAGGTTCGATCAAGTCGATCACGGAGCAGGTTTACGGTCATATCCAGCGCGCAGCGATCTATCACGCGGATATGGCGGAGTTCACCGAGTGCTCAGTCATACTCCGGGACACTCGACCTCGTCACCTCTTTAGCGGACCCCGTTCGGTGGCGCCGACGGCGTCACTCTTGGGCTTCGCGAGGAACTCGGTATATAGCGCCCGCTTTCCATCAAGATTGAACCCACTTCATTGTTCGCGGCGTGAACCCTAATGCGGGTTCCCTTCTTGACCTCGACCAATGGATGAAGGAAAGGGCGCGGGGAGGGAAAGCGGGCCACAACAAAGGATCGGTCCCCTTTGGAGGAGCAGCGCAGTGTTTTTTCTTTTTTGTATTGCTCCGCTTTTATGTATGTGCAAGTACACATGAGGCCAGGGAATAGTGAGAAACCATACAAAGGCTGATGTGTGTTCAGTGCCCGTACAAGTCTACTTCTTAGTTTCTCAATCCCCCTCTGCCCTATCCTTGCCCTTTCGAGAAACTGCGGAAAGCTTTTCAGCCTGTTACGGGTCTCGCCAAGGGCGCGAATTCTCATCAATGACGGCAAGATTTTCTGAACCTTCTGAACATATTACGAATGTTACGAGGTGGCAAGCCTAGAAAAAGGACGACGTGATGACAGATGATAATATGATTTAATGGTTGTGGGCCTAGCGCGAGCTCTCCGTCCCGCGCCACTGCCCTCTTCTTCTTCGTAACAATATTCTTATTTCTTTTTTTTAGATCGATGTCTCTCGATCTGAAACGGCTTCGGTGAACGCTCCCGCGTTGTCCCAGGCAAGTAGTATATGCCAAACCTTTAATGACAGGCGTGAGCACATATCAAACAATTCTGGAGGAATTTCGATGGAGGCGAAATTCTAGAGGCCCGTGTACTGTGCGATGTCAGTGCACGTTAAAGAACCCCAGCTGGTCGAAATTTCCGGAGCCCTCCACTACGGCGTCCCTCATAGCCTGAGTCGCTTTGGTACGTTAAACCCCCATAAACCATAAACCATAAACCAAACCAATTCTAGACAGAAGCAGTTTTCAACCGGAAAGAGCTTATGAACACATTTTTTTTTCATTTATTGTAAGATTTCATTACACAAATCCACACATCCACAGATCTCCCGTGAGCAAGATTGCGTTTCTTCTTGCTATTAACGTTTTTCGTATCGTCAAAACCGTTTCCCACCGGTTTTCTATGGCAGTCTTAACTGAACGATGTGAGCGATGGATAAACTTTAGAAGAATGATTTTGCTAAGCATCGGACGAATGGACCATTCCCTTCAATATTTCCATAACTGACGCTTACAATATTCAGATATTCAAAATTTTAGTCCATGAATGCTGGAAATGAGTGAAAGTCCACATGGAACTCGGAAGCTTTAAGGGATAAAGATATACAATATAGTCTGCGCTGCTTGCTGTCCGTGGCCATTTTTATTTTCTTTTTCTCGCCCTTTCTAATATATTTCTGTGCATACGGCAGTGTTAACTGCTTCGTTAATCAAAAGCGAAATGCCACCGCCGCGTAACGTTCACACGGTGGGCAGGCCCAGCGCAGATAAAGTGAATTATAACTTAGTTACAGAACAAATGACCTGGCCGCTACGTTAGAATAATCACTGAGCATCCCGTAATGTGATTAGACCACTACGCATTTACAAAACGCCTTACGTCCGTAAATTAGCTCTTATCTCATCTCTGTCACACTGGTTTGCATTTCTCCTCTTCCTCTGACAGTAGCGAGATAACTGGCTTGCACTAACAAGTGAAAACGAGGCTGCGAAAAGATGACAAAAAAAAAATGGATTCTTCGTTTTATCTTTCCGAACTGGCTTCGCTGGTGGAGCTCGCAATCACGGCCTCTTTTTATCTCGCACTGTCAAACAGGACGCAATTCGTAGCAGGATTAAAAAAAAAAAAGGGCGAAGAAAAAGCGAGGGCGCACACCAGCTAGATAACTGGGCTAGGAATATTAGCAAGAGCTGCGAGCAGTGGCGCAGTTCCTATTTCCACGCACACGAACACATAGAGCAGTGTAGTGCAGTTCAGTTCATCGCTCATAGCGGCGGCGATGGCGGCGGCCGGGTGTGCCCGGAGAAAGAAAGAATGCAGACTACAGCGAAATAAATCCCCAGTAGTATCACAATGTGAAGATAAAATAGCACAAACTCGTTCGCAGTACACGCGCAGACTCAGAGATCAAAGCGAAGAGGGGGGCCATCCAATGTTCTGGCGTCTCGCCTGCTGGCTTGCAATATTAATGAAACAGAACGATAAGAGAGAGAGAGTGAAAGACGGAGAAGGAAGGAGAGAGGAGAAGTTTTGAATGTGTGACTGCGAACGGGGTAGAAAAAAAGGGAGTCTAGAAAAGCAACGAAGAGGGAAAAGAAATCACGCCATCCGGCGACGAGAAGGCAAAACATTGATCTCCCGCCGCGCGAATAAAAGATAGCGAGCTTCTCCCAGAAGCTTATCTCTTTTGACACTGCTCGCGTTGCCTCCGCTTTCCCGAAGGGGCGCGACTTGAATTTGTGTATGTGCGCGTATGAGGTCGCGATAAACCCGCCCTGGCTGCTTTCGATGCCAAGCGCCGTCGTCGAACACTCGAAAGAGCCGCGCAGGCGGGCACTTGGCTGCTTTCGGTTTCATCGAGTCGCTTCGAAAGAGCGCGATGAGGGGTTGGCTGCCTGGTAGCAAAGAGATGCGGGGGCTTTTTACAGCTGGACAAGCCAGCCGGGAAGCGGAAGCTACAAAACGGAGACGAAGGTATAGAGAAAGACATTCGGATAGATACAAAAAGAAAGAAAAGCTGAAGTGTAGAAGGCGATGGGAGGAGAGGTGGTATAAATGAACGGCTTCCTTTCGAAGCTGCCGGCGCACAGAAGGTTCTTTTTTTTTTCTTTTGTGGCAACCGCGGACCTGCTAGGAAGCCCTAATTTGCATGCCGCCTCGGGTTCTGAAGTAGTTCTGGGGTTACGATCGCCTTGGGGGCTTTGTGCTGCCGAAAAGGGCCCGCCCGGTTGCAAACCTTTGCTGAATAGGATCGCTTCTGTAGTGTTTTTATTTTTTTATTTTTACTTTCTCTATGCATGGCTTAGTCGAGTGCCGCGTCGGGTAAGGTGTAGTTGCAGAGAGCGAAGAAAGGGATGGGTGGTCGCTCCCGTCATGGGTAGAACGCCTTCGGGTGAAGATCTTTTACTGTTCGAAAGCTAGAAACAGATGAAAACGCGTGAGGTTTTATCCGAACAGGATAGTTAGTTTTTTTTTTTTTTTGCTGGATTCCGGAAGTGAGGAGCTGGGGTTAATTTACAAGGCAAGGATTTCTGTATATGGGAACTGGAAAGATCGCGCTGCGAAAGATGGTGCAAAGCATTTCTCAGGAACTGCTTGAACAATGGTTACAGCAACTTTATTTTAGCACTGCTTTTGATTAAACAATCGCAACGAGTGCTAGTCGCTTAATTAGTCAACCTAGTGTTAACCAACATAGTGAGGGTGTTTGTAAAGCAGTCGTGTCGTGAGTGCACACCAATAATGTTAATGATCGGTTTCGGATGAAACACAAAAGAAAAAAGAGGAATTAATATGTTGTGTTTATCAAAGTGGCATATTAGAAATACATTTAGCACAGTGGTTTCGGCTGCATTCTCTAAATGTTACATGAGCCGTGAGCAACGAATGCTGTGTGAAGGGAAGCTTCATTGCTGAACCAGTGGAAAAAAAAAAAAAAAAACGTCAAGAGGAAAACTGAACGGGACCGGGGCGATTTGAAAGCTCGTTCCTTGCATTCTTTTTTTGTCAGCGCCCTGTTTCTATTCATTTGCCGCATACAAATGTAACACCTCACCGCTGGTCAGTAGCGTAACGGCGCCAATCAAGCTTTCTTTTTTGTCCCGATTTGTTCGTTCTTTTGTTTTTTGTAGAGATTCAGTTGGTACAATATGTGGCTAAACACAAGTTTTCAGTCGCCAGGTGTTGCATAACACCTGGCGACTGCAACAGCAATTTATACTTACCAAGACTGGTACCAAAAACGACTATTTGGAAATAAGTTGGCAAGCAGCATCGATGAAAGTTAAGCAAGAGGCTCTTCGCATACCCACATATCACGGACCGCGATATTGCACCTTCAGTTTGACCTAACATGGCATCACCATATCGACCTCAGCCTAGCGTCTGCTAACAGCTCACTTGGTCTTCTTAAACGTAACCTGAGACACGCCCTATACACGTTAAAAAACTTCGTTATATAACTCTAATACGCCCTAAAATTAATATCCTGCGGCTGTTTTGGGACCCTGAACAAGCCTATGTTATCAATAACATCGAATCCTTGCAGAACCGTGCTGTTCGCTTCATTTTCAGACTACTCACCCTTCACATGCGTTACAGCATTAAAAACATGTGCCGAACTGGAAGATTTGTCACATCGCCGTAAACTTGCTCGTTTAACACTTTTCCATCAGCTGTATCACCACCCATCCCTTCGAAGTGATTTGTTTCAGTCACCTCATGCAATCTTTCCTCGCCGTGATCATACTTTCAAAATTAAACGCGTAAAGTGTCATTCCTAGCCTTATGCCAATCCATTCCTTCCCCGTACTATCATTGAATGGAATAGTTTACCATCAGTCACCGCCACAGAAACTGACATCAAAAAATTCCAAGAGCTTCTTTGCTGTGACAGAAATGTGTAAAATTTGCTGCTTTTCTTTGTGTTCATTTTTCCTTTTTGTGCTATACCTTATGTTTTATCGTTTTTTTGTTGTATTGCAATTTTTGGTGAAATGTATTGCGTTTATTAACAACTGTATCGCCCCCGCTCCCCCCCCCCCCCCCTCCCCCTACTATGTAATACCCTCTTCTGGAGGGCCTTTAGGAGCAACGTGAATAAATAAATAAACCGTAAACGTAATAACACAAAGAGGCGGTAACAAGTTCCGGGCTGTCAAAGTTAATTGCTCACGTAGGCACATAATATTTAAAGCTTCTACTATTAGCAAGTAACAAAATTCCTTTCCTCTGTCATCGCTAAATAATACAAACCAATGTATTAGTCCCTTTCAGTAAAAACAATTTCTTTGTACCTTTATCTTGGCGCATGATGGCCTTAGTTGCCTATGTGCCATAAAACCCAACAGAACATAACATGTACGCACATAACAGGCTTCACCTTTCTCTCCGAAGAATGCAGTCTCTCTCTCTGCTGTAATGAACACATATCTGACAAGTCACTAGAACCATCAGATCGGCTACTCTGCAAAGCAGCGAGCTCAAAATTTCTCGCACTTTATTCTAGTTAGGCTTAGCGAAAGAGCGTGGAGCTCTGAGCCACTGACAAAAGCAACGCACCTTCACCGTGTGCGGCATGAATAAGCAAAAAAAAAAGTAAAAAACCCGTAGTCCTATATTTAATGTTTCCGCGCGCACTTGCTACGCGGCAAACCGGAGATGAGCCAACAGGCAACGCTATCGGCAACAAATAAAATGAAGCGAAGGGTAATCTGCCGGGACCCGAACTGGGGAACAGCCCCTCTCCGTTCGAGCTGCACAACGCGCAAAAAAGAAAGCACCGACTGGCGCGCGCGCGCGCGCGCGCGCGCCGCGCCTTTCTTTCTCGCCTCTCTTCTCTCTCCTCCTCTTCCTCATCTCTTTCCTCCTCTCTCCTTGAGCGCGCGCTTGAGCAAGGCCGCGCCGGGTGCACTCCGCGTCCGCGACGTCGGCGAGCACGTTCACTCCGAAACCGCTCCCCAGCGACGATGTCTTCGACCGGTCGTCCCGCGCGGGCCGACAGCGCGTGCAGCAGCTGCGATTAGCGTCCGTGATGGGCCCGCCCCTTGGATAACGGTGCCCATTGTCGACGACCATGGATGGTGGGCTGAGGACCTCCTGAAGAGGAGCGGTGCGCTCTCGGAGGAACGAAGACCATGGCGGCGACCGCGGTCAGCCTCGAGTCGCTGTTCCTCCAGCTGCTGGGACGGCTGGACTCGGCGGGCCGCTGCACCTCCACGCCTTCTTCCTACAAGCGGCGCTCACTGCGTGCCGAGATTCGCAGCCTGGAGCTGTGGCGCGCCGTGATCGGCGAGTGCCTGGCCACCTTCTTCTACGTGTTCCTCGTGTGCGGCGCGCACGTGTCGTGGCCCGGGTTCGCCGAGCCCTCGGTGCTGGGCATCGCGCTGACGGCCGGCGCGGCGGCCGCCACCCTGGTGCAGTGCTACGGCCACATATCGGGCGCGCACATGAACCCGGCCGTCACGCTGGCCACGTTCGCCACGCGCAAAGTGAGTTCCCTCAGGACGCTACTCTACGTGACGGCCCAGTGCGGCGGAGCCATCGCGGGAGCGGCGCTACTCTACGGGTGAGTGCTTGGTCCTCCTCCTGGACGTCGATCTTGGTGCGGTGTCCTGTCCTGGACACTGCTCGCGAAAGACGTGCGAGGCGCTTTGCTGTCAATGCACGTGCTGCGTGCAGCAATCAGCTGTCGGCATGCTCTCGTAGACGTGTTTTGGATTTAAGCTGGCTTACTAGCGAACCATCCAGCTGCTACGTGTCCCATTTAGTATATATTAGTAACTTCGTCGTTTTGAGAACTTTGACTAATTCTAGACCATTCCATCTATTCTGCTTATTCCAAATGACAAGGAGGCTGACATCTACACCAACGTCCACTTTCGTGGATACTAGCAATAAGCACGCATTTTATTTTAGCGTGCTACGGAACTGGCTGCTTAGTGCGCGCGTTTAGTATTCCAAGAGTGTCGGATCCCCAATGTTACCTGATGATAAGGAAAGGATAGTTTTTTGTTTGCTGGCCACGCGCTGGTTCGCAGTAGCAAAATAGTGGCTTCGCAATTAGGTGAGGAGGAGAGATGCTCTTTGTGCGAAGCCAGATGAGCGGCCAGGACTTCTCTACTGTAACTGCAGTCTCCAGTACTGCTTATGATCACGCAAATTGGAGCCATTGCGGTATTCCACCTGGCTGTTGCAAACTTGCCTGTCCAACGGATTGCCAAGCGTCTCAGGCCACTTAGCTGCAAACCTTGAAATGGACAGCCCGACGAAAGGTTTGTCGAGAAAGAAAAAATGAATATGCAGTTTCCCACCGACAGATCCTGCAACGGGTTTCTTTTGAAGGCAGTTTGATTTTGTCCCCGAGGGGTTTATTTGCTTCAAAGACGCGACGATAACACCGGTGCGCGCGCATTGAAATTTAATCAGCCTGGCTGTGCTGCAACAGTGTGATTCGCGTGCTTGTAAAAAGAACGCTTCGAAACTGCAAAGCCAAGGCCGCCCGGCCACGATGGGCTGCGAGGGTTGACGGCTTCTGGGGGATCCCGTGCGTTTTGCAGCGGCGGCTTGCGATAAATCCTGGCGATAAGCGTACGCGACGCAGTGCCGTGAATAGGAGAAGGGTGTTGTGTGTGTTCAGCTGCTCCTCGACAAGCTTCGGCCCGTCTCGCGATCCGATAAGATCTGGCTGCAATCGGAACTCATCGCCGCGAGGCATGTGGATACGAGTCTGGGAAGCTTTCGAGCAATGCTCTTCGGATACCGAGACTTGGGAAACGGTGGGGGCGATGTTTTGCTGCCTTACAGAAAGCTGTAGTCGGCGCTGGCTCATAGCCAATTAGTGGCTACGGGTTTTTTTTTTTTTTCTTTGCCATAGCCTTGGGAGATGGACACAAAGAAATTGCTACTTTATCGTAAAGCCGCGCTTTGAGCCCAGCGTATCAACACCTCAGAAACTGCGCATACGTGTACGTTCTTCTTCCAGGGCCGCTAGAACTTTAAAGCTCTTATGTTGTAAGATACGTTATATTTCCCAGGAGGGATTTTTTTATTGCGAAAGCAATACTAGTTGCACTTTCAGCCCATCGCGTAGCGAGGCCGGTAGCTACCATATTTGCATACTGGATTGGATTGTATAACCGATGCATCACCACAAGCATCACCACCAGCTACACTACCAACTGAACCATGGCGTAGCTACGGATATTGCATTCGCAATTACCGGGCTTAACCAAGCTAAGCCACAGCCATTTTCAAGTATGCCCGGAAAAGACTACTCATTCCGTTTCGAGTTTGGTATACACTGACGCAAGGAGGCGCAATTTTCGGTGTATGGCATAGAGCAAATCAGTAGGTACAGAGTGATATGGGATGTCCGTCATTCTAGAGCAGAGAAGCTAGCAGTAAGATAAAATTTGAAGAGCGATTGAGAGAAACGGTTTAAAAGAAGTGGACTAGGAAAGTTTTCAGCTACTTGTACATGAGGAATGACGACATAAAATGGAGAAAACGAACTAGAAAACTGACAAGAAAATATCTGGAGAGCAGTTGGGGGGCAAATCAGCAATTATCGGTTAAAAACAGAGAGGGCTCTGTGCAAAGCAGGGATGCTGGCGATATCGGCACTGGGAACATACAGAGCGTTCAAGCAGGAAACTGCCAAAGAAAATATCTACGATAATTGTAGAGAAAGCTCTCTGTTGTTCAGGCTTGTTCAGGCCAGGACGGGAGTTTTGAGTACTAAGATGCGTCGGGTCAGGTACCACGAGATGGACACGTTATGCAATGCGTGTGGAAAGGAGGAGGGGGAAACGACTGAACACTTGATACTTTTCTGTCAAGAGCTTCACCCTGTAGTTGAAAGCAGCGGGATTGATTTATTCTTTAAAGAACGAAACAGCGCAACTAAAACGAAGGACCAAGAAAAAGAGAGACACGAGCACGCGCGCTGACTTAAAACTGACTGTTTTAATCGGAAAACCACATATAAATAATCTCTAATCGCTCCGCCACAGCCTCACGTCGTCATCTCAAACCACTAACATAAAAAGAACGGAAAACCATTGGCGAAAAGTAAGCACCCACAGGCTCCCACGCTTTTCCAACAGATATATCTCGCGCTTAGACAAGGCCATCGAAGTGCTGCTCACACATGAGTCAACTTCA
Source organism: Amblyomma mixtum (assembly GCF_055824585.1). Classification (NCBI taxonomy): domain Eukaryota; kingdom Metazoa; phylum Arthropoda; class Arachnida; order Ixodida; family Ixodidae; genus Amblyomma; species Amblyomma mixtum. The sequence goes on from NC_143013.1 coordinate 79,560,904, forward strand.
GTGCAGATATGATACGCCTCTACTACTTCCCGTACTAGTTGGTCTTTATGGCGATACAGCACAACAGTGTTGTCAAAGTACGGAGTGCATAGGCAGGATTTGCAATGTGCAGCCAGTTTTGACGACCCGGAGCCACGCAAAGAATTAGCGTGTTACAAAAGGCGTTCAAATTCTTTGCGTGGCTCCGGGTCGTCAAAACTGGCTGCACATTGCAAATCCTGCCTATGCACTCCGTACTTTGACAACACTGTTGTGCTGTATCGCCATAAAGAGCAACTAGTACGGGAAGTAGTAGAGGCGTATCATATCTGCACATAAGTTGACTCATGTGTGAGCAGCACTTCGATGGCCTTGTCTAAGCGCGAGATATATCTGTTGGAAAAGCGTGGGAGCCTGTAGGTGCTTACTTTTCGCTAATGGTTTTCCGTTCTTTTTATGTTAGTGGTTTGCGATGACGACGTGAGGCTGTGACGCAGCGATTAGAGATTATTTATATGTGCTTTTCCGATTAAAACAGTCAGTTGTAAGTCAGCGCGTGTTCGTGTCTCTCTTTTTCTTGGTGCTTCGTTTTAGTTGCGCTGTTTCGTTCTTTAAAGATGCAATACCAACTCGCCCACTATGCTATGTTGCTACAGATTGATTTATTCAAAGCATTGGGATTTGAGGACAGTGAAGGAAGAATATATTTTAAGCGGGTAGAAGCATCCAAGCGAAGGTTATCTGATTGGTAGCTACAATCAAGACAGAAAAGTGAAATTTCAAGAGTCATGGCTAGGTGGCTTGAGCCACCGCCCGACTTACAGGGTTCATCCATCCATTTTTCGCTGCTACCTAGTAGTCAGTTTGCATTCAGAGGACTGGGGCCTATCAGAATGCGTCCCCTGAGAGAAAGAAGGAAGCCCACTTCCAGCTACTTTTGTTAGAAAGTTCCCCTGCAAGCGACGCCACCTGCCTTGCGCACCTGGGCAGTAGACAGCCTCACGGTGGGGCACTTCTGTGTAGCCGGGTCGCTCAGCAACTCGAAGAACGTCAGCACGGTTGGCGGGGCTGCCTGGTGAAGTCGCCTGCTGCAGGACGACAACAAACATGGTTCTGTTGCGGGGTCGCTTCGCGGCATTCGGCGAATCTGGCTGCGATTACTGTTAGTTATTGTACTTTAGAGGGTATGTGCTCTACGTACGCGTTCGTTAGTTTCGTTCACAATGAAGGAACTCCGGTAAAACTTAACAACTGGTTTAATTGGCCGAATGGTAAAAGAAGAAAACTTTACAGAGAGATAGGAAGCACGGCCTTTCCGTTTGGCGTCTCACAAAGCACTGTCCCTTCGGGCGTCTCACAAAGCACTGTCCCTTCGATGCCGAGCCGAGTCCTCCTTTCTCCCTCTTCTGCCGCTGCTCCCGCTTCTCCGACCTTGGATAGTAGAATTCCCGGAAAGCCTGCCGCCCGGTTCAGGGACGGTCGCGAGGGGACGGCCACGGAATCCCCTTTCGGGCACCTGCCGCCTGGTCGGCTCGCGCACACTCTCACACACGCACACACAGGCGCGCACACACATGTACAAGCGTCCTTGACCGAGGAAATGGCGTGTCGAATGGCGCCGCATCTTGTACCCCTTTTCGTCTCCGGCAATTACAAAAGGCGACCATCGCGCGCTAGCGGAAAGAGAGTTCCTCGCTCCCGGTTGCGGGAGACGGGCTGCACAGGTGCTGTTACAGTGAAAGTGTGTCGTGCGCCCACCACGGTCCTTTGACTTTCTCCTGATCGACAACAATGGGTGAACTTACCGTCCCCTCTCCGCGTTGGAAGGGGGGTCAGTGCCCTCGCGCCTCACGAGCGGTCGCGTCCCTACACATCGCGGAGCAAACTCTAGCATGGGTTCAGAGAAGACACGGGCAGGGGCTACCATGAGCTTTGTCGGCTCATGGTAGCCGACAAAGCTTCCGGAGACATCTATGCCAATAGCATGCGTCGACTGGTTTCCCATGGACAGTGATATGCTGGGCATCTCAACCTGAGAAACCCCCAGGGCTTTCTCTAGTCGTTGTCTAGTGCACTTTTTCAACGGCTCCCATCTTTCATTACTACCTTGTAAATAAATCGCACGAATTAATAAATCTAAACGAAGGGCGTGTGCTTTGCGCGTATAAATTGTTCGCATGTCATTTTTGTCCGTCATTGCTATGCAACGTGCAAGCGGCGTCAGCATGAAAAACTCAGTTTCCTCTAGCGTTGAATACATTGGAATCAAGTGATCGCTCGAAAAACAGGAATTAGCAACAAAAGATTTTACTTGTCTCGTTTATTTTGTATTGGTTTCGATTCTAGTTTAATTTAGATTTGTTTTTTTTTTTTTACTCACTTGCTTAGAAATGATTCCATAGAGTGTATGAGTGAGTGAGTAAACGTGTAATGAAGAGTATGGTGGCTGGAGCGCACGTGGATGGGCCCTCACTCCATGGCTCTGGAGGCTTCTGCCGACCTCCTGGCGATGAGAACGAGAGCTGCCTAGTCGTCCAGGCGTGCTTTGGTCATTTCAACTTCCACAGCTCCAGGGCCGCATTACATCGCTTTAGATGGCGGGGTAAAACATCCACAGTATGGATGTCTTTCTACACGCGCTGCTTACGTCACACCATGAAGCATTTAAAATGAAGCCTCACTTCATTCTCCCTTTCACAGTGAGCAAGGCTCCCGTAGCGGAGCCGAAACGTCTCTTTTGTTTGTGTCTATCGATTGGTCGGCGCTTGTTATTTCCCGCCATAGTTTCGTTTTGAGACAAAACGAAAGCCATGCTCACCAAGTCTGAACTCAGAGAAACGTGCGACAAGAACTACTACGCAAGTCGAGTTAACGGAATATTGCGAGTTCACGCGCAGACAACTACGCCTTACCCAACAAAACGTACACTGTGAAAGTCATTAAGGCTCAAACAAGGTAGTTTTCCCCCGCGTCACGGGACGCCGACTTCAGTGCCCCAAACCCAGAAAGCTGTTTCCCTCGCAACTTTGCTCGGCCTCTAGCGATGCGTCGTCCTTCACCGTCAAAAGTTCTGCATCTCGCGTCCCCTGAACATGTATATATATCCTCGGGGAGTTCATTCAATCACGGATTCCTTCAGGTTATTGAACGAAGCATCTAGCAGCCACATCATATTGAAGTCTGAGAAACCTCCTTCTTGTTTGCTGTCCGCGCGCTGTGGTTTTGGCCCCCTGGCGTCTTGCAACGCGTACGCGAGATGGTATAGAATCAAAGGAGAGAAAAGAAGCGAACGTCGAGTGAAGCACCGAGTGAAATTTATTCTCCTTCGAGGCCGGGCATCTTTCCGCAAGCAGCAGCGGGTAATTTCCCTCGAGGCCCGAAGAAAGCCTTTGAAAACAAATGGTTCGAACAGTGTTCCTCCTTGGCGAATGGCTCCATCTCTTTCAAAGCTTGAGCAGGGCCGGAGGGATGGGGGAAGAGATGTTACTGGGCGTCCAGTATTAGCCTATGCACAACGGAAGGTTCCTGCCTGCTTTGTTGCTTTGACCCCCGTTAGTTTGTTTTTCCCCTTTTCATGCGAACTCGACATTTTTATTCTGGGTGCGCAAGTTTGATTCCCTCCCGCCTTGCGAATACAAGAGGCTTTCCCCGCGGTCTTTCAATGCAAAACACGTTTTCAACGAGTCTGCCTGAAAGCACGTTACAGATGGCATCAAGCGAGGCCTTTCTTTCTGCGGGGTCTCCGAAGAGAAAGACGGAACGATGTTTCGTGGTCGGTGTACGGAAGGCTCGAATATGACAAATGGGAGACGCTGCACTGTTTGTGCTTTGTTGTACAACTCCCGGTCTTTCTTATCCTCCGGGTACTGGTCGTATGGGATACGAAGTATTGCAGCATGAAATTTCACGACGCGCTTTGCAGATTTTTCGAATGCTGATGTAGTTTTTATTCGGTTCCAATTCTCTTCTCGGGACTTCCTCATCCGGAACGCCTTCCTCACCGCAAAACAGCATGTCGGCGGTTTTTTCACGCTGACAGAAATTTCTGTTCTTATGGAAGAGGTTTCTTCTCTAACCTAAGTTGCCGATTGCTGCAGATTGTTCCGTTGTGGCCCTCCCTTTTTGCTTTGCTCTGGAGAATGGATAAATCAGGAGTGCTGGACATGTCTATACAAGAAGTGCCTATACAAGAAGTGCCTATACGGGAAGTGCCTATACGGGAAGTGCCTATACGGGAAGTGCCTACGCGGGAGGTAAGGGGTTCGACGTGCAGTGAAAACGAATAAATTTTTCCTCTCGCTCGCCCGGTGCATGGCTTCTCTGAGATGAAACGCTTTGAGAAAGAGGTGAAAGTCACCTCGCCTTGCTCTTTCACTAAGCTGTCCTTGGCCTTTGAGACAAAGCTGAAGCTTCGCTTCATAAATTCGCTTCGGCTTCTTTCGATAATTTGCCCTGCACAAGGCGCAACTCATACCGAATTTTTTAACGCGTTAAATTTCCCACGGGTGTGGCGATCGGCTGGTGGACCTAAGGTAGAGGAATAGAATCCCGGGTTATTTCCGTGAAGGCGAAATGCCAAAGCCCCTGTGCGCTGAGTGATGTTAGTGCGCGTTAGGGGGACGTCAAGCAATCGCAATTAATCCGGAACTCCCTGCCAGTACGGCGTTAATTAAAGTTACAGCCCACGCGCAACTACGATGAGTTAAATCCGACATACCATAAACTGTAGGCATTTGCGCTCGAGAATCATGTACCACGTCGGTAACTGCGTATGAACTGCTTCTCGGGAGACCATTCGCATGCCTAAGGGTATTTTTATGCGTGGCAGTGGGAACAATAAGCTGCTTGTTCGAAATTCTTTCCGTCGGGCTATAGTTGGACGATGACCAAAAACAAAACGTGTCGCGCGGCGCGAGAGAGAAGGAACAAGGAAGACACTTTAAATACGACACGATGTGTTGTTTTCTGCTTCAGGAACGCATTTTTAATGTACGGCTTAATTTGCTGACTTAAAAACTTATAAAAGCTACACACGTTCCTCACTTCCGACGATTCATAGCGTTACTTTCTCGCCGAGGGGAATTAAAAAAGAAAGTAAGCCCACAAGCTAAACTTTAATCATTCAATCTCCCCGTTCACTCGCTTGACGCAGGGGGGGGGGGGGGGTACTTTGTTTCCTCCGCTGAAGCCTTTGCACGCTTCCTCTCCATTAAAGACTATCAGAAGGACGCTCGCTTCCCCGTCACGGGTTGTACTGAATGGTATCCGCGGGGAGGGGGGGGGGGGGGGGAGGGGGTCGCCCGAAAGATCGGCGCTATTAACGCGCTCCGGAAATAAGTTAAAGCGGAAGAGGACCGGGCCGCCTCACATCCGAAGCTATCTCCCTCCCCCTCTTTCCACCTCTCCTTCCCATCCCCAGTTCGACCGGGGCGCGTAGAATCGCCCCTCTTCGCATTACAGGCAAGATGAACGCGTCCGCCGTTCCATCGATGGCGCCAATTATAGGCGCCGGTGGTATCGGTGTCATCGCTTTAAATGACCGTCACCGTCTACAGCTACGGCACGCGCGCACGGCGCGTGCGCGCTTTACTCGCTAAACGATCTCTTTCGAGGTGGAGAGAGAAAAAGGGAGAGGAGGAAGTAATTAAATTCTTTCAATCGCGGGAGGCCCTCGCGCGCGTGGCTTCTGTCCGCAGCTATACGGAAGTGGCAGCGGGCGAGGTGATGGTGGTGGCGCGCTGCGCTGCTCGGTGTCTTCCTTAATTGCATGCTGTGCAAGAGAGGTAGATGGAAAGAGGCGCCGCGTTATTATGCGTGGTTACCTCGTCGTCGAACGAGGCGTACACATTCGCGCGTTCCGACGCGGCTTTGGTCGAAGTTGACTTTGTCGTTTGAAATTTAAAAGCGGACGCTAAGGACGAATTTCGATATCGATTGATTTTGAATTGCGAACAGGCTAGTTTCATCTAAACAGAAAAAAAAATATTTTATAAGCTAGAAAAGGCTAAAAAAGTTAATACAGGCGTCGCTCTTGATGTCTATTTCATGGAAGGGAATATGAATAGGGCCCCATTTTGAGCTGCCAGTTTTAACGCTGCTACGAGCCCGCTATCTCTAGTTTCGCAAGGAAACTGCAATGACGTCATTGCTCTTTAGTGTGCTAATTCATGAGGCTAGACCATAGTGTCATCTGCTTCAAATGATGGTGGTAGAGTTTTCAATTGTCACCATGTCATAATAAATATCATGAGCATAAGTCAAGGACAGTAAAAACAGATTCATTTCAGCTCCAAATGTTCGTCTTCTACCGCCGAATCGCTTTCAGCAGAGACGCAAGGTTACCGAACATTTGATATTTGTTTAAGGAAAAGAGTTCGATATAGTTGTGCTTAGTGACCCGCTCTAAACGCGAAAGTGTGTGTGTTAAACAATGGCGGTGTGCTTTAAACCGCGGCTCCCGTACGGAGTAAAAAGGAGTAAAAAGGGAGTATGCTGTCTAGTGCACTCCTATATATAAAAGAGAGCTTACTTCCGTTTTACTCTCATATAGGCGTATTCCGCATTAAGAGTGTAACGTTGGTTCCGCGCTGCAGCCAATGCTATCAAAGAAGCCATAAAAGCGCGTGCTATATAGTCGAGTACAGCTCAAGAAAAAACTAAGCGTCTTTCCCCCGTCAAAGGATCTCCTTCCAGCCAGTGGCGTCGGACGATTATCAAGAATCTGCTAGCGTGACAATGCAGGGAGTGGCGTAGTAACAATGCAGGATGGGGACTGTATCCTCAACTTTATCCCCCACCATGGAGGGAGCAGACTATCCCCTTTCATCTTATTTTCACGCTGGGAGGCCCATGAGAATCGGCCAACGCGATTGGCTGAAAGGGTGTAAAGAAACTTCAGTCTTGAGTTGTATCCGGCTAGGATTTTTCACTAGAGCAGGGATTCAAGGCGAATGCGGACAACTAACTTCAGTCGCACTCGACTTTGTCGTCTGAAATTTTTAACTGACAACGAATAACAGGTACTATGACCTTGATTGCCGTTAATGCCAATCAGAATAATTAAAGAGTGACACTTAATTCAATATGGTTAAGCCATGCATGTAAGTACATTTCCACGTTGACCGCGGGCAGCGATAAGAAGTTTCTTCTCTTTCTCACTCCCTCTGTGCCTTTACAAAAGCGGCTCAGAATAAAAATAAAAAAGGCATTTTGTAGGAACAACCTGTGTGCCTTTTTCGCCCCCCCCCCCCCCCCACACCCCCCCCCCCCCCCTCCCTCTTCTTTTTTCTGTCTGCTACCGAAATACGCGGTACGGATCATTGCATGTCATCAGCCAAAAGAACGTTATCCGAAACGCTGGCGCTAGTGACAGCGCGCTGAGTCTTAAAACCCCGAGGTGTCATGCTTCAGTCACTCGAAATCTCCACCGTTCGCGAAATGCGCAAGCAAGAGAAAGTTTTTCAGTTCAAGTTCTCCGCCTTCTCAGTAGTGTAGCTCTTTCGCTCGGTACACTGAGAACAAATATGGCAAGGAGAGAGAGCCAGCAAGAAAGGGGGGGAGGCAAGAACATACCTCGCGACGCCCCTCACTGTCGCTATAAGCAACGATGGGTTCAGCTCGGGGTGTTCGCGCTGGGAAGTCTTCTTCTTCCAATAGTGGGTTGTTTTCTGCCTTGGCCCAAATGCCTCTTCCTAGCTAGATCCGGACGATTCTCTCACTGTATACGTTCTGTACGAAGGCATTATATGCTCCTTCCTTCGCGAATATTCCGCTCGCATTAGATTTCTTTCTATTGGGATTTCTTTTCTATTTGACTTTTTTTTTCACCTTTTAAGTCATTCTGTCTTTGTCCTCAGCACTATAGCCCCGATTTTCCTCGTCGCAGTGGTTAGGTAGTTGGTTTCGGCGTTTCCGCAACGCCGGAGATCCGATTTGGTTTGTTAAGAAATCCGACTGGATGCAATCCTATTTACTTTAGCTCCTAGTGTTATCTTGTCCTTGCTGTGAAATGTGACCAGCAATAAGGCATATGTGTCGTGATACGTATTTTATTCATTGACTGCGCTCGTAGGTAATCCAACACTGCGTCTTTGAATATTCGCTGCTTCCGTGCGTTTCACGTATCTCTCTTGATTTCACGGTTGTTAAAATCCACTTAACGAATATATGAAAACAAGGAAAGAAACCAAGGATGTTAAGAAAGCTGTACAGGGCTAGTTTTTGTTGTTGCTGCTGCGTCTTCGTCGTAGAACCGACGATTTTTTTTTTTCCAGTCGGTTGCGCATTTCAGCGCAATGTCAAACAGGAAAGATCAATGTGGTGCACTTTCGACGTACATCTGATGACCACAAAAGGCGGAATTTCATTTAAAGGAGCGTGCCTCGGTTGTGCGCTCAGCCTAGCCGTGTAGTTGTTTCGGAGCGACAATTTCAGGTGTAGATTGTGTCCAGTGCTTGTTCGGCATCTTTCGCGGCGTACCCAATGTTTGCTTTCACAACGCATTAAATGAGAGGCACGAATCATACCGCAGTACACATACTTTGTACTCTTCCATGTGGCACAATTCGAGAGTCAGTCACAATTTCGTTCCTGTATTTTAACTTTTATATGTAATTCTAGCTCGCTTAGCTCAAACTTTCGGTTTATTCGAACCGATGCTTGGGTATCACCAACACCAAGTGTTCGAAAAAGCTCTGCTTAATGTGAATTCCACGTAACTCGTACAAATTTTAGTTTCAATGAAATTCTAAATGTCCAGAAGCGACCTTATTTACATGCAGCGGCGCGCTATAGTGTTGTTTTATTTTTCAAGCTCGTTTGACAAATCGGGTGAGGCAAGATGTAGAATAAAATGCGGTACTAGAGCGACCAAAAACAAATTTCCAAGCTCCGGAAGAGGGGACGTGTGTAACATACATCGCACCCCTGACAGGAACAGCCCAGGAGGCGAAACAGTAAAAAATTCAGCGCAATAGGCAGAAAGCGGGGACACGTCACGGCTTTCCGAGCGACTCGGTGAAATTCTACTTCTCGCCGTAGGCATTCGCGACTCCGCAAGATTTTTCGCGCCGTTCAAACGAGAACAAAGCTCGATACAACACCGTCACTCTGCGGCGAACAGGAATGGAATCACGTGGCTTGAAGCGAAGAGGGAACCAGGAAAGTTTCGATTCGACCAAAACGATCGGGGAAATTCAACGAAAAAAAAACAAAGACAAGAAGATGGAGCGCCATCTCGGGAGCTTCGCTGTTGCAACATGTTATGCAAATGCGACAGGCGACAGGTCTGGCGCTAAGCCCAGAAGCGACGTTTGTAGGGCGAGCCTCACGGTAGCGCCTCCTCCCATACCATAGCGAGAGTTCGAAACACACAAACGTAGAGGCGCTGTCTTTTTTTTGTTTAATGTTTTTCATCCCTAAACCTGCGTTTTTATTCTATAAGGGAGCGGAAGCCAGCTGGAGCTGTCATCTTATTCTCTCCGCCTTTCTGCCTTTTTACACTTCTCTCGCGGCTTTGAAAAAAATTCTATACAGGTTTCATTGATCTTTACTTTTTCTAAGTTTCACTTTGAACGCCTGCGGAGGTATTAAGGCCGCGCCGTCCGCGATACGTCGCGCCATAACCGGAGAAACAGGAAGCACGGCGGGCGCCTTTCGGAAACCAGTCGTGCCTTTGCTTTTACCTGGGCGCTGTATCTACGCATCGAGCTGAGAGGGTGTCTTCACCGCTTTGCTTTATGCACGACGGTACGCGTCGGGACGGTGCAACGCTGCGCATGTGCGTTTGATCTCCAACGCAGATTTCTTTCCTCAACTTAGACGCCGCTTTGCTTAATTTTTCATTCTTTTTTTTTTTTTTTTTGCTCTCGTTGAACCTCCTTCGACGTTCGACACCGGATTCCGCCGCGTCTGGCTGCCGGCGCTTAAATATTTAATCCGCATTGCGGAATAAGGCCGGATCGCGCCTTCCCAGTAACTTCCTTTTGTTCGTTCTGTTATTTATCTCTTTTTATTTGTATCACCTGCTTCCTGGAAGTCTGCCTGTATGTGTGAGCCGTCGTTTAAAAGTGCGGCGCTGCGCCCTTTCCCTCATCGTTTTGTTTTTCCGATGTTGACTGCGCAACTGCGTATGAATGGAACGGCGTTGTCTTCTAAACTCTTCAATAACGTGCTCTGTTTTTTATTGAGCTAGCTTTGTTTATTATCTTAACGGATTGGCTTTTCTTTCTTTTATTAACGTTGAACCTCGTTGTAATGAAGTTGAAGGGGGCTGGCAATTACTTCGTTATAGCCGTAGCTTCGTTGTAGACTGTGTTGACCGAGCTTTCAAATGGGAACCGTCATTTCTTCGTTATATCTATCATTTCGTTATAAACCATTTCGTTATAATGAGGTTCAGAAGGCTTCGTATTGCCTCGTTTTCTTTAGCACTGACGTGTATTGTGTGCATGCTGGAAGGAAAAGTACAAGGCAAATTCTTTATTGGAGAAGCAAATCCGCAATCTCCAAGTCGTGTCGCTAAATTAAAGCGCGCGACGTTCTGTGTGCCGATTCGGCACGTGACTGGTTACGCCGCCTGTCTGTAGGTTCCAGCATGGTGCACGCATTTTGTAGGGCAGAGCACGGAGGGAAGTCGCCCTTCTGATATGCTGTCTTCGTGTAGGAACTCTTTTGATGTGTGCAGTGAAAATGCATGAAATAAATGCTCAGGTGTTCACATACGCGTGCTTTCCAACATCAGGCGTCAAGAGTGCTCAGCGCCACAAAGCTGTCACGCAGAAATAACTCGTTGATAGCATATGGCTAGATTCATAATTCATTTATTGTTTCATAATTCTGCAAGCATTGGAATGGCAGTGGGTACATACTACCTAGTGCACCTGAGTTGTCGAGGTCCGAATTGCGCACTATTGCAGTAACGCATTTAGTATATTGCGAGCACGGTGTTCCTACCTGAGGAGGTTTGATGTCCAATTGCGGACTATGCAGTGAGCTATCGAGAAGAAAAGGGTAGGAGTGACGTTAATTGAGGCAAGAAGAGAGCAGGGCGGGTTAAGGAAACAAACGAGATTAATTATAGCCTACCTGAAATTTAAAAAAAAGTACATGGGCGGGGCATCTAATGGGGATGACTGAGTGGACTGTAAAGGAAGCATAGAGTCGTGTGAGCACACAGAGATTAAGTTTGCAGGTAGGGTGGTCGAACCTGGCGCAGGACAACAGGGTTAATTGGTGGTCAGTGGGGGCGGGTTTTGTCATATTTTTTCAATTATGAATGCATTTCTCGAAATCTACTCGCCGATGGTGCAGAAAAGGCTTAAATCTGCTCCTGGGCGCTACGCCAAGCGCCTACAAATACGGTCGTTTGCAACCGTAAGTCTCAAACAGGAAGTCCGCTTCGGCAAAGTAAATAGGGTCATTCGTCACTATCCATCACTGTCTGAGCTTACCGGAGAACGCAACACCGTGTTTCCCCACTCGTCCTCTGCTCCGGTGTGCTCACTAAAGGACACTCCTCGGACTGTAAGACTGTCCGTATCGTTTTATAGACCGGTCCCAATCTTTGCCGCTTATTTATCCATTTTTCAGTGGGTACGAACGAACATATCCACTTCTTTATTTCAGTAATTACGCAACTTTAGTTTTTTTTTGCTCACGTTTGATTTGTTTCCAGTTCGTAACTCGAATCTCTGTATTGTGGCGTGCATGCGCTGAGCTTTACATTGTACGATGAGCTCAACGAAGAAGATGCAACAGATTGGCGAGAAATGGACAGCACGGACCCGTACGGGCAAGTGCTCTCATATGTTCATCTTAATAATGGATCCTCAGCAGCCAGCCCCCATATTTCGAGGTCGTTTTGTTTTACTCCCTGACCAACATATACCAGCCGCTTGACAAGAAAGGAAGTCGAACATGGCGAGTAATTGACAGCGAAGTTGGCCTGTCAGCTGATGACCGAATAGCACGCATTTTGTGCCCGATCTCTTTTTTTGTTTTTAGTGAAGAGCTCCTGGCAAGCATTTTAGAATGTTTATATTCCAACGCTACTACAACTGATAGCCTGCATACGTAGTCTTGGAGGCACGTCAAAAACGCTCTGGTTGCACCAACCATATACCCCCCCCCCCCCCCCCCCCCAAACACCCGGCGTGACTTATTCTAACGTAAACCTAAACTTTATTTATGGCCTTCTCGGTAATCATGCCGCTCCTTCTTTTTATGAGATCATGGTGTGCATATCGCCTTACAATATATATACATTACCATCTGCATTACCTTGTTATCAAAATGATTGCTGATTGCATTTGCGTTAGTTGCGCGTAATTTTGTGCTCATACTCATATGTGAATGTGCGCTGCGCTAATGCCATAACTACACTGTATGCGCTATACTGTGCGCCTCTTCTGGGACCTTTCTCGACGTCGTGTTTGATAACCATTCAAGCAATCCGTCCATCAAATAATTCGATTCATTAAATATAATTCACACAGCATGTGCTCCGATGTATTCCAGACATCTCTCCCAACGCGCATTCGTACTAATGAAAACTCTGCTTTCGCGGTCTGAAAGACGACCTGAAGGCCATCGACCGCACACAATAACCGTGGGACTCTTTCACAGAACAGAAAAACAGGGTGTGGTGAGTAGTCCCACGAAAAGACCCCGACACAAAAAAGAAGAAACAAGAAAAACGATTCACGCCTAGCGGAGCAAATTCGGACCGCAAACTTTCATCACGTCGTGTTGATGCTAGCAATCTTCTGTGTGTGACTACGAGGCACGCGAACTCGTCCACACACGCGCGCGCACTCCGTCGGCCGTCTTCGCCTCTCTCAAAGGCTGCGCAGCAACAAATCAAGAACCTTCCAGCCTCGCCCACAGGTGGAAAGAGGTCGCTTGTACATACATAGCATTGGAGCGGCCGGCCCGATGCAGGCAGGGTCAACACTTGACGGGCCGAAAGCGTGGAAGAAGCCAGCCGCTCTTGGACGCCGCCGACTGTCAGCCACAGAGAGGATTTGAGGCGCGCCGGGTTCGCATCGACTGGCGACGAGGCCTCCTCCTACAAGTGGCACCTGCGCGGCCCAGATTTATGATGCGCGCGTTCGCTGCATTGCTCGCCAACCCGGTCGGGGCGTCGACGCTGCAACTACGCGCCGGATGCCTGCCTCGGGTCTCTTCCTTTCTTCTTCTTTCGTTCCTTCTTCACTTCTTTTCGTCCTCTGTTTTGTTCCTTCTATCTTTTCGTCCTCTGTTTTGTTCGTTCTATCTTCCCGTTTTTTTTTCTCTTTCTTTTGGAGGGAACACTTCTCGTAATACAAGGTAGGCGATAACTGCTTGTAGGGAGCTTTCTTCGACTAAAGTGTCTATTTTGAATACTTTAGTGAATATGCAACGTGATCGATCGTTGGGATTAACTGTGGCAGTCCGTGTTCTGGCACACAGTGTCTGATGAAATTAGTCAGCATTCCAGTGGGGTGTGTTAAGGAGGTCTATTGCGCTTTGTTTGCTTGTCGTAGGCCATAGCTTCTTACCAGGAATTAGCGGCCATACTGAATTAAACCTGCAAGGAAACCACAAACACGATTTCTAAGTCTATCGCCAAATTATATGCAGGGTTTTTGTGAGACAATCTAGCGTATGTTTTGGAAGCGTGGAATTAATATGACGTATTATTAATGGAGATTTACGAAAATCTTTAATTGCCTTCGGCTTTGTCTTCGAAGATAAATACAGCTTTAGACAAAAAAAAGTGCAAATGAATCGCTAATTATATTCTTAAAGTCGTCCTTCATTTCTTCGCATTCCGGGTAGCGTTCGAAGCGCCCTCTATTCGCCTTCCTCATTTCTTCCTTCCAAACAAAAAGACAGGCATAAGGTGCGCAGCGTAGAATTACATAAACGGCTCCTTGTCCCGCGAATGAAGTGTTCGGCAGAAAGTGAAGTTTCCTTTCGTCAGCAAAAGCAAAACCAACGGCAGATGGATATAATTCGCCAGCTTTCGGGACACTCTTCGGGACGGGAAGGTGGGCCCAAGAGTTGTCATCAAAATAAATAAGTCACCGTGGAAATCATGCAGCGAGACCTCAAGGGAAGCGGCGGAGGCAATTGAGCCGTCCTCCCTTTCTTCTTATCACGCGCCTTTTCCCGTTCACTGGTTCCTCTTGGGCGTGAAAGGGGTACTTTTTGCCGAACTTCCCTTCGACTGGGGCTAAAAATAACGTAATAGAAAGAAGAAATAAATGTAAAGACGAAAGGCAGGAAAGAAAGAAAAAGCAGCCCACGAGGAAACGGAGGCGACGTGATATCGGTCCGATGCTGCCTGATTGCGGGGAACAAGGTCTCCTTCCTCGATTTGTTTGTCTTCGTTTTTTTCTCCCCCGATCCTCCAGAGCATTGCCACTGCGTTTGGCGAACTGCTTGTTGGCCTTCGTTGCGAGAAGAGCAAGAGTGGGCTGTTTTCCGCGAAGAGGAGACTCTCTATTCCTGGTTTGAATTGACTTCAGCGGAGGTCCATGAGGGGGGGTCCTTGAATCTTAACTTTTTGTATGTGTACCTAGAAAGACGTCATTGCAGGCCTCCGCCATTCACAGAATACCGCATAAATTGACGCTTTCTTCTTTGTTTTTTTTTTCATACGCAGGAAATTGCCGAGCTAAAAGGGCTCTTTTAAGAACGGGACACAGCGTTCCGATGCATATAGACAAAATTGAATTGAAAAGTCCCCTCCCCCCCCCCTCCTTCGGTACGGTTCGATTGCACAATTTATGAAACAATGCCTTGGATTAATCGCGCGTAGTCGCTGATATCTCTAGAACATTTTTTCTGCTTCTCTTGTTTTTCGCAAGAGACTTCCAATGTATCTCTGCGCTGCATTCTGTTGAAATTTTTCAGGCAGAACGTTGATGTGGGCCTTGGTCCACAAGTCTTGCACGTTGGAGGTAGGTAACGGGGTTAAACGAAGCACTCGAGCTGAACCTGATATACAGTTTGGCCTGTGGAGTGGGAGGTATGGTAAAGGGATAAAATACTGGGCCTACTTTTATGTACAGGACAGCACAACTAGGTAGTAGTACGGAGGCATATAGGCATTATGCGCCTCATAGGACGTCTCACCACAGCGCCTAATTTACCAAATGTCAGAATCTCTCATTATCGCGTTTAGTCTCGTTTCCTAATTTTCACGATGAAAAAGAAATCGCACGGGTACAAAATTTTATCATCATCATCAGCAGAATCCTGACTGCGCCCTCTGCAGGGCAAAAACCTCTCCCAAGTCTCTCCAATTAACCCTGCCCTAAGCCAGCTGCGGCCACCGTATCCCAGCAAACTTCTTTATCTCATCCGCCCGCCTAACTTTCTGTCGCCCCCTGCTACGTTTGCTTTCTCTTGGAATCAACTCCGTTAGCCTCAAGGACCACCGGCTACCTTACCTTGCATTAGATATTATGTCCAAGCCCATATCTTGCTGCCGCATTACATGCTGCCCATTTCTTCCTCTTGATTTCGACTATGATTTCATCAGCACGCGTTCGTTCCCCCACCCATTCTGCCTGCTTCCGTTGTCTTAACGTCACACCTATCATGCTAGAAGTGGTATGGGAATACGTCTTCTTAGGGCAAGTATAGTGGCCTCTGATCTTGATTGTGGGAAGGAAATAACTAGAAAAATTGAGGGGGGGGGGGGGGGGGGGGGGGATGGAGCGCATATGGCAGGTTCCCTCAGATCATGAATGGCAGCTTACCAATATCCCTCAAGAGAAAAGTATACGACAGCCTGCATCTTACCGGTACTCACTCACAGGGCAGAAACGTGGAGGTTATAACTACTATACATCATAGCGCTAAACAATGAAGACAAGGGAGAAGAGGACAGGCGTTATCTTGTCCTCTTCTCCCTTATCTTCGTTGTTTAACGCTATGATGTATAGTCCAATCCAACTAGCCCAACTTTCCGTTATTCTATGAGGCTAACCAAAAAAGTTCAGCTTAAATTAAGGATTAGCAGAGTGGTTTGTTGGGCGAGTTGGTTTACCATATTGAAGTATACCTGCGCTTAAAAGACACGGACTGAAACATGGAGGAAGGAAAACTAAGGAGAGGCCCTTCGTATTCCCAATGCATTGGCAAGAATGTGGCGGAAGTGACGTCAAAATTTAGGCTTAAAAAGTCGGGCCACTAGCAACGTTGTCGTTGTTGCTAAGAAAACTCGGGCCACTAGCAACGGCGTACGGCGTCATTAGCGTCGTTGTTGCTAGGGGCCCGAGTGTTTCGCGGTGGCGGTGTACGGTCTTTCGGCACGGTGTGTTCGGCCTTGCGTGTTAAAGTCTACATGCCTGGCGTCGTGAAGTTACGCACGCATATAAGATTGCTTTTAAATGCAGCAAATAACCGCTCATTTGATATTTTGTTCGTCAAACTTGGTGTCGTTACGCGGAGCGATCGATGCATTGAAATGAATCTCGCGAAAAGGTGGCACTCCGGAACCGCGCTTCGGCACGCGAAGAAGCGTTGATTGTTTTGATCAGCGAACTTTCGCACCTCACCAAACAGCACAGAAACATGAAGCCGCTCTCGGCGATGCTGAGCTGCGTTTCGAAGGCTACACGGCGGGTGTACGGTAGCCCGAAGAGGATGGTGAGCTGAACTATAAGCGGCGCGCAATGTCGTCTTTCTTCGCTTGGCGTCGGAAAAGGTTCACCGCACCTGTGCGCCGGTCTGTGTCTAGGTGCGTGTTGTGGGGAGGGAGGTGTAGGAGTGTAGCGGCGAGCGGCGCGGTTTTTTTTATACCTTTCTTTTGCGAAGCGCTTGCGAGTCGCGCGCGATCCCCGCCCCGTAGCTCGGTGAAGGAAGATAGTGAGGAGAGCCGAGCCAACTTCCGGTTGCGGGCGGCTTCACAAAAAGTGACGTCACGGCCTCTCCTCAGTTCTTTCCTTCCTCCATGGACTGAAAGATAGAGACACACTCACACAGCGCTGGACTTACAACTGAATTTTTTATTCGGGAAACACTGCTCTTTATGCACACCAGCAGCTGGTAAAATGGAAGATGAAAGATGATGATGGAAGATGGTGTGCATAACACCATCTTCACCATCTTCTTATGCACACCAGCTGCTGGTGTGCATAAAGAGCAGTGTTTCCCGAATAAAAAATTCAGTTGTAAGTCCAGCGCTGTGTGTGTGTGTCTCTATCTTTCAGTCCGTGTCTTTTAAGCGCAGGTATACTTCAATATTTCAATAAATTAAGGACAACGCAACGAGCAAAATTTAATATACATGTTTATTGTTATGCCTAGTGTTAAAAAAAGACAGCGTTTACAAAACCGCCTTAGACACACTCGATACACGAATACGCCTAAATGGGAGTAAAAATGAAGTAAGCTGCACTCCTTTTTACAAAAGGGGGGGGGGGGGGGGGGGTGCGCTAAAGGAGTGCTTACTCCCTTTTTAATCCTTTTTGTTTAGAGTGTACAACAGCGAGGTGCAATCCGTTTGGTTCCCCCCCCGTTACAAATGCTTTTGTGTAATTGGCTCCCGTTCGCCTGTGACGTATGCACCAACGAGGGGATTCGGCTGCTCTAGCTGATTTACATATTGCCATACAGGCTAAGCGCCCCAACGTGCCCGCTGAATCCACGCTTGGTGAGGTGACTCTTTGCCTGCTTTTTTTTTTTTCTCCTGGTCGTTGCAGTTTCCGAACGCATGGGGTCAGCCAGGAACATTTGCAATTAAAATGTGCGCTGGCTCCTACGCATGGGTGACCTGGTCGTTTTGGGTTAAATCACGCGTGCGGAGGCTCTTTTTCGGCAAGTTTTCTTTAGGAATAAGTTCGGCAAGAGCGTATTCTGTCCTCCTCATTAGAAAAAAAAAGCAATGTAAATCTAATGCTTCCTAAGTGGCTACAGTAGGACTGGTTTGCATTTAAATTAAACCAAACGTGGCTTCAACTAAATGCGTGAAATTAAACGCAGTCTGGTAATTCTCTCAGGGCTAAATACGTACGCGTGCCTGATTATTCCTGGTTAATTGTACACATTAAATGCTCGTTCCTTTGAACTGGCTTAATGAGAACCTCCGGTTTACTCCAACTGACCGCTTTAGACCCGTCGATGTTAAATATGTATTAAGCGTGAGCGCTTTAGTCCTGTCGATATTAAATGTATTAAGCGTGAACCCCTTAATTCGAGCTCCAGGTAATTCATACAAATTGCCAGTCCCGATCGAGTTCGAATGAGTCGAATGTATCTGCGGATCATGGAAGCAGGTTGGCAGCAAAGTACTGCTACGGGTGTAGACAAGTTGCGCTTTCACAGTAAAGCGTTAAGACGTGTAAAAGAAGGCGCAATTAAAGAGAAAAACGCATTTTCTGAAATTGTACTTGCAATTGCAAGGTAGACACAACGTATGCAATGTGCGATACATATAACTCGCTGTCTGAGCGCAGCAGTAAATACCATGAGCATTTCGTGCATTGAATTTGGTATCTGAAATGAAGTGCTCTGCTACTACTGCTAACCACCACTGTCACAACACTACTACTACTACTACTACTACTACTACTACTACTACTACTACTACTACTACTACTACTACTACTACTACTACTAGTAGTAGTAGTAGTAGTAGTAGTAGTAGTAGTAGTAGTAGTAGTAGTAGTAGTATTGCTACTACTTCTGCCACTGCTACTACTACTACTACCACTACTACTACTACTACTACTACTGTCACAACACTACTACTACTACTACTAGTAGTAGTAGTAGTAGTAGTATTGCTACTACTTCTGCCACTGCTACTACTACTACTACCACTACTACTACTACTACTACTATTACTACTACTACTACTAGTATTGCTACTACTTCTACTACTACTACCAGTATTGCTACTACTTCTACTACTACTAGTATTGCTACTACTACTACTACTACTACTACTACTACTACTACTACTACTACTACTACTACTACTACTACTACTACTACTACTACTACCACCACCACCACCACCACCACTACCACCACCACTACTACTACTACTACTACTACTACCACCACTACTACCACCACTACTACTATGGTTAGTAGCAGGCATAGGTAATTTGGTGGGTGTATTTGTGTGGAAAGTTGTGCGAGCTGGATGAGATTCAGTGGAGTGTTTCGCGTAACAGTGTTAGCCGTGCAGTATAATCATACATCTGATTGACGATGATGATGATACGTAAGGCCCACTCAGACTTGCGCGTTTCACTGCGACATAACCGTTTTAAAGGTAATTTTTCCCGTCCTCAGATCAATATGATTGAGGTTTACTGTGACTTTTGTGAGTGTGAGCGTGAATGCTGCTTGCAAAACTTTAACTTGGGCCGCCTTATCGTTACAAACTGTGTGACCTCTGCAGTTGTGGTTAGTTAAGTAATGTGCCCAGTTTTTGCGTCGTTACACCGTAGAGAATGCAGAACTCGAGAAACGCTGAGTTTACGGTCGCAGTAAGTTTCTCTTCGGAGCGTCGTTTGTGACTGGGCGGGGCTAAACAGTGCTGCCAAGAAACCGGTGACCATTCATTCGTTCATTCATTCTTCGGCCCGTCTTTCTGCCTTGTGTCTTTTTTCGCTCCTGTAACCTAAGATTCATTCATTGATTCCAGACTGATTTTTGCTTATGGGTTCTCTCTCCTGATCCGTTACGCTTAATAACTTGCAGCAACGTTTGTGCCCGTCGCGCATTTCATTTCGCCCTGAATCACGCGATGAGATTTAAAAGCTCCATTTACGCGTGGTTTTTGTTTGTGCACAGCTTAGACAGCGAAAGACTTCAGGAATCGTTTTCTAGCGCGCAAATCGTTTCACCGCGGCAGTCGGCGGCGTCGTACCCAGGGCGCCTTTTCGCAACCGTGTTCCGACCAGAGGAAACAAACTTGTCGCGGCCGCCACCAGAACGATCACGAGCTCCTCCTCCTCCCCCAGCATCCGGGAACCGCGAACTGGTGTCGGGCGTTCCGAGACACTGAACGCGCAGCGGTCTCTCGCTCCGTGCAGTTGCTGCACGACGTCGCGTCATTCTAGTAGTAGCTAGCGCGCCGGCGGCTCGCTCGTCGTAAGAGACGCAGTTATCCTAATGGCTTCGTCGCCAGGCGCTGGGCAGATTGCAAATTTAATTAGCGCCGGGCCACTTCCTAATTCTGCCCGCCGCGGGCATTAGTGCTGTTGGGACGCGACGAATGAGAACGGGGCCGGTTTCTGCGCGAACGAGTTGTGACGGCTGCCGTGTGTGTGAGTGTTGCCCGTCGACTCGCCGGCTTGGCCCGGCTGTGGCTGTGGCTGCGGCTTCGGCCTCTGATCATCTCTTCCTCTTCTTCCTGCAGTGAGCTCGGAAAAGAGGTTAGTTTGCTTGCTCTTGAAAGAACGGAGCCGAGAAACGAGTGACTCTGCTGACACCTTCCATTTGCCCTCATGCTTTGGCGCCATCTAGTGCGTGATCGGCGAAAATAAACATATACTAGGCCTGCATGGTGAAAACGACCGCGCGGAGCCAGTCTTTCCCGACCGCTTTCAGTGTGGCGGAAGGAGCGAGAGTCCAAGTTTATTTTGTCGGGCTGTTTGAAACTCTGTTTGGTGCTTAATTTTGATGGGAGTAACAGCACACATGGACTCACACAGGGAAACGCAGAAGTGACACGACACAAGGATGGTGCCTTATACTGTCAGCCTTGATGATGGTCATCCTTGTGTCGCACCATTTCTGCTTTACTGCGTGCATGTTCACGTGTTCAGCTTAAGCTCATCAGAGTTCACTTTCTCGGCGCGCAGTTGGAGTCACTGTGCCTTCGAAGGAGAAATGATTTTTATACGTGTCAAAGGAATACTGTTCTATGAGGTACACTATAGTGGTGGACTCGACTAACCTGGGCTTACCGTTTTGTTTTTTACGTGTATAGTAATTTCTGTACACTGGTGTCTTCGCATTTTGCCTCTCTCTGAATATGGTTGGTATCGAACCCGCGACCTTGGACCTGAAGGCCTACATGATATCCCTGAGTGCGTCCTCAGTGCGCTCCGCGCCCCGATTGCAAGTCTTACTTAAACTATCGGTTGCTGCACGCCCTTTCAGTGGGGTAGGCTCAGCTTGCTATTGTGTTGGCATATGTGTTCATGACTATGGGCTGCCCGTAAGTGTGGATGAGTTAATGAGAAGTCATTTGTAGTCTTGTGATCGAGAAACGCTTACAGTTGCGGTTGCTTTCGTTCACGTATGCACTAGATGCCTTCGTTGTCAACGTGCCATTCGCAAGTAGTCAGCGCCGGTACTTTAATGAAGTAGATAATTTCTCAAGCATTTAGTGTGTCCGACAGCTGTATAATATAGCCTGTAACGATTAAGGCTCCTAGAGACTTCAGGGACACTCGTCTCAGCCAATTCATTGAAATAAATTCATTCGATCAAGTGCGGTCAAAACTGTACTCTGAATAGCTGCAGTTTGATGCAGATAGTGAAACGCACTATGTCGTCTTCCGTCCGTTTTTTCTTTGTTTTCCTGTTGTCTGCGCTGTTTACTAAAATCGCCACCGTCCCTTTTTTTTTTCCTCCTTCCTACGTAGCGTATATCGCAGGAGGAATCAGAATAGGGAGCTGGATAGCTGCGTTCTTTTTGAGAGCCGACGTGTTCTCCCCGTTCGTCGGGCGCTGCTGTTTGGGCTGGAGCGAGATACCGCGCTTCGCGTTGCACCCGCCTCTGCGCGGGACTCCGAGCGGCGAACGTCTCTCTCTGCGCAGCTATCGCGTTTCTTCCTGCCAGAGCAGCCTCGCGCTGTCTGGTTGTGCCGACGGACTACCTTTCCGCCGCACTGCAACGCCCTACTCTGGTGGCTGCAATACGATCCGGAACAGGTACGGAATGCCGTACCGGCGGATGTACGCTCCACATAACGCCGTCTACTTCTACCTGTGCTTCCATCTATGAGTAGAATGGCGCGTCTGTTTTGTCTTATGACTATAGCTCCCGCCGTCTTCGTTTGCCCGGTTATTGATGTGTCGTTTATTAACGCGAAAGCGTTATATAGCTGCGTCGCATCAGCAAAAAGTGTCCGCAGAACGTGTCCACAAATTTTGTCCGCACGATTACGTCGTTCTCTGACGATAAATGTGTGAAAGTGTGATTGTGATAGATAGCATGTGATGAAGTGTTTCCGTGTGAAAAAATTGGTTGATGTGGTGCAATTAGTCAACTAATTAAACGCGAAAAATAAACTTAGACGTCAAAATAGCCTTGGACGTCGATATAAAACATGGACGTCAGAACAGCTTAGGACGTCGATACAGTATGTGGACGTTTCGCTTTCGCGCATTGCTCCGATGAGGGTAGCCGCAGTGATCTCAAAGTTTTTCTGAGTAGTAGCTGTTTGGTTACGTACGAAGCTCGAGGAATATGTTTTGCTGCAGCAAACAAGAGCTCATAGAAAACAAACGATAGGGGCAGTCAGAGTGCTGGAGCGGTGGCCTGACGCTGCGCCTCTTGAGTGGATCGCGTATGGTGCGCGAGTACACGACTCTTGTCACAGGCTGTCGACATGCGCGTTCATAAAGGAGCTGTCGTCGTTTCAAATAAGGTGTACCACAGCTCCTCGTTTATCTGGTCCTCTACTTCCTCTACTAGTCCTTAGTTGAAAGTTGAAAATTCGTTCACAGTTTCGAAATGAACAAATTACTGTTGAACCTCCTTGTAACGAAGTTAAAGGGGACAGGTGATTACTTCGTTGTAGCCGCATCTTCGTTATAGCCCGTGTTGACCCAGCTTCCAAGGGGAACCGTCATTCCTTCGTTATATGCACTGTCTCGTTATAAACCGTTTATTCATAACGATGTTCGACTGTATACATATAATATTCTAGTCATTGCACATATATTTATTGCATTACTCGTATATTTATTACACGGCGGAGAATTTAATCTTCAAGTTTTGTTCCAGGCCCTTCCATCGCGTAAAAATCCATGTTCCATGACTTTCTTCTAACGGGGGTTCGAATTATTGAGGATCGAGTGTCGGATGGCGAACGGCACCCAATGAGCACTGAACTCTTTTGGATGTCCTGCGGACGTTTACGTCGTCCGTGGGACGTCCAAGGAAATTCCAGTGCCCACTGGGCAGGGATGTCCAGAAATCTAGCGGTGGATGCGTTAAACGTTTTCAGCGTATTGGTAAAGACACTGCCATAAAGCTATCAAGCTTCGCTGTATACGCTCAGCACTCGGGAGGGACCACAATCGATCACGACAAAGAATTGCGTGCCTCTTTAAAACCCAACCGCGATTTGTAAGCAGTGCTGAGAAAATAACCAACTAATTGGTTAAAGCGTTTTTCCGGGCCAAACATCGTTGTGCGCCAGGAAGTAAGGCGTAATTGAGGGCTCCCGTACAATTTTGACCATCTGGGGCTCTCACAGGCTATTCTATACAAGGCTACAAGGCTATTCTTTCTTTTTCTCTTCTATCTAAATGCGGATTTCGAAGGCAAAATAGAACTTGCAGACTTTTTCCTGGCACCCGAACGCGGCACCCATCGAATTCGTGCGGCTATTCCTGTAGAAAAAAAAAAGAAAAGAGAGAGAGAGAGAAAATCGCAGCGCAGTAACACTTCACGGTAGTGACGATGCAGCCGCAGAGCAGAGGCGGGGAGATAAGCGTGGCCGCACGCATCGCCCTCGAGCGCGCGCCCTGCTTTTCGTCTGACCCCCGGCCGTGACCCTTAGCCGGCGAAGACGATGGGGTAGCACCACCGTGAGAACGCGGCCCGCTCTCGTGAACTCCGCACGCCTCCGCTCTCGCACGACCCGGCTTGCCTGGCCTCGCGAGATTGGTGCTTGCATGCATGCTCGACACGGGGGCGGCCATCACGACACGACCTGTGCTCGCTGTTTGACGCAATTGATTTGTGCCGAGCGCAGCCCTCCCTCCCGGCCTTGCCGCCGCCGTCGTCCAGTTCATGCGGATGCGTGTAATATGTTTGCCTTGTCTCTGAGTGACAAGGTGCCGTTGAACGGAATAGTACAGCCACGTATGACAACATACTATGGCAATGTAAAGAAGAACCTCCACCGGAGGATCTAGTACGAATTCCTTCTGTTGAGCGATGGGAGGCCGTGCTGGTCAGCTCGGACCCGGGCATTCAAGCCTTGGCCACCGAGTGGGCCGCTCAGGTCGCCGCCAGCCGTGGTTTGGTGGCCATGCATCTAGCGCGGACCGTCTGCATCTGCATTTTTGACAGAATAAATGTTTTCCAATCCAATCCAATCGTTGCATTTGACTGCTTAAGTGCCTTTGGCAGTACGAGGGACTTTATCTGGCGATGATAGTGTGGCGTAGTGTGTCATAACCATATACTAGCTCGTTCTCCAACCAACCGAAAAGAATTTTATCCACGCCTGCCTGAGCCTCGACTGATGTTTGCGATAGGGGGTGGACGCATGCAGGGTATGTACACCTGTAGAATCTGTGCCTCTCGAGATTTTTCATGTGGCCTATTTTTGAGGTGTAAAAAAAAGTTTAGGCGCGTACGCATGGTAAGGCGGCGGTCTGGAGGCAGGCAGTAAGGAAATTATACTGTGAGTCATATTCACTCTGTGGAAGGCTGCTACCATTGATGCGCGGGATAGTTTTTCAACATGAGCGCATAAATTTTTCCTGCTGCTCTTCGCCATATTGATCACAGGATGGCAGTGTCCATTAGGCGCTACCCAATTACCGTTCTTAGGCCAGGTGCAAACAGCCAGGAGAGCGAAATGGCGAAGACCAGGAAGCGCTATTTGGATAAGTGTGTGGTGGGAAGCTTAACGGGAACCTTTGGATAGGACAGGAGAAAGCACATACAGGTTTAGTTTATGGCGTGTAGTGTCCCAAAGCGACTCAGGATATAAGGAATGCTGTCGCGGAAGGCTCCGGATTATTTCGACCACCTAGGGTTCTATGTAGCATTTCGTCCTCATCGAAATGTGACCGCCGCGGTCGGGATCGAATCCACGTCTTTCGCGTCAACAGCCGAGCATCATAATCACTATGCCACGGCGGCGGCTAGACAGCGCATACAATGTATTGCTAAAACATGTGTTCTTTCTTGTACCCCTGTTGCCGTTAAGCAGCACGCTATGCAGTCATGAGCGAGAGCGATAACCGCGGGAGTTTTTTCTTTTTTTTTTCTTTCGAGCCACTGACAGCGAAGTGGCTGAACACCTTTGGCGTGATAGGCGTCGTCGTGAGTGCGGATATATCCGGAGCACTCTGCTGAGGTGCTGGTGGAGTCTCTTCATTTCTACACGAATAACAAGCTCATAAATAGCAAAAAATAAACAGCTGCGCTGATCAAACGCGTTGACGAGAAAGCATAATAGTAGAGACGTTTTCTGTTTGCTTCTTTTGTTTGGAGGCAGCACACTCGTGACGCGCGAACCGGTCTTTAAACGCGCGCGTAACTTATATATTCTGCCAATTTTTTTCTGCACCTTGTTTCGTGCAAGAGCTTTTTTTCGTATAGGTGATAACGTCTCCGCCATTTTGAAGCACAGGAAGTAGTACCAAGGCAAAGGAAAGGCATCTTAAGAGTTAGGAGGTAGTCGCGTCGTCTGAACAAAAAAAAAAAACGAACAAAAAGAAACAAAACTAAAAAGTGGCATATGTTCCGCGGTTCTGGTGTCAACCTTTAGCGTTGCGCAAGAACTTCTTTTCAGCAATTCAGCCACATGTTCAGAGATCACGCGATCGTCTCTTAATCATCCAAAGTACACTGTTTTCTTGAATTGCTTTATTGTTGATTTATTGTTAACGTTTAGCTCGCGGGCAACGTTATGAACTGTATGATTTAACAGCGTGACTTAGTGGGCTTGGGGAATTCCTTACGATTTATGAAAGGGAAAGGGTAGTTCTAAGGGAAAAACCAAAGAAGGCAGATTTGCGCTTCAGATTGGGCTTTTTGTACGCACGTACGTCAGCATATATTCACTCCTGGTTTTTTTCACTGATAAATCCATCGCATCTGAAAACATCTTTTGCGTTGCGGTGAAGACCCCGAAATCATCCCGATCTAAATGGCCGGCTGGAACAGTCGAAGCCACCAACGGGCCCCCTGCAACTCGCAGTGGGACCAACTTCGTCTTCGTAAATGCCCCGGAACGCCGGCCACTTTCCCGTTCACGGCACTGACGTCTACAAGTCGGGAATGCGACCGCACAGCGCAGCTCCGAGATCAGTGGCCGCTCGCACCGAAGAAAGCAAATTCACTTCCTGCTTCTGCACCAACCCCAGACACGCGCACGCCCACCACGGGGCACGAAGCCAAAGCGCAGCGTTCGCATTGGAAGCACGAGTTTTCAATCGCGACACTTTCCCCGACGCCGCAGGTCTGCATGTTGAGCCGACAGTGCGCATGCAATTGTTGCCGTGCGTGTGTGTGATACAACGCACGGCAGAGATCGATTGAATGTTAGGGGGTGGGGAGTAATCCGCGTTTTATTTCGACGTTCATACCTATGGCACGCAGTTGTTTCGACGTCATCGTTTCGCTGCCGTCGTCTGCGGGATACGCGAACGGCGATGACGACCGCGGGAAGTGCAGAAAAGAAATAAAGAACTCACTTTTCTGTCTCGAGTCCAGCGTGAGGAGCGACCGCCGCCTACCGAAAGGCATGCTCGAGTAATCGCCGGTAATGACGGGGGGCGACCTCCGGAAAAAACACAAACGGCGGTGCGCGTGCCATTACGTGAGCGCGTCGTCTGCGACGGTCGTGCGTCTACAGTAGGGCTATTAGGGCCGCTTGTGTCCGCTGCTATTGGGCGTGACCTACGCGTGTACGTACCCGAGTTCATGTTGTGGAGGTTCTGCGCTTTGGTGTGGCCGCGAGACCCTGCACTCGGTTGTGTCCCTGCACACAATTTCGTTTTTTGTTCTGGCTAGCTGCGGGTTTACATGCATCGAAATGC
This sequence comes from Amblyomma mixtum, assembly GCF_055824585.1. Taxonomy (NCBI): domain Eukaryota; kingdom Metazoa; phylum Arthropoda; class Arachnida; order Ixodida; family Ixodidae; genus Amblyomma; species Amblyomma mixtum. The sequence continues at coordinate 79,587,853 of NC_143013.1, forward strand.
TTTATAAGAGGGAGGACAGAAAAGATGCTCCTCTCTGCCGCGGATGCTCAGTGGTTCGAGCGTTCGGCTGCTGAGTGCGAATTCGCATGTCCCGGCTGCACCAACCGCGTTTCCATGGAGGCGAAAGAAAGAAGCCTGAACTGAGATTTCGGCGTACGTTGGGGAACCCCTGGTGGCCCGAGTTTAGTTCTAAACCCGCCACTACGACGCGTGTGTCATGCGTGCAGCTTCGGCGCGCGAGGAGCCATTAACCCAACAAGTATTTCTCTCAACGGCTCAATTTTTAAAATGGGCATATAATAGTTATTTATGCGGACAATGTGGGGTTCGATCCCGGCCGCGGGGGCTGAATTTCGATGAAGGCGAAATTCCAGAGGCCCTTGTAATGTGCGATGTCAGTGCACGTTAAAGAACCCCAGGTGGTCGAAATTACCGGAGCCCTTCACTACGGTGTCCCTCGTAGCCTGAGTTGCTTTGGGACGTTAAACCCCAATAAGCCAACCAACCTATGCGGACAATGCATAGGTGCTCAGTCCTCTCGCCTGAGATGCATATTTATTTTACGTGGATTAGAACAGCGACCTTCATTTTTTGAATCAGAAGCTGGCTTTTGTAAAGTACAAATTCTTCTTATAGACGTTGCATGCGACAGTTGGATAAAGACCTGCCCCAGTATGATTTGTTCGTGGTTATCAGAACATATGGCCCTTTGTTGGGATTCGTCCCGCAATTTTAAGTCGATGACGAATTTCCATCAATTAAGAATATAGTTATCGCCGGCTCCCCTATGCCCCACTGATCAGTTGCTCATATTTTTTTCAGTGACCAAGGAAGTAACTCAGTTCGTTTAATTTTGCACTGGCTTCAAGAAACTGGGCCCGCTTTCGCTGAGAATTTCCGCGCCTCCGACTGGCTGCCGGAATTTCTGATAAGACTTCCTAACGCAATAACCATGAGCGAAGGGTGCGCACACGTGAAAATTTTCAACCAATCACCTATGATCTTCAGGTTAAGCAGGGAAATACAATTACTATATGCGCATATTCGTCGCACAATGAGGCCGAGAATTTCATTGATAAGATTGCTGCAAATATATCGCCATTTCTTGTTGGCACCCGGAAACTTTTTAAAGTGTGGCCAACCTTTCTCCTTCTTTTCTAGAACCTCGGAAAGGTAGCAGCTTCAGAGGAGTCTGACATCAAAGCGCGGAATCGGCTCACATTTCCGAGAGCAAGGAGGGAAATGGTTCATTTAAGCGTCGTTTACGCCAGCTCCGGGGCCTTACACGTAAAGTGTGCTCCTGTACCAATCGTCACACTGCGCATTCTTCACGTCGTGAATGACAACTGAAGAAGTACATGACTGAAATTTTTTCACGGCGACACTCTGAACGAACGTTTCATCACGACGCCACTATTACGTATGCAGACATTTCCATAAAACGCTACCTGTATGTCGCCGCATTCCTCGCTGGACTGTTTTGAGCCGAGACTAAGGGGTAGGACGTGGCATATGCAGCTATCCGCAAGAGTCGGAAGAGCAGGCGTTTTGACATCTACGTCAGAATGAGGACAACAGAAGCATGCAGTTTCAAAACCACTACCATTATGAATCATACGCGCAGTTGTACAATGCGTAAGGGTGTTCGTGAACGTGTGGTTGACAGAGACTGATGTGCAAATTTTAAGTTGGTATCGAGTCATCGGGTGGCTGACGGAGGATTCTAGCAGTACGGCGACGACTTTGAACGAAGAGTCTGCGAATAAGACGCGTCTTAATAGCAGAGCTGCCATCGCAGAAAAGGGTGCCTTCTTCTCCAAGCGAATACTTTATCCCACCGTATATGCGGCCATGGGCTTAGCCGGGGAACACCAAGGCAACGTAGTCACTGCGGCGGGTAACTTGAGGCGATTTACAATCCCAACCGTGGTTGCTTGGATTTCGAGAGAACTTTCTCCCAGCCAGAACCCATGGCAAAATCTTGCTCAAAACACAACAAAATGTTTCCTCGTTTTCCCCTAACGACAGTTTTTTATGTGGTATTGCAGTGTTTTTCTGCAGCATTCTATTGTTTTATATAGTTCTGTCACTACAAGAGACAGTACAATAACACAGAAAATTCAGTTTTTACTGAAAAAAACTCTGTTGCTGCTACGAGTTCGCGGCCAAAGAATACTATAAAAATCTGTTGTGTTTTTTGGACAGGGCTGTGGCGCAAAGCGGCCCGCGTACTTTTGACAAAGGCTGTACATTTTCCCATCTGCGCAAACGATAGAGTGTTGGTGCGAGTCTAATGAAGGTCGTGAGAACGATCAACGGTGTTAGCGGGGAAAGGGAGGAAGGTGCACTCAGCGCGCCACCTGTTTCGCGCGCAGGCGGTGTCGTCCGCGAGTGACTCGCGCCCCGCGCAGTTCCCACGTTGTCACCGGCCACGTGCACGGCGTTCAACAATGCCCGCCACGCGTCATGCGACGAGCGCGCCGCCTCGCTTCCCACACACGGCGGCGCGCCCGCCCGTGCGCAACAAAAGAGATCGACGCATGCACCCTCTCGCGGCCGGAGGCGCGGGACGCGGAATCGCTGTCATCCGCGTGTCGTCCTCCTCATCCTTTTCCTCCTCTTCCGCGATGCCCTTTCACACGGCCTCGTTACGCGAACGGCATCTGGTGCCATTCAGGCGGACCGGCTGGACCCGAATGCCTCGCGATGAACGTAACGTTCCCTTCGGAACCGCGCTAAGGCCAATCACGGCGCAACGTCATAACGATGCTGTGGAGCTACTTTATGGGTTTAAAGTGAGCAAGTTCTTCCGGCTCCCTCGGCTCGTGGAGCAAATGCAGACCAGAGAAGTGCGCGAGCGTTTTGTTCCAGTAGTTTGTTTTGCAGGCACTAGACACAATAAACAAATTGACAGGATCTGCGCTTCGGAAACATTCCACTTGCATCAGGCGTCCTTCATCTGTAAGGCGGGCCTCAGTTCACGAACACAGGCACGCATGCACAGACACAGCAAACTCTCGATCAACTTACACTCTTCGCAGCTATGGTGGCTCTACTCAACAGTTCTTCACTCCTCTCGCGCACTATTGAAGAGCTGGTGTACGCTCTGTAGCATGACCGCACGAACGAGCATCGGAGGGGAGGTGGAAATGACAAATGAAATAGCTAGCCGCAAGTGCTTTTAATTCGCCGCGTCGCACGCGTCGACGACAGTGCGTCTTTCGCACGCCCTCCTCTTCCTCCCCCTCTCTCTTTTTAAAGCCGCACTTCGATCGGGAACCATCACAGAGGGGACGGGAGCGGTCGCTGCGACGACGCGCTCCTCGCAAAGGGAACCACGCGTTCTCGCTTAGTTCGACGCGTGCTGCCCACGGCCGGAGTTCGTAAATGTTTTGTTCAAGCGCGCGGATTTCGTGGACTCGGGGAAAACAAAAAAAAAAAAATGAACGGCTCACATAGAAACTTGGCTTCGCTCTCTCGTTGGTCTCATATATCTAAGTACTAGTGATCCCCCCCTCCTCCCCCCAGCTTTCCACACTAACTGGCTTATGCTGTAAGCCTTTTCCGCGGCCCGTGTGCCTATAGGGGGGGGGGGGGGGGGGGGGGGGGGGGGGGGGGGGGGGAGTAGCGCTGAAGAGGGCTGAGACACAAAGAACCTTCTGTTGCGTGAACAGGGAGACCCTGCTGTTACCGCCGGGGTCCCTTAACGACCATGCATTCTCCTCCGGCGGGGGTTGTTCAATACAATCCTCACTCCCCCCTCCCCAGTCCCCTTGGCTTGTTGCGGCATCATCGTCTCAACTTTCAATCGTGGTCTGGCGTGATGCGTATACGCTATTCGGGTCGCGTGTAGCTCACTTGGACAGAAGTGAAGAGGGTATGTGTGTGGGAGGGTGCTGAAGCCGGACGGAGAATGAGCGGCTGTTTCCTATTAGTGGCGGAGAGGGGAAGAGGCCCTGGCTTGGCGTCCTTTCTCATCGCGGCGCTCCGTATGGCTACGGTCCGTATGGCGATCATGCGCGGTCTTCTCCCACGTTGTGGGTGGCTTGCCCTCTTGGCAGCCTTCGGTCAGCGGCGATGCGTTTCGTGCACACGCAATCTGTCGATATGTAACCCTCTGCTTGGTACGCCGATGTGCGTGGCCGTATTTTCTCACGACTCTCGGCGGCGGTACTTTTTCACACGCTGTCGAAAAGATGCGATGGACAGATGTGGTTCTTGTTACTTCGATTAAACAGTATACGGTCTGTTGATCTTTGTTGCTTTCGTCTTTGCGACTCGTCTTGCTACCCCCCCCCCCCCCCCGAAAAAAAAAAAAAGGTTTGGTTTATGGGGTTTAACGTCCCAAAGCGACTAAGGCTATGAGAGACGCCGTAGTGGAGGGCTCCGGAAATTTCGGCCACCTGGGGTTCTTTAACGTGCACTGACATCGCACAGTACACGCGCCTCTAGAATTTCTCCTCCAAAGAAATTCAACCGCCGGGGCCGGGATCGAACCTGCGTCTTTCGGGTCAGCAGCCGAGCACCATAACCACTGAGCTACCGCGGCGGCCCAGAAAAAAAAAATAAAGTACCGAGGATGCGCTTTAGGAGAGACAACTGCGAGCTCAATCAGCATCTTATGTGTTGCACTCACAGTACGAGATGGCTTTCAATGTTTGAACATTGAAGAACTTCTTTCGTGCATTACGGTGTTTCGTGCAACCATCACTGTGTCACGCTAGGAGAAAACAACAAACTTGAAATGCATAATCAGTACACCCCCACATAATGTCAGCTTTGTTTCTGTGGTAGGCAGGGGCTGAGTTGGAGGCGGTTAAGTTTTATTTTATTCAGTACTCTAGAGTGATGCCTAGAAATACGCATTCCGAGGGAACTGCCTCGTAATGGAGTGCGCAGGGCAGGGACAGAGAGGGTTAACAGAAGTTGACGGGACAAGCGCTGACTCACAATTGTATTCTTTGTAGCCGCCGCGGTGGCTCAGTGGTTACGGTGCTCGGCTGCTGTCCCGAAAGACGCGGGTTCGATCCCGGCCGCGGCGGCTGGAATTTCTTTGGAGGAGAAATTCTAGAGGCCCGTGTACTGTGCGATGTCAGTGCACGTCAAAGAACCCCAGGTGGTCGAAATTTCCGGAGTCCTCCACTACGGCGTCTCTCATAGCCTTAGTCGCTTTGGGACGTTAAACCCCAGAAACCAAACCAAACCGAATTCTTTGTTATTAGAAACAGCACTTCAGAAATAAAGTAAAATAAAACTTCATTTGAATGAAATATCGCCTGCAGGGGCAGCTCTAGAAGGAATGAAATACAAGAAGGTGCTAAACTGTCCTTGTCTGTTCGCGCTGAAATCTAACTCTAGTAGAGATTTTTATTCACTATAATTGGTCTCTAATCGTTCCCTGCAACGTTTGTAATGATTTAAGGGGGCAATATTTTAACACTGTGGTGTGAGTCGGTGGGCGGAAGTTGATTTTTCTCTGAATATGCAGTGTCAAATATATCGTAAACTTTTGCGGAGCGAAGTTGAAGCAAAACACCAAGAAAAGGAGAAAAGTGCCAATTACTCATCGTTTAGAAAAAGCACAGCACAAAAAAAAAACAAAAAACGCTGCACTAGTGCATGCGCTTGACTGCTTCAGTAGATAAGTTGCGGATCTTTCTACTACTGAGATTTTCCGATGGATGACGTCCTCAGATCTCTTTGTTGGTGTGGATAAGAAGAGCTTCTCACTTATCAGGTGATTGCTATGTTTACCAACGATGATGGTGTTTTGAAAAATGACCCGCGAAACCACATTACTTTCAAACAAGAGCGAAATGTCACAAGAAACCGCTGAAACCAGACCTGTCATGCGGTTCTAGACAACGTTTCTGGATGGTTCTAACCGTCTAATACAACCAGCTTCACAAGAAAGCGGTTACACAAACCGGACCAGACCTAAGCTAACTTGCGCAGAGATAATTGCGTCTTGGATGGGAACCAACCGACGGAGCTATATACATAATTGAGTTCGGGACGCGTATCTTTTCATTATAGAAATATATGTATATCTTTTTTCATACGTGGAATTTATTGCAACAGGCCTTAAAAGTACACTAAAGAGGAATATGAGCTCGTCTTTTTACCGCAGGTAATCGACCTGCACGCTCCGAGAATTCTTAGAAACTCGAATTATTTTCCTGTGAGGCCAATTTCTCTATCAAATCGAATTAAACGTCCCGGCTCCCGCCTTTTTTATTAGCTCACCTTCGAAAAGAGGAGAAGTCTGCCAACGCTGGAGTTCCTTTCAGCCAATCGCGTGGCAGCTTCGCTTTAGCTTTTATTTCGTTTTTTCTTTAGGTTTACGTGAATAAATAGTTTCAGTCGCAGATTACATAACCGCAAATTAGGCTCACGGAAATTAAAGTACGCGTGGATTCTTTGCTTTCGCCGATCGCTACGTATCACTCCGCCGATGGCAGAGCGGCAACCCGCCACGCGGCTGGCTGAAAGGCACCCTACGCGTTGGTTGACTCCTATACTCTCGGAGGTCAGCTTAAAAAAAAATAAAGACAGGCGGGAGCCAGGAAGTTTAATTCGATTTAATATGGATGTCGGCCGCACACAATAGTTAGAAGTTTATAAGAACGCTCCAAGTGTGCAGGCCGAGTTCCCGCCGTAAAAAGACGAGCTCAGAATCCCATTTACGGGAAACTAAAGAGACTGCACTACAAACAGACTATTTACAAAGGAGCCAGATAGTGGAGTACGCATCCGCTAGCGTAAAACGCTACAAAGTATACCGGCAACAAAGCTAAGGCAATGGGAGACAGCACATCAGCGATAGACACCAACCCGGTAGAAAACGAAGTTTCATCTCCAACGAAACTCAGCTGGAGCATGCATTTGACCTGGATGAAATTCTTTCACTAGAACATACATGTGGGAGTTTTGAGTCACGACATATGACGGCAGCGCGGCAAAGCCGCTTGCCCGAGAGAAAGTCCCCCCTGCACGGATATCGCTGTGAAAGCAAGAACCTCCGAGAAACGCATATCGGCTGTTTGTTTTCGCACAAGAGCATTAGGGACGAGTAGACGCGAGGCAGGAGTAAAAAAAAATACTCAGATCAACACCGTGCAAACAGTGCTAAAGAAATTGCCAGAAAGGAGAGAGGAAGAGGGGGGGGGGGGGGGGGGGCATTGAAAGTATCGAAACCGTTGTTGTATCAGTTCGGATATCCTGAGTGTTTCGCCACGCACTCACGGCAGCCCATGGCGAACGGCATCGGAGGCGTCTCCTCGGTGCTGGTTTGTTTCTTCACCGCTCGCCGGGGCGCACGTCTTTGTGGCGGCCGCAAAACCTCGTGGGAGTCTCGAAGCGAATCGCAGGATCGTTTCGCAAATGGGACCCTCGTGATTCGACGCGGCGCAGCACGGCGCAGTGTGGCAGCTCTTCTTACCGAGCTGCTTCGCGTCCAGATACACTTCGAACCTAATTTCGCGGTGCGTCGCGGGAGCAAGAAACAAATTTGCATCATGGTGTGCGGTCAACGGGAACGATGCCCTGGGGCTGTACGAGCCGGAGATATATACAGAGAGAAGGGGGAGCGAAATCGTAGAGTATGGTGTAATCAGCGGTTATATACTTGCTGTGCCTCGTTGTCTTTGTGAAGATTAGAAACAGCTATATAGTTATAGAGCTATAGAATATCCCTCAAGAGAAAAGTTTGCGGCAGCTGTATTTTACCGGTACTCACCTATGGGACAGAAACGTGGAGGCTAACGAATAAGGTTCAGCTTCAGGACAACGCAGCGAGCTATTTAAAGAAAAATTATGCGTGTAACGTTAAGAGACCGGAAGCGGGCGGAGTGGGTGAGGGATGAAACACGGGTCAATGAGATTCTAATCGAAATCAAGAGGAAGAAATGGGCTTGGGCAGGCCATGTGTAATGCGAATTCATGATAACCTCTGGTCCTTAAGGGTAACGATGTGGATTCCAAGAGAAGGCAAGCGTTGCGGGGGGCGGCAGAAAGTTAGGTGGGCGGATGAGATTAAGAAGTTTGCGGGGATAAGGTGGCCGCAGCTGGGACAGGACCGGGTTAATTGGAGAGGCATGGGAAAGGCATTAGCGCTGCAGTGGGCGTAGTCAGGCTGATGATGATGATGATGATGATAGAGTTCCACGAAAGATGTGACCCAAGTTCACGGACTACGCATTCAGCGTGACCGTCCCTCTTCTAGCTTTTAGTAGATGCCCAGACCTTGAAATAGTTCCCCTATAGTGCTATTAGCAGCTCTTGTAGAATAACTACTAGTACTGTTATTAGTAACCTATTATTAGTAACATCTAGCTCTAATGTAACGCCATACAGTCAGTACATGGTGCAGCCTGTGGCCTGCATAACGTTTTGAAGACTGTATATTCGGAAGAGAGTTTTTCGATTCCATTGGCATTGTTTTAAAGTGGCGACTTTCATATACATTGCTATCCGTCAGTTTTCCAAATCACGCATTATACGGTCGCCGTTGAGAACGCGTAGAAAACCACCGTTGTTTCCCTCAATTCAAAAGTTGGGAAAGTCTTCGTGTGTAAAGTGTCACAGAACACTAGTATTATCTCTTTCTTATATTTGTCATAATCAGCTCAGTAGACGTCTTTCACCTCTCTCCCTCTGTTACCTTTCCCATGTCTAGGGTAGCATACTGAATGAACGTCGTCTAGTTAACCTCCCTGCCTTTCCGTTCATCTTTCTCTTTCTCTCGTTCTTTCATTTGCTCCATTCCTTTAAACAGCGAAGGAAAAGCAGCTCCTATCATACCGCTTCCGTCTCGTTTCTAGCTTGCTATTTTCTTGTTTTTCTTCGGGTATTGCTTGCTGGGGACAAAAGTCGCCCGGGACGCGTTAGCGGAAATTAAAGCCTGTAGCTCTATTATTATAGCTGGTGGGTCGAGACACACATTTGTGGAGGTGAAAGTCGGACTCGCGTTCTGTATTGTATGGTCGTGAAATGACGGCATCGTTGGAAATCATGGCAGTCGTGCGCCCTTATTGCTTTCCGTGCGTCCTGGAAACTATCTTCCCGACAGTACATGGATGCGAACCGTAGTTCCATTTTTGTATCGGATTCATAACAACTGAGTCGACAAGAAAGTACCTTTTCCACCCATGCATCTCTCTGGAACACCTAACCTAACCGTCGTCGCACGACGGAAAAGCGATGAATCGGTTCCAAACGGCACTGCTGTCGTTATCTCGTCGGCAAACTTCAATAGACGAAGAATCTCGCGCTAGAGCCGTTCATTTGCCTATCTCCTGCATCTTCATGCAATGCAGCATCCTCCCATCGACGCCTGAAGGCAAAAATATGCATAGACTCCAAGCAGCGTCTCTGTGCTTCGGAGGCCCCCGGCTATCTTCTAACAGGCGAGACACCTCACACTAGTCCTCCATTTGTCTGTTCTCATCGTCCTCATGCAAAGCAGCATCTTCCCTTACACTCACGCCCTCCTCGGAACGTAGCTCTGCCGTGTACTGCCGGCCCCAGATGACGACTATAGGACGGCGACTTCTGAGCTGCAAGGAACGTAATTTGGTCGATAACTCCCTGCTTACATGTCTCCTGCGGCGTCAAGCGTGAGGGGCGCCAGTCACGCAAGGGAAGGCCGTCCCCGCAGGGATCGTTCGATCTGAGCGTGTCTGGCACGCTACGTACAACGCCGAGTACATGCACCGACGGGTCGGAGAAAATGTGTAAGGGTCAGCGTTGCACCGTTCCGCCCTCTTGTCACGCCACGGATGACCCGGCCGATAATAGCCGTTGTCCCTCCCTCCTTCCCTGCACGGCCGCCATCGCTCACACGAACGGAGGAGACGCTGAAAGCGGGGCAGCATTGTTCGCGGTCGTCACGATGTGACGTGTGCTCCGTCGGAGGCCGCGAGGCGGCGGGACTTTTGCTTTCGCGCACGTCTGTAGCCTGATGCCGTGTACGTGGTAAAACGTGATACTTTCTCTCTTCTTTTCTTTCTCTTTCTCACCTCTCTCTCTTTCTTCCTTGAGGAAGGTGAAAGAAGCGGGGATGTTCAATTTTTTGGTTAGTTCGACGATGGACGCGAAAAACTGCGGCTGGGTCTGTGTAGTCAGCAGTTAGGTACGATTCCTCCTCTTCATCATCATCATCATCATCAGCAGCAGCAGCAGCCTGACTACGCCCAATGCAGGGAAAATCCTCTCCCATGTCTCTCCAATTAACCCTGTCCTTCGCCAGTTGCGCCCACCCAAACTTCTTAATCTCATCCGCCCACCTAACTTTCTGCCGCCCACCTGCTACGTTTCCCGCAGGAGGGCCCGGCAGGACCTCACCGCCGATGAAACCGCACAAGCCCTATCACTCTAAGTGGACACCCGAACCTCGCCCGAGGGAAGGGATGAAAGGAGATGAAAACGGGGCAGCTATGCTCCTAACCCGCGGCGAACGGCTCGGGTACGAACGCCATAAATTTAGTTATTAATGAGACAACGTAAGAAGCCCCATGGGGCCAGAATGCATCGTCGGCACCTTCCAACAAGAGTTCGCTTTGGGTTCTCGCAGCCATGTAGTGCGCATGCGCCACCTCTAAACGCGGCTCTCCGAAGGTCCCAAGTCTTTGAGGCCGGACATCTGACCACATCGAGAAGGCCTATACGATAAGTAGACTCATCCTGGGCAGCCGAAATCCTCGGGGACTGGGGAAACGAAGGCGCCTGGGGACATGCCAGGTCACGACTATTCCCACGTTACCGATACCTCTGTATGCGCATCAATTATAACCCGCGATATGCGGGGCTTTGCGTTAGAGTACGCTCTCCGTACCGCTCGCGTTAACGCAAACTCGGAACTCCTTTTGTTCAATCCGTTCATGACCCTAACTTATCACAGGATTATCATTTTACTGATAGTTTCCCAACTGCCGACGTGTTCAGTTAACACTGAAATGGAGTTTACAACTTCCCATAATTGTGCTGTGGCATTCCGTGCGTTTAACGTTTAGAACAAACGCTCCACGACCAAAGCTGCAAAAGCCAAGCCATCGCTGAAGCCTTGGCTTTGACCTTCACTCTTAGAAAAAAAGGTAGTGAAAACGTAGTAACGGCTGCTGTTACAACCTTTTTTTAACCCCTACTACATATGTACTATGTTGCTACGACCTTGTTACTACTGGAAAGAAAATTAAGTAGTAACACGGTAGTAACTTCTGCTGTTACTACGTTTTTTTGGCAGTTACTACACTTGTACTACCTCATTATAACCCTGGTAGTATCCATTACTACCTTGATCTGGAAATGGATGATCGGAATATGCACATGTACGTATACTAACACTCCCGGTGACATTGCTACTCAATGCCCCATGTTTTTATATAATGAAAAGGGTTTCCTAATTGGCAGCAAATCTAACAAAATTGCCAGTGCTGTTTTTTGTTTTCAATACAATATACGCAGCGCGTATGTGTTCCACTCTTTAGTTTGATTTCTTAATTGCACTTTTTCACCAACCCCAAGCTATTGTGCCTGACTTGTGCTCATTTTTCCTTCTGGTTTACTACAAGATGCACAAAAATGGGCGTTGAGTTTCTGATGCCATGTTCATGCACTCCTTGTGACACATTAGAATGTCACCACGAAGTCAGGTATTAATGTCTTTCGACAATAAAAACTAAGCAGAGACTCTTTCTCGTTAACACAGAAGATTTCCTTATGTCATTGGCCATCAGCCACTGAAAGGTCCTTCTCAACAACATTGTTGTCCCGTGCGAGAATGTAGATGCTGCTGCTACATTTACACGCAATGAAAAGAACAAGAAACAACTGTGGCTGCACATATCATGGCACATAAGTTGACAAGTTAACGTCTGGTGGCGTGGCGTAGTGGTTAGCGTGGTAGGATAGAAAGCATAGAAACAGGATAGAAACAACTTCAAAATAGAAGGTCAAAGGTCCGCGGTTCGAATCCTCCTGATGGCAGGGAATTTTTTTTTTATTTTTTGTTTTTGCTCTAGTTTTTTTTTTGCTCTTATTTTGCACTATTACTATCTTATATGCATACGATTCTTATGTCAAAAGTCATTAGATTATTTCTTAAGGTGTTTTCTCTCGAGAGGTAGTAAATGTTACTACCTCGCAGTTACTACGTACAGTTACTGAGAGGTAGTAAACGTTACTACCTTGCAGTTACTACGTACAGTTACTACCTAGGTAGTCATATATGTGACAGTCGTTACTACCCTAAAATGTAGTAACCTCAACTACCTTTTTTTTAGAGTGTTGAATAAATATATGAATAAATAGAATAAGTAATGCCGCCACTGGGATCCGAAACTGTGACGGCGCGAAAAATCTGCTTCGCTGGCCACTGCATGAGAGCACTATGCTATCGCAGCAGCCGATCACGCCTCGTGTTAAACTGCAACTCACTCCCGCGCTGCACATTCCACATCGTGATCTTCATCAACTTCGATCTGCGGCGCGATCAGATCAGATCAGCTTAATCCGATCACAGCTTAACTTGAGTCTAATATCCTCACCAGACGTGCCGACGACGAAGCAAAGCAAAACCATGAGCCAATTAGGCTAAACACGCTTTCGTACGTCAAATCCCTACCATTTTTGGTTCGTTGTCTGCTTAGAATCAAACAGTCTTTCATGCATTTCAAGGAAACTAACTCGGTAATCAATATTCTTATCACCCTAAATCTATACCGTTCGTCGCGAGGACTGGAGGGCTAGAAGGGAGGATCCGAATTAATCTTAGCCACAATGGCTGCACATTTCACAGTGCACGCAAATCTCAGACCTCTGGGCCGCCGCGGTGGCTCAGTGGCTATGGTGCTCGGCTGCTGGCCCGAAGGAGGCGGGTTCGATCCCGGCCGCGGCGGTTGAATTTCTTTGGAGGAGAAATTCGAGGCCCGTGTACTGTGCGATGTCAGTGCACGTTAAAGAACCACAGGTGGTCGAAATTTCCGGAGCCCTCCACTACGGCGTCTCTCATAGCCTCAGTCGCTTTGGGACGTTAAACCCCATAAACCATAAACCAACTCAGACCTCTGTCTCGTCTATTTTTAACGCTACATAATGTCAGGTAAGCCGTTTTAATTGTAAATATACTCAGGAAACGACGGGCGGAACTGCTACAGAAATGTTCCTCGTCTCTGCGATTCGTGAAGGATTGAAGTGCTTTTGTTCAGTTCTTCTTATGGGAGCTTCCACAGATTTTCTCAGGATTATCGTCGTCTTCTTTCAGCTCTAATTCCAAGTTTACCCGGATAACATGTATAACCTATCCTCCTCAACCCTACGTTGCCACGAATGCAGTGTACGCTCGTAAAGACGTGTGGTGTTTGTTATCCACAGGACCTCCGGCCTGGATTGTTATTCAAACGCAGTGTGCAGGGCAGGCGCAGAGGTGTTAGCGTGGAAATCTGGTCTGCAAGCCCTTATGTGCACTTGTGCATTAAAACAAACCAAGCCCTTGAACTTCTCGTCTCTACGAGAGCAAATTAATTATTGCGCGATATCTTTACTCTTCTACTGCGTTGTGAAAGGAACGGAAGGAATAGATGCAGAACACACAGAATGGGCGCTTCACAGGAGAGTAGGACTTCGGCCAATTTGTCATTCGTGCTAAAGCGAAGCAAACGCAAAGGACAGCTCGAATTCGGTTCGAATTCCGCTCATGTTTTATCTGCTATAAAATACACGCTTTGCAACGTTGCCAGACAAGTTTAGCCATTGCATCGGCTGTTTTTGCTGCTGTGGTACACCTGTACTCTGCAGAAAAGAAGAAAATAATCCGTTTCACGTCGAACACGCTCGATCACCTGCATTTGGAGCCTTGTCTCCTACACAGTCGACCCGGTCGATTTTGCAATAGCTCGAGGACATAGCGCTTTCGCTTCTCAGAAGAACGCGGCTCTGGAATTCGATGGTCCCCTCTTGGATTGCTCAACCGCCGCTGAGGTGCCTCGCGCCAGTGTGTGACGCAACAGCAGCACCAACAGCCCTGTAGTGCAAGTTCGGCAGGGTGCGGACAACGCGACGCCACGGCGCGACGGGGCAGCCCCACAAACGCGCGCATACTGCGGTGAAAGGCTACGCGCGTGTCTTGAGCGGCGAAGAAAACCTGTCCCCTCTCCATCGTCGACGCCGCCGCAGCGCTGCGGGCACATCGCCACCTGCGGCGCCACGTTCCAAAGCCGACTCAATTGTGTACTCCCTCCAGCTAGCTAGATGCGTGCAGTGCTGCGTAAGGTACAGGTATGGCTTTAGCCAATCAGTGGCTGTTTCCGCAAGCTGTCCGTACATAGTCACGGGTCCGTGATTCTGCCGGAGGTCATGCCTTTGCCTGCCGATATAGTAAACAACGTAACATTGACAAAGGGATTGTTAACAAAGGAACATGAGCATGAACGTAGCCATTTGTGCTAAATAGCTTTTCAGCTACTTCCTAAAACTGCGTGACGGGTTAATGATGATTTATTCCTTTACGATAATCATTATTTTGAGAGAAGACAAGAACAGCGGGGCTTTTAGAAAACAAACAGGAGGAATGACAGCGTTATGGCTGAAATGAAGGAGAGAAAATGTAGGAGCAGCCTTTGTCGAAAGTATAGAAGCCAATGGGGTTGCTCCTGGGTTTGCTGCAGCGTTCCAAATCTCTTCAACTTGAGAGGAGCTCTTGTCCTCACCCACACGAAACTTTGGACTTCCATGGATGCTGCAAGTGTCCCGCTACACAAATTGGAAACAAGCCCTTTGGGTTCTCCTCTTTAGACAGAGGCTGTGCACGGGCCGTAAATGTAGTTCGGAGAGCCCGCTGACAATTAATGATCCGTTGGGGTAGAGGAGTGATTTCTGATAGAAGGAAAATGCAGCAGGGGACGGCAGAGGAAGCTGTGAAGATGAGACGAGACGAGATGACAAGAGATGATGAGATGAGGTGAGGTTAGATGTGCTGAGTTGAGCTGACTGTAATTGGTGCATGATAGGACTGATCAGAGATCAGTGGGCGGGGCCTTAGCCATGCGGGGGACGCAGCCGGGCCGGCGATCAGGATTCTTTTATTTTAAATCTATTCTACCTCTGGGATTTCCCCCAGCAAAATATATCGGGGTATCGACAGTCGTTCAATAAATAAGCACATCTGTCGAGCCGCTACCGGAACAGACTTCGTTAGCTATCGATGTCATAAAATAGCTGGTCGTTCTAATGCACTAACATCTAAAGGGGATTCGATCACTGCCTAGTGGAAACAACAGGCATGGTTACCAGAACGCTGCACGGAATTATCAAAGCTATGTATTCATTCGTTGCCGTCTGGCGGCTTTCTCTATTCTTCCCTCGCATGCAGTCCGCGCACTTCATTCCTGAGTGAGGAGCTTCGCCGTGAGCAATGATGCTCGCGTCCTAATCGCTATATCGCTTTGTTTCGGGCTAGAACAGAGTAGGAAGCAACGCCTGGTAGTGTGACGCTGGTAATCTCTTGCATCGTTCGCAAGCGTACCGTCTGCACGTATACAACTCTGCATGATTCCTGTGTCGTCTGGGAGCTCTGGAATTCTCTGGTTTAACTTGCGTACGAGGAAAAGCTTGGAAGTACGCAGGTGATTAGCTTGCACTGGTAGATGCAGTCCTCATATAATGTACGCTGGGGTTGTTTTAGTCAAGTTTTGTTCAAATGATAAAGCGCGCTGTACTGCAAGCGATCTTCTTATAGTTGCTCCCTTCATCGGTAGCTTCATCGTGCTTTTCGCACTTTAGGTTTTCTGATTTCCCGGGACTATATACGAAGGAGTTTTAGCTCTAAGTACTAATGATTAACAAAGCAATGTGGGACACATAGATCATGCGGGCGGCAGAATGCGAGCTTATGATAAGCTAACTGTTGACGTTCCACGGTTACCTGTCCTCACATCCAATGAACCAGGATCGTTCACATGCTTTTGTACTTTTGTAATGCGATGCACGTTTCTATCGCATAGCGAAACGCTTCAGCTTCTCTTTGTCCACACTTCCCAAAGTAAGGCGATTGCTATGCAACCCAATTGTTCCCCCTACGACTGTGCTCCGTTCTCTCTTTCTCACAATGTTTTTCCTTTCCCCTCAAAGCCATGGTTCAAACTAATCTTGAGTGGCGTGCATAATTAATTACCTTTTAATAAGGCCTCGACAAGCGACAGGCATTTTTCAGTGTTCCGCCAAACATCTTGGAGAAAAAAAAATAATGGACAAACAAGAAAGAAGCACTTGCTGCTCAACGACCCTGCGTACAGTCAGCCGATGCAGGCGTTCAGTAAAACGATCAATCGAGAGGACGACCGCTTCACAATCTCTCGCGAGGCGCAAGTTAACTTTTCAACTCGGTTAGTATTATTTATGCTTGCAAACAAACACGGACATAGCGAACACGTTTCGCTGCATTGCTGCCCGAAACAGAAAGCCCGTGTTTGCGTCGATTTAGCGCCCGGCCGGCTCATCGTCTCATCTCCGCCTGCCTGCCTCCACTCTGCGTGTCCGCTTTCTGAGGTTGGTTAGTCTCGAACACGCTGAGGGCTGAGTGAACAGCGATTAATTATTAACTGCGATCTCTAAATGAGAGAGATGCGGGGTCTCGGATGACGTCGTGAAATCCGGCTCTGTTTTCATCATGCAAAGAAAGCTTTGTCTGGTGGTTCCCGCTCACTCTTCGTCAGGATAACTTTTTTTCCCATTCTTAATCCATGAGCGGCTCCCTAATCTGCGATTCGAATGAGTGATAAACTGCTCCAGTACCGCGTACTCGCTGGCACAAAATCGAGCAGCTACTTTGTAATGAAAACCTTACTGCTTCCTCTTTTATCTTGCAGGAGCAGTATAATTTCAGACGAGGCAATTAATAATTTATCAGTTAATTAACCCCGCCTGCAAGGAAACTACTAAAACTACTTTATAGAGCCTTTCGCAGTGCAACTTTTGTTCGTTCGGCCCGTGTTTACATAGCGGACGCGTTCAGTAGCAGCGCACAGAATATGTGCTTCTGGCTGGGAAGGGATATTATGTTACAGAATATCCCGCTTTCGTCGAAGCCAGCTCTCTCACAAGTATCTGAGACGAAGAAAAAAAAACGAACAAAAAATGGCTGCCGGTTCAGAATTGCAAAGCACGAAATATTATGCAAAAGCACACCACCGACACGTATACTTGAAAGCGCGATTGATGTGTCCACTGACTCAGGAAGCCTCTTATGCGCTTCTTCAAAATTTTCATCGTCAATTCACTTAATGTTCTATCAGCAACGAATGAAACGCGAACAAGAAAACAAAACAAAAAGACCAACATATTAGCTCCTTGAGTAGAAACACAAGCAAAGTTGAATAACACTTCTGAAGAAGAGTCTTTGGACCTTCCAAGTTCAAATAACAGAAGCTGGTATTGAGCTTCCCCTAGCGCGCATATTAGTTTGATAGTATCATTAGTCGATGACGAAGACGACGTGCATTGCACAGAGCGGGAGTGTGTTGAACTTTAACACGAGGCGTGTTCGGCTGCGGCGATAGCCTACATGGTTTTGTATAGAAAGCACATATATACATATGTGTGTGTGTATACACGCACACGCACGCACGCACGCGCACGCACACGCGCACACGCACGCACGCACAAACACACACACACACACGCACGCACGCACGCACGCGCACACACACACACACACACACACACACACACGCACACACGCACGCACGCACGCACGCACACACACACGCGCACACACGCACACACACGCACACACACACACACGCACGCACGCACGCACACACGCGCACGCACGCACACACACGCACACACGCGCACACACACACACACACACACACACACACAACTATTTACAGAGCACCTTGGTAGGCGCTACGTGGCAGAAACATAGTAGTAACTTTTATAACTAAAAGGCATGAAAGAAAAAAAAATGCGGCGATAGCCTAGTGCTTTCGCGCAGCGGCCTGCAAAGCTGATCTGTTCGCTCCGCTGCGAGTTCGAATCTCAGTCGCGTATATACATTTAAACTTCTTTCTTTCACTTGACACAGACACCGCAAGCATCGCAAGATTTTGCTCGGGGTTGGAATAGTGCTTTCGCACAAAAAAGTGCATTGCACAAAAGCACACGCGACTGTTTTCTGAAGTGAGGACGTCTCTTCATCTCCAGGCTGCAAAGCGGCGCTGCCTGTATGCATGCAGACTTGACGAGGATCACGTTAGGCCTACTGCCAGGGAACCCTCGTTATGCGTCTGACGCTAATCCCCCGAGAGGCGGAAGCCGGAAGAGGGAAAGAGAAAAAAAAAAGAGAAGAAAACCTTCGGAGTATAATCCGCGTGCATGGACGCCAAAGAGGGGCTTCGGAAACCGCATGGGTGGGCGGCGGCTGAGACGTCATGACTTGCTCGGTTGTGCTTCTGGCTTCCGTGTAAGGGCCCGCATGATACGAGCGCAACAAATGCACCAAAGACGACTGTCGTGATGCAGTGAGGTTTGAATGCTCACATTGATTTCCTCGCACGGTTACTGGCGTCACGCGACAGTGCGGTTGTGCTGTCGTTGCGGTCCCAGTGAAAAAAATTAGAAAACATAAAATGGAGGAAAAAATCATGGTCGTTTCGTCGGCTTGGATCCATTTGCCGACCAAAGCTTACATTCTTTAAAGAACGAAACAGCGCAACTAAAACGAAGGACCAAGAAAAAGAGAGACACGAACACGCGCTGACTTACAACTGAGTGTTTTAATCGGAAAACCACATATAAATAATCTCTAATCGCTGCGTCACAGCCTCACGTCGTCATCGCAAACCACTAACATAAACAGAACGGAAAACCATTGGCGAAAAGTAAGCACCCGAAGGCTCCCACGCTTTTCCAACAGATATATCTCGCGCTTAGACAAGGCCATCGAAGTGCTGCTCACACATGAGTCAACTTCTGTGCAGATATGATACGCCTCTACTACTTCCCGTACTAATTGCTCCTCTACTACTTCCCGTACTAGTAGAGGCGTATCATATCTGCACAGAAGTTGACTCATGTGTGAGCAGCACTTCGATGGCCTTGTCTAAGCGCAAGATATATAATAATAATAATAATAATAATAGTTTATTTTTTCCTCTTTTACAAAGGAAAGGAGCAGCCACGAAAAAGCTGCTTCAGAGAGCAGCTTGACGGGGTGACTGCCCCCTTTCTGACGGCATTTGGCAGCGCAGGATAAATGAACTGATTGAATTTTTACATCAATAAATCAAAATTGAAAGAAATTTGAGTTAAAAAGCACAAAAAGAAAAATCAAAGAAATATCAAAAAAGAAATATCTGTTGGAAAAGCGTGGGAGCCTGTGGGTGCTTACTTTTCGCCAATGGTTTTCTGTTCTTTTTATGTTAGTAGTTTGCCATGACGACGTGAGCCTGTGACGCAGCGATTAGAGATTATTTATATGTGGTTTTCCGATTAAAACAGTCAGTTTAAGTCAGCGCGTGTTCGTGCCTTTCTTTTTCTTGATCCTTCGTTTTAGTTGCTCTGTTTCGTTCTTTAAAGATGCAATACCAACTCGCCCACTATGCTATGTTGCTTACATTCTTGCTGAGACTGAAGGGGAATGCTCGGGAGTGTGATGAAAATCGGTTGATGAGATCTCGTCCTGCGTCATTAACAGAATGGCCGTCAGGTTTGTGGTTACCGGACTGCGAAGGCTAAGTATGCAGGAGCATTGAGTGAGTACTTCAAATATGGCGCAACATGTTGTGCATGTACGTTAATACAAATTACGATGAGTCAGAGACAGCTGTTTATTTATTTATTTATCCCTCAGGATACAATGTGCATTATAGAGGGGAGGGGCAGAAAACAAAAAAGTACATGATAAAAGAGGCAAATTGTACAAAAAGTTCAACTAATATTACACAGTACAGAACGTAAAAACCGAAAACATTTAAACAAAGATAAAAGGCTAAGACGAAAAATAATGTACACAAATAATAGTTCCAGAAAGGATACTTTGTAGCGCTTATATAGATAGGAATATAAAAATACAATACACAAAGAACAGTAGTTACACGTAAGCTGTCAATAGTTACAATAACTAATGAAATATAGCCTTCAACGGCCGTTATAAAATTGTCAATGCTAGTTATGTTAGTAAGTGATGCAGGTAAGTTATTCCATTCTTTGCTGGTCCGGGGATGGAATAGATATGATTGACTGAATGTAATGCAGTGTGGAATGTTAATTTTTTAGCGCAGGTGGCTGGACCCCAAGTGAACGTAAGTATGAGTTATAATAAAATATTTTATGAAAAAGACTCAGGGGCGGTATCCTTTTGCTGGTGGACGACAATATGAGTTGTAGGAACGCTTTCATGTTAGTATAACATTGGCAGTCCTGTGATAGTTGCTTAGAATGAATCGGGCTGCGATTTTGCAATGCTTCAAGGGTCTGCTTGAGTTGATTTACCTCTTTTTGTGCATAGTAAACGAAGTCACTGTCAGCCCCCACCGCCCCTTCCAGGAGCGACCCAAAAACCCGCCCCTGGTAGGCGTTGCATGTTTTAACACAATAATCCTGCGTTTACCTTTTCCGCATACATATACCAGAGTGGACGCTGCCGGGAATGTGCCACTTCTCATCACGTGATCCATGTCGGCCTTAACGTGGGAGTGTTCATGGTTACGTATATTGCGGCTCGGTGAAGTTATCGTTGCCACTCGCTGACCGGCGAAGAGTTTGGGAGTTGTGGGCGTGAACACCGTTTAACGCAGGAAATGGTCTTGCGGAACTTGCACCGCGTACGCTCCTCCATCCTCGTGAGATATATTGACGGCGACGAAACGTGCTGTGTATAAGCATAAATTAGCTTGGACGAATGTGACTTCGCCAGATCAAAGAACAAAGCAGTCAAGCGCAAAGTGAAGAGTCACAGGTGCCAGAGCACAGACAGCGACATGTCTTGGGCGCGACTCAGTTTATGGCCGATTGTCTTTCGCCCTCCCTCATATGTCGTAAAGGTGTCCTCTACGACCAGTCTGTGCTGTCAGCGCTCTGCTTCTCGTTATTAAAAGTCAAAACGAAGACGTCCTGTATGACTGAGTCGTAGTATGCAGAGAATACATGCCTGTGTTCATGCAAGCCTTCCTGGGAACATGAATGAATGATATTATTTTAGGGTTATTTTTGCTAAACCATTGATAACGTCCGTCAGAAAACGTCGATGTTCTTGTGGGGCAGTGACGTACTGAAAACGTTCAATCTCAGACGTGTGCGCTTCCATCCGGAGAAGGATGACTCAAGAGATTATTTTCGCAGTCCTTGAAGCTTTCACGTAGTCCTCAAGACATCGGGCCAATGAGATCGATTATCAGCAACCTGAACAATAAGCAAATGTGCAATATGCGCATTTGTTGATAAAATATAAAGGAAAACAAATACCTCGGGGGACATGCATGGTTCGCGGCAAGCTTTGTTCAAGGACTTGCTCACAGTGGCGGCCATGTCTGAACAGCCGGTGGTCTGACTATAGTCGGATGCAATTCAAGAAAGAAGCGGCAGTTGCCCCTCGAAAGAGCCCCTCGAGCCAATGGCGTCGACCGATCATCCCCCTCTCCCCCTCTGGACCTGCTAACGCGAAACCCCATGCGGTGGTGGATGAATGGGTAATAACCAAGGCTTAATCTTATTAACCACGCTGTCGGGAAAATCGGTCGACGCTTTTGGTTGGAAGGTTTCCTTCTAGGGCTATCTGCCGCTTCATTCTTGAGTTGTATGCCTAGTGCTCTATTCAAACAAAATTTTAGCTGCCTTCGCGATTCTGGTTGGAGCCTGTCGAATATCTCTATTGTGCGCATTTGAGCACCATTAGCGCCACGGGAAAAAAAAACAGGCAAGAAATGCAGCGACCTACAACTACAGTACAACGAACCTCCTCGCTTCGTGGCGGAGCCCGAGAGGGGCGCGGTGTGGTGTGGCTGGGGAAGAACCTCCGCCCAACGAGACCATCCGTATCCGCCCCGCGTGACCCCTGGTGCCGACGGCGCCTGACCCCGCGCTGTCACCCGCCGACGGGGCATGGATTGCCCCTCCACATGCACTGAGAATGAAGACTCCGGCGAGCTTTTCTTTCCAGGCGCTCGAGGGCCCCGAAAGCCGCTCGCCCAGATACGAGCGTCTGTCCTTTTGACGAGGCGCGGCTCGCGAGCTAGACACACGCCCGCCCTTCACCTTACAACAACGGCCGCCCACGCTGGTGTGTGTGCGCACGCGCGCCTCAGTGGTGAGGGTGAGAGTCCCTTGTGTGTGTGCGGTCCGCCTGCGCCCAGTTCAGTGCAGCGCATTGGGAACTGCGAGTTGTCCAACGAGGCGACGCGTCACAGGTATTCATCGAAAGCGTGCAATTAAGAATTTCATGTGCAGTCGACCATCGTTATAACGAAATGGTCTATAACGAAATAATGGATATAAGGAAGGAATGAAGATTTTTCTTTGAAGCTCGGTCAACGCGGGCTATAAAGAAGCTGCGGCTATAAAGAAGCAATTGTCGGGCCCCTTCAGCTTCGTTATAACGAGATTCAACTGTATTCACAAATGGTGCTCTGTCATGCATTAGGCACTGAAGAGGTGAGTTTACAGAATGTCAGTCCAAATAAGTAAAATTAACATAATAATATCTACAGAATATTAAAAGAGGTCAACAAGTGATATGGTTTAAATGAGATTTGCGCTTATGCCTCGTTGTTTGTTCTTCGGCCTTTATTTAATGTTCCCGTACAGAGTTTTTACAGAATCGACATGATAGTCTTGCGAAGCCTGGAACGGCTTTAAGTCTGCCGAATGTTCGATCTGTAAGGATTTGCTGGGTGAAAGGGGGGGGGGGGGGGGGGGGGAGGTACGACGGAGCATCGCATGTTCCAGCAATTCGTAATTAATTAAACGATGTGATGTTCAGTCCCGTTTTGTCTTACGAGACGATGTCTAAACCTCAATAAACCCACATTCGTGTGCCTTTTCTCGATCTCATAAATAAATAAACGGGTTTTCTGAAACCGCCTCTGAAATGGAACACCGCGTTGCTGGTCGCAGCTTTTCTTTTAACTGGGTCCTCCTTTCTTTTGTAGATAACAGTCAGATACTGAAATTTTCGCACTATTTACGCGCCTGATCCTGTATCCACGCAAGGTGAGCTTAGCTCTTAAGCGTACATAACCGTGTGCTAATGGGTTGTCAAGAGCTTACAGCGCTGTATGGAATTGGCGTGGAGTAAGTATAAACAGCCTGCCTCGACCAGATTCCCTTAACCGTCGCCTCCCTTCGTGGGGCATCCAGGGCGCCCTGTTTCTGGAACCGCACTCCCCCCAAATTATGGACTTGAAATTCAGTTAGAAGAGTTTCGTTATTTATTTATTTATTTATTTATTTATTTATTTATTTATTTATTTATTTATTTATTTATTTATTTAGAACTGTTGGGACGCAAGGTAGCAGATCCCACCGCTGCCACCAGTTGTTACGGCTCGAGGTAGCGTGGCCAGTTGTTGCGTCACCAAGGTAGCTCGTCCGGGATGAAGGAAACTGTTTGAACTTCAGATGGTTGGAGATTACAAAAACAAGCAGATTTAATGGCAAGAAACTGTGACACTTATTTACAAAAATTTACAAAAAGAAGAGCAAGGAATCAAACGTTAAGAGTTCATAGCGTCGAGCGTCTGGATGAGCCTGATACCCAAGGCTCAGAGCCACTGGATGGACCTATTACCGAAGGTCCAGAGCGTTCGTGCCCACTTTGGTCGCAGGTTATATAGCCCAAGACTCCGCCCCTGCACCAGGCGACATTCCATCGCGACACAAAAGATCGGCACCAGCACCGCCATCGAAGACCTGTTGAGCCCCCTCACTAGGAGGTAACTCATCGTGGCACAAAAGATCGGCACCACACGTCACTGCCAACTAAGACACCTGCTTAGAGCCCGTACGTGGGAACTGGCGAGTCCGCATTCCTAAGTCCGCAGTCCGCATTCCTATAGCATTGTGTCGTGTTGACGTCACAGCCGCAGCTGCGCAGGCTTCCTCTGATTCGTTCCGGTTTTTTTTTCAAGACGAGGGACACCCTTTCTTCTCCTGTCGTCGGTTGCTTCTCGAAGGGAGGTCGTTTTCGCCGAGCCGAGTGTGGGAAGAGCCTCGTCGGCCACTTCCCAGAAAGCCACCCTTTTTCGTGAGGTCATCGTGGGGTCAAGTTGAAGTCAAACGACCCGTCAAAATTGCCGCTACGTTGAATCTCCCTCCGTTTCATCTCAGGTCTCAAGATGGGTCGTAACAGCTACCTCCCCCGCCAGACGAGTCTCGGCGAGTAGCAGTCATCGCTGCTGCACGAAGAGACGACTTGCAGAAGCGTGCCAGAAGTATGCCAGAAGCCCTCTGCCGCTCGCAACGTGGTCTTCTATTACGCCGGCCAAATTCTTTGAGGCGTCTCTGAAACTTCAACCACATGCGCAAGCAAGCACTCGACTTTCCTCCGAGCAAACCAGTTCCAAAAGAGGGTGCTATAATCCGGTTAGTATAGCCGTTGTGAATAGCCGACACTGAAAACTCCCAGGACCCACGCAAGCTGAGAAAAACCGAACCTGCTACTGTACACCCTCACTTTCAAAAACGCACGAATAAAACTATTAGTAGCAATTTTGGTTCATAAAGAGCATTCCGGACTGATTAAAAAGAACAGCTAAGAATTCCGCGTCCCTTCCGGCATGTACTTAAACAAAAGTCACTAACACCACTCAGCATTACCACTAAACTTGGGAACTCGTTTGCCTTCACCCCTGTCTTGTTTTTTTTTTTTTACAGTGAGTCAATGCACCAAAAAAAAAAAAAAAGAGGCAAACACTTATTCCCCGAATTGGACATTCTTTAGCCGCGCCCTGCGAGGTCGTGGTCGGATGGCCGGTCTACAAGCAGGTGCTTCAAGAAAACTGTGAAGTTGATTGGTTCCGCCTCCGCTCGACCTACTGCGGAAAGGGTGCCTCCTACATTTCTTTGTCCCTGCCTGCCGCGACTCCCTCCTACTCACGCGCTCTCTGCGGCGACCCTTTGTGTGGCTGTCGAGCCCTATTCTACGTAACGCTAGTAACGCGTAGCATGCGTCACGTGTCCAACGACCACGCCGTCTGTCCCTCTTTTGGCCCGCAAGGGCAGTCACCTGGGCTTTCATCGGGCCTATCCGCCTGCGGGAAAATTTCACTGATTTTCCTTTTTGGTGACTAGCTTTCGTGGTGCCGTCCCTTGTTGATCTGCCGGCCTTTGCATCTGCATAAACACCTGCACTGGCACTTCTCAATTGCTTGTCGCGTTCGCGATGTTTCTTCGATGGACAATGGTGCTTTCGGCCTGCAAGGGCAGTGACCTTGGCTTTCCTCGGGCCCAGCCGCCTTCGGGAAAATGACACTGTTGGTTTACCCTTTTCCTCAACAGTTCTCGCGGTGCTGTCCCGAGTTAATTTGCCGGCCGTCGCATCAGCATTAACACCTGCCCTAGCAATCCTCATTCGCTTGTCGCGTTCACGGTTTTTCCTGCGCCGCGACGCTACTTGCGGTTTACTCGCAGTGCCAGGCGGCGGCTCAACTGTTGAATCGTCCACTCCTGTGGTTCCATCTGAGCACCAAAGCTCATTTTCCTGCCTCCTTTCTTTCGGAGCAGCATCAAACCTTTTTCTGGTTACAGAATCAATCGCGTTTCTGTGGCACCTTCCGGCGAGCGTTGGGCTCTTGCCTGGCGCTTCACTGTTGCCGTCAGGCAATTCCCGTTCACTCTTTGTGCCCCTTAGTACCGCCTCAACTTCCTGACTGCTAGCGCTCGCCAGCTGCACCAGCGGTGTCCCTTCTCTGGCTTTATCATTGCGTTCACACCGAACCTCGCTGCATTCTTTCTGGCGCGGGACCTCTGTCTTATCTGCCAACGCGCTATCTGTCTCAGGGCTAACAGTACGCGCGTCACACCTTTCTTTTTCCTCGCAAAGGTTTCGCTCTTCCTGTTCTTTCTCCACGCGGAGGCTTTTCTGCGGAATAGTTTTACACTTCTCGCCTGCCTCCTTGTTGAGAACAGGTACTACTTGCTGGGGACAACTGCGCGACCTCTCTCTCAACTCTTTTAAGTTACGGAGCTCAATCGCCCGCTGCAGAATCGTTTCACCCCTCTCATCTGCCATCTTGTTGAGAAGAGGTTCCACTTGCTGGGGATAACAGCCCAACCTCTCCCTCAACTCTTCTTCTAATTTACTGAGCTCAGCCTTTTTCTTCAGTAATTTTGCTTCCCTCTCACGTTCGCGCTGACGCCACTTTTCCTCTCTTTCTCGCTCTTCCTTTTTTTGTTCGATGAGACTCCACTCTTCAATGAGCTCCTCATCATCTGCCCCCAAATCAGTAATGGCCTGAATTATCATGGGTTTTCGTGCCAAACCCCTTGTCTCAATCCCCAATTCCTCACACAACAGCAACAGGTCCGACTCCTGCAGTCTCTGTAGGTCCATGATAGTTCTGAGTCTGAGCTATTTCCAAAACAACTATGCAAAAATACCAAACCTGTAAGATTTAAGCACAGGTGTCTACCAGTTCTAAATTTTAACCCTCCTTTAGAACCTGGTCCACATCAAAGGAAAAGCCAAGCACTCACCCACACACGTGATCATAACCCAAGACAGCTGCACTCTCGCTGGCCGACCGTTGTTGTCGCTTGTGGCTTCAGATCCTCATCGCTGATCCACAGTTGTTGGTTCTTCGTATCTCACCAGTCTCTTCGGATCCCAAGGCTTCGGATCCCAGGCTTCGGATCCCAGTTGGGTCTTCGTATCCCACCGGTGTTCACCAGTTGTCGTGACGCAAGGTAGCAGATCCCACCGCTGCCACCAGTTGTTGGGACGCAAGGTAGCAGATCCCACCGCTGCCACCAGTTGTTACGGCTCGAGGTAGCGTGGCCAGTTGTTGCGTCACCAAGGTAGCTCGTCCGGGATGAAGGAAACTGTTTGAACTTCAGATGGTTGGAGATTACAAAAACAAGCAGATTTAATGGCAAGAAACTGTGACACTTATTTACAAAAATTTACAAAAAGAAGAGCAAGGAATCAAACGTTAAGAGTTCATAGCGTCGAGCGTCTGGATGAGCCTGATACCCAAGGCTCAGAGCCACTGGATGGACCTATTACCGAAGGTCCAGAGCGTTCGTGCCCACTTTGGTCGCAGGTTATATAGCCCAAGACTCCGCCCCTGCACCAGGCGACATTCCATCGCGACACAAAAGATCGGCACCAGCACCGCCATCGAAGACCTGTTGAGCCCCCTCACTAGGAGGTAACTCATCGTGGCACAAAAGATCGGCACCACACGTCACTGCCAACTAAGACACCTGCTTAGAGCCCGCACGTGGGAACTGGCGAGTCCGCATTCCTAAGTCCGCAGTCCGCATTCCTATAGCATTGTGTCGTGTTGACGTCACAGCCGCAGCTGCGCAGGCTTCCTCTGATTCGTTCCGGGTTTTTTTTCAAGACGAGGGACACCCTTTCTTCTCCTGTCGTCGGTTGCTTCTCGAAGGGAGGTCGTTTTCGCCGAGCCGAGTGTGGGAAGAGCCTCGTCGGCCACTTCCCAGAAAGCCACCCTTTTTCGTGAGGTCATCGTGGGGTCAAGTTGAAGTCAAACGACCCGTCAAAATTGCCGCTACGTTGAATCTCCCTCCGTTTCATCTCAGGTCTCAAGATGGGTCGTAACAGAACATACTGCAGGCCTACAGTAGGCCCAAGCAGGAGGGTCGAATACATAATATATGCAAAAAAGAACAGGTTTAGCAAAATTGAAAAATGTTAAATACAAGTTGTAACACAAAATACAGCAATAAATACAAGGCTCAGATGCAAAATACAAAAAGTAAGCGTAGAAATAAATTCCCGGCGCTCTCGCCGAGTGGCGGAGAATCCGTAGGAGGATTAAGCCTATTCGCGGATTAAGGCTACCCGGGCCTAAAGAAAGCCGGTAAAAGACCCGTGCAAGAACAAGTCACATCGACGTTAGCAGCAAAGGAAGATAAAGCCCGCGCTTTTATCGTAAACGGCCGAAAAAATGGCAGA
Source organism: Amblyomma mixtum (assembly GCF_055824585.1). Lineage (NCBI taxonomy): Eukaryota > Metazoa > Arthropoda > Arachnida > Ixodida > Ixodidae > Amblyomma > Amblyomma mixtum. The sequence goes on from NC_143013.1 coordinate 79,615,985, forward strand.
AATGAGTAATGCTATAGTTCAAGGTCACTGTCTTTTTTTTTTTTTTTGGTGTGCGACGTATCAGGAAAGCTAAGACAGTTCAAGTTAGGTAGAATCCAAGTCATTGCACGGAACGGCCATGTGAAAGCATCTGGAAGCGCAAGTGACCGTTTGTAGAAAGGAGAACGCATACTATATTAGAGAAATCCTGAATCTGGAGGAAAGCGAGTTGGAACTGAGGCATGTACCGTCTGTGGCGCGGATTCGAGGCTCCCATCGTTCATAGAAACCACGTACTTCGACCGTCCTCCTTTTTATTGCCCCTCGGCATTGTTCTTCAAACCATGCCGCCCGGGCTTTAATTTTTATAGTTTCTTTAATGGTTTTTTATGAACTTTAGATTACATGCACTTGGTCGCGTAGTACTCGTCTAACGTGCTTCTATTATCGAGCCGGATTTAAATGCTAACTCCTGTTCGCTGCACATGTGGACTGCGTTTGACCTTTTGATGGATGCATTCTTCGCAGGACCTTCTACGCGTAGAAACACGAATCAATCTAGTTCCTTAGAACAGGAGAAAAATTGTGTGCCCTTCAATGGCGATATTACTGTTAGAATCTTATGTTCGACATCCCCCCCCCCCCTCTTCCCGAGTAGAGCTGCAAATCTGAGATCTCTGCTGCGCGTTACGGAGTACCCGTCTGGCAGGATGTCTCGAGCAGCAAGAGGAGGAGGAGGAGGGTTGGGATGAAGGGGAGGGAGCGGCGTTGACCCTCGCGGAAGATCGCGCGCGCGCATATGCAGTCTCTTCTCTGCTGCGTCCGCTGTCTGTGACCCACGCCTACTCACCCCTGCGCGCTCACAGGAGAGGGCAGTCCGCCCACGCACTGGAAGAAGAAAGACCAGCCCTCCTTCCCTGACTGTTCTGGCACGCTGTACCCTGACGGCGCGTTTGCGGAGTCTAGGCTGTGTCGAGACAGCCATGCAGGCCGGATGGGAGTATCGTCGAGTTTATCGATGCGTCCCATTTTTAGCTTGCGGTAAATGGGTGACGCTGGACTGTCCGTCACCGTGTATCCCGATGCCTACCCTCCCCCTTCTGCTTCCCCTCCCCCGTTCTCTCGTTAGTACTCTTGTTAGAAACTCAACGCCCCCCCCCCCCCCCCCCCCCCTCCAATATTCGTTCAATAAATAAAAATTGCCTTTTGACCCTCCCGAAAAGATTCCTGGGTATACGAGCCTGGCTGTTCATATGTGCATACTGCCTCATCAATGCAAATTCTCGCTTGCAGAAGCGTGACGTCCTTGGTGCAGACCAATTAAGCGTGCGAGCTGCATAATTTGGCTGTGCAGCATTGAAGAACAGACCATTTTGAAAAGACTAACTTTGTTTTCCAGGCCTGCACAGCGATCAACATGCGCTCGAGGTGCTTGCCAGCGCTTGGTTGTTGTTGTTGTCCTCTAGATCATCTTCTCGTGGTATCGTCACGAGAGCCGCGTCAACGTCTTCTAATCATCTTAAAACTCATAACCTGCTCCTGTATTTGCAGCATCAGAAACTGGGGCTCTTCGGCCATTACTTGATCTTTGGAGCTTGTTTGTTGGAATATTTTTGGAATGGAGCATTCGTGGTTTTCATTGGTGACCCTTCACTTTTTATTCTGTAAGTGGCGGCCTGTTGAAGGTTGCAAGACATTTGAGGGGTCACCGCTTTTCCTTCATGCAACAATAGCCATGAAGCTGTCTATATAGTCTGTATCACTGTCAGTATAAGTGGTCAAGTCGAGACCACGTTCCTGTCGGCCTCGAACTAACATCTGTCGATCTGTCCGTATCATGTCAATCACTGATCGACGGTATCATGTCAATGCAGTGGTCTAGCCATCGTTGGCACTGCTTTGCTTTGGAGGCGGCGAAAACTGGATGTTCACTGCATTGTATTTTCATTCATGTATCGTTTTGCATGGTGCTGTTGATCTATGTTGCGATTGCCAACGTTACGACAGACCGAAGTGCAAAAAAGAGCGTGATTTCGTATTCACGTAGTATTTATTTTTTACTATAGCATCGCATCCTTACCATTACGAACGCATGGTTGCGGGTGTAACTGTAACACGTTTCTAGCCGTAACAGCCCTTCTTTCATGGACACGGTTTGCGTAAAGGTAAGCGGGTCTGCTGTGAACATAAGCAGTTGCCAGAAAGCGCATTTTTTCCCTTTATGTTGATTATCGCGTTCTTTCATGCACCGGATTCACCGCAACATTCTCACGAACCGCTCTCTCGCGTCACCCTTCCGCACAGCGGATACGCGCACAGCCCCGGAAGGCTTCGATGGCGCGCTTACTCGACCGTGTCGCCCCCACGACGCGCACTGCGTTATCGTACACACCGCGAGCGTTGCCTTCGAAGCCGCGGCACTCGTCGAGTTTGTCTCGCTGCCTTTCGAAACTCGCGACCGTTCCGAGGGCGACAGACCTGCCTGCAGACCTCGCTGGGAAGAAGACCTTGTAGAGGAGGAGGGGGGGTGACGACCCAGCCGGCGAGTGAAGAAATCATCATTCCGATTCGTCCCGCCGAGGCGCCGACGAAACTGCGGCGAAGACGCCCGCTTCCTTCGAGGGCGAACCGGAGAAACGAGGGAGGCCCTCCAGGGCAGGGAGAGGGGAGAGAAGAGGGAGAGAGGGGAGAAAGCGAGGACGTGTGCGTGGTGTGCAATGTTGTGCTGCGATTACGAGGCATTTCTCAAGAGCGTGCGGGCTTCACCGCGTGCTCTTTGGTGCTTGCGGTTGGTACGCTCTCACCCTCGTTCCACGCGGCCTGTAGCGCCGCAGTGTCTCCCTGGTGCGGAAGACGACGAACAGGCAGCGTCTGCGAGCTTGTTCTTGTAATTCTGTAGCTTGACGTGAATGTAATCTTTGCGGTGTTTGTCTTCCGGTTTGGTAGCTTTTTGTTTTTATTTAGTCCACCATGGCGCTAGCTGAATAGGGGACTTTCCCCGGACTCAGCGCGACCGAGAACTGCGTGTTGGCCAATGAGAGAGAGCTTTAACCATGTGGGCCTTGGAGTGTGACCCGTCATAGAGAGAAGGGATGTGAGGGATGAGATGACAGCTATTTTTGTTACTTTTCCACGAAGGACGACATAAACTACGGGTGCTTTATCCTGTCTGTTTTCACAATCCAGATTTTTTTTTCTGATTCCTATTTTTCGTCTTCTTTCTGTTCGTTCTTACTCTGTAATAACAGTATACATTTCTGTTCGTTTTTTTTTGCTTTTATTTTGTTCTTTCTCTTCCCAGCTTTATTTGTCTTCCGTTCTTTCTCCCATGTCTTCTGGTACCATTAAATACTTCTTTCCTACTGCGTTCACTTCATTACCCGGTGCGCCGCTTATTCGTTCCTGCTCGCCCATGTAACTCTACGCCAAGCTTGGGCTCTTTTCGGGCGAAAAATAGGCCGAAAATTAGAAAAAAAAATAAACGCTAAAAATCTTGCGCGTGTGTGTCTTGCTGCACTGTGTTAGCAGCACGTTTCATAACGCGAGCGTAAACGCGCCATCATCGCTTTTTGTTGACTGCCGGTTGTCTTCCCCGTTCTTCTGTCCCCGTCTCGTGTTGTCTGGAACAACGCGAGACGACACGGTACGACACGGTACAACACAGTGCAACGCTATGCATGAGAGCGACGCTTGCGAATTTCAATTAAAAAAAAGATTCCTGGTTCGGAATCTTGTTTTTTGTTCGTGTTTTTGTGCAGTCGCCTCGATGCTATTTCATCTATAGCTAGTTAAACTGTCGAAGAGGTTTATTTTCCATACCGTACCGTACCATACCATACCATACCATACCATACCATACCATACCATACCATACCATACCATACCATACTAGGTGCTGCGGTAGTTTAGTCGTTATGGTGCTCGGCTGCTGACCCGGAAGGAGTGGGATGGATGCCGGCCGCGGCGATCGCATTTCGATGGAGGCGAAATTCTAGAGGCCCGTGTACTGTGCGATTTCAGTGCACGTTAAGCCCCCAGATTGGCGCAATTATCCGGAACCCTCCACTAAGGCGTCCCTGATAGTCTTAGTCACTTTGGGACGCTAAACCCCATAAAACCATACCAACCATATCACACCACAACACACACCACACCACACCATACCATACCATACCGTGTTGCATCATATCTTTACCATACTGTACCATACCATACCGTACCATACCATGAGATATGATACCACACCATACATACCACGCCATACCGTACCGTACCATATCTTCACCACACCGTACCGTGTCATACCATACCGTACCATACCGTGTTGCATCATATTTTTACCATACTGTACCATACCATGCCATACCGTACCATACCATGCCATATGATACCACACCATACATACCACGCCATACCGTACCGTACCATATCTTCACCACACCGTACCGTGTCATACCATACCGTACCATACCACACCATACGATACCGCACCAAACCATACCATATAATACCATGCCATACCATGCCACACCATACTATACCACACCATACTATATCTTTACCATACCGTACCATACCATGTCATGCCATAACATAGCATGGCGTAACATACCATAACGTAACATAACGTAGCATATCATACCATAGCGTTACATACCCCCGACCACGTTGTCCCGTTATGAATCGGACCGCCTGGAACACTGTCCTTGCGAACACTCCAGATTTGAGCTGCGGCATCTTACGGAGCGTTCGACGCTTAAAGACCTTCATAGAGCTCTCATCATCACCACTTCCACCACTATTTCCATTATCAGTCCAGTTATGTCGACCGCGGGACAACGCTAAAAGTACAGCTTTACGCAGCCATAGCTGTAGTAAAAACTTTGGTTTGGTTTGGTTTGGTTTATTGGGTTTAACGTCCCAAAGCGACTGAGGCTATGAGAGACGCCGTAGTGGACGGCTCCGGAAATTTGGACCACCTGGGGTTCTTTAACGTGCACTGACATCGCACAGTACACGGGCCTCTAGAATTTCTCCTCCAAAGAAAATCAACCGCCGCGGCCGGGATCGAACCCGCGTCTTTCGGGTCAGCAGCCGAGCACCATAACCACTGAGCCACCGCGGCGGCAGTAAAAACTTTCGATCGCACTGGCCCTTCATGTACGGGATCGTCGCTGAGTCGGAGCTACTCAGCGGTTTCGCCAGACCCGCGCAGCAGCGTGTTGTTCGGCGCCGCCCGAGAAGCAGCTCAGCAAGAAGATCGAGAGATGCCGCGCAAAGATGCCCGCCGGTCCGGTTTGAGCGGCCGCCCCGCGGTGCCGGCCGCATCCCGCACTCGTGGACGCCAGCGCTCGCTTGAAGGGCAAGCGAAAGCAGCCTCGCTCTTTCTCGGGGCGCAGGAGAGGGCTGAAGACACTGCGCGCGCGGTTTGCAATGGCCCGGGCACGGACGATCGCGGATGAAGTTAGTTGTAGCGAAGTTTATCTCCCCTAGACGTTTCGCTTTAGTCGCTCCCTGTCTCATTACTGTGTGATTTACTCGGTCGTCTATGCACTCTTTCTTCCCAAACTAAAACTAGTTTCTTCCTCCCCATCCTGTCCCTCCTTCTGCCCATAGAGCTTTATCTCTCATTTCTCCATGCTGTTCACAGGCTTCAGTGTTTCAGGTCCGATGCAAAAAAAAAAAAAATGCCGCGAAGTACTTTGAAAACTATCATATGCGCCGCAGGATGGCTGTTTCCAGCGCCGTCACATGGCATGGCTATAAAAATAGTAAAGAGGTTATATATTAATTATTAGAAATATTATTATATATTAATTATTAGAAATATTAAAGAAATACATTAAAGAGCCTGTAGGTTCGCCGACTCAGGATCGCTCAGACTCAGCCACTCATTTCGACTCACTCAGGCTTGTGCTTACGTGGACTCAAATTACTTGGACTAGCGCACAAAGACTCAGACTCAATCTGCCTATTACTCTCCTATCTGGTTATGGATCTAATCTAGCACGAGGGAAACCGCCGCGGTAGCTCAGTGGTTATGGTGCTCGGCTGCTGACCCGAAAGACGCGGGTTCGCTCCCGGCGGCGGCGGTCGCATTTCGATGGAAGCGAAATGCTAGAGGCCCGCGTACTGTGCGATGTCAGTGCACGTTAAAGAACGCCAGGTGGTCGAAATTATCCGGAGCCCTCCACTGCGGCGTCCCTCATATAGCCTGAACAGCTTTGAGATGTTAAACCCCATAAACCACGAATCATAAACCGTCGAGCACGAGTGTGTGGGCTCATGGGTGACAGCACAAACCTGTCAAAAGAGGCCTGCCGAATAGCGCAACAATGGTAGTGGCTTGGTTTTTTTTTTCGCCTCTGCGAATGGATAGAAATTTAACAGAGTACACTGTGGGGCCAGTTGGTCATACATAATCTGAACGAACAAACGTAGCGTTTAAACAGGACACAGAAAGGTGAGGACAGGACGGGGCTACAACTTACAACTGAATGAAATCGATAAACGAAAGACACATCCCTTCTCGAGCAAAGACACGCATGCGCAAACTTGAAAGAATGGCAAAACTGAAAATCTAGAAAAATCCGGTAAAAGAAAAAGGGAGGAATAGCCACCGGTCATGAAGACTGTTTACAAACATTAAGTGCGTCTTCGAAACTTTTTCTTTTTCCAATAGATAAATAGATGGTGTGCTAATGCACGTGTCACTACCGCGTTGGGATATTTCAAGAGCTTCCAAGATTTCCCTCGCCAATTGATCTTTACCCCTTCCTAAGATCTTCGTGCGGTTCAAAGAGGGAAAGCAACCTGGGCAGCTCTTGCAATGCTTTGGCAAGTGCTCATCAGTTTGCTGACGAAGCGAAGATGCGTGTTCACTCAGCCTCACGTTTAGGCATCTGCCCGTCTGCCCAATGTCAGAATAGATAGAAAGACAGCCTTCTCTCTGTTTTATTTGTTTTTCGTAGTAAAAAAAACTGATATATCATGATTCCGCGGCATCAGTCATTGAATACGTAGAGAACGTACTCTGCCCGTCAAAGGCAGTAAATTTTGTCTCAAGGTGACAGTCTGCCCTTCACATCACCTTTAAATGTTTCCTGCTTCCGCATTCGTCTCAAATACCTCACTTCCCCAAGTCGTGCAGCAAAACATCCGTGCAGTCGCGAGCCGAAGATTTTAGCTGAGGTTCGGCACATCCATTTTTCAAGCAGTGTTTTATGCGAAGCATATTACTAGAGCTACACTACAGCCCGTCGAGCGCGGCGGTGGAGCTACCATTGACCTTTAGCGTGACCACGTGACACCACGTGACAACATGACGTCACAGCAGAGGAGAGATGGGCTGCCGGCTCGCGCGGTCGGCCGCGGCGGTGGAGGCTCCACATCAGAGGCGCGGCGGCTGACCACGTGACGCTACAGCAGCGGTATAAAGCTGAGCTTGCCTCGCTCTCCGGGCACTTACGAGGCGGCCAGGTGTTGGGATGCCGCCTAGAAGCAGGGCTGATTTGAACGAGAAGCGAAAGCTTCAGCGTGCCACAGAGACCGATGAAGAGCGGGATGAACGTCAACCAAGGAAAGCCATGTATTACCAAGCCTAGCCATCAATATGCTTCGCATCAGACTAGGCTTAACCTTAGCTAAGCCTCAGCCATTTTCTTCTCTCAAGACAAGAAAACTCCCATGCCACAGAGAAATGAAGGAAGCCGAAGGTGCCACATGTTCTTAGGTTTGTGCCTTGTGTATTCTATTCTTATTTTGGGGCCCAAAGTAAGCTTGCGTGAGGCTGGCCGCGTGTGTGTGTCGGCGACGAAATCTTGCATGTCCACGTTCAGCGCTGTCCCGTATACTGTTGGCGCTCAAGTGGAACAAAAAACATTTCCATCATGGGGCCGAAATTCTCAAAGCTGTCGCATTAGAACGGTGCATGTTTAGCACAATCCAAGCCAGACGTGAAGAAAAGTATATCAGGGGGTGAATCCTTACAGGGATAACTGCGTGTCTACAGCCCAAAGGGGAACTATCACTCACATAAAGACAAACTGCAAAACGCCATCGACAACTGTTAACCTCCCCACTGACAAAATGGAGTAATTGATGCGTTTAGCCCCATTTTGACTCCGTTGTAATTTGGAGTACAGAATTAAATGGCGGCGCCGCGGTGGCTCAGTGGTTATGGTGCTCGGCTGCTGACCCGAAAGACGCGGGTTCGATCCCGGCCGCGGCGGTTGAATTTCTTTGGAGGAGAAATTCTAGAGGCCCGTGTACTGTGCGATGTCAGTGCACATTAAAGAACCCCAGGTGGTCGAAATTCCCGGAGCCCTCCACTACGGCGTCTCTCATCCTTAGTCGCTATGAGAAACCCCATAAACCAAACCAAACCAAACCAATTAAATGGCGGAATGTGGGAGAGCTCTTCGTGCTCTTTGGAGTGCAGGAACATTTGCACCTGTATACTTTACATAAACACGGGAGGTGCTTTGACAAGTCGGTGCCTGATTCGACAGTGGCCCGTGGTTGCTTCTTTTCAGTACCAACAATCTGCGACGCAGAGTGCGATATCAATAAAACGGTATAGGTTGCTTCGCTTCCTCTTGCGTTTCCGCGTTCTGCTGCTCGAAACACAGCAAGGAGCGGTTCGCACCTCTCATCCGTAACGAAATCTCGTACGCATCACAAGATAAAAAAATCTCGTGCGCGGAAGAGCATGTAAGCTTGTGCCTTGGTGCATATTCCGAGAAATGCTCAATGTACCTTAGTAACGACTGAGCGTAAGGAACTATATCATAACTGCGCCTAAGTCCTCCATGAGCTTGGTTGTAACTCAGCGAGTGCTGTAACACGTTTCTGTTATATTAACACTTGACAAGTGGTGGACTTTATGAATTCGGTGGTTATTGTGTGACTTGTCGCTTCTTTATGAGCTTGTTCAGCGAGTATGGCTTTCGTTCAGAGCGTTTCATATGATAGTGCTACGATAGCATAACCTCATACTCTTTTTTAACAACAGAGTTCTTCATGATTATCAGATATGCATTCCCTAGCCAGTCAGCGCAAGTTCCTGCGTGAGATCTTTGCGTCTCATCATTTAGTATACCTGCGCTGTTTCGCCCATATCTCGTTGCGCGGGCCATTTAAGCGCTGGAAAGAGAACGTTGGCTCAAATATCCGTTCCATAGAAGGAAATATCGCGGCAATGTCGACATGCATGTTGGAAGGTGGCGGTTCGCTATGGGGCACAATATAGGCGCGCGCGCGAGCGGAGAGCGTTCGCCCCAGCATCCCCGTCGACGAGTGTGTTGCACTCTTGACCTCCCGTTGCGCGAGGAGACCCGTGGGAGCCGTCTTCCACTGCGGCCGCGCCGTGGTTTATCCGGCCCGCGCGATGAGGCGGTGCGCGTCCCTTTACTCGTGCCACGCGATGGTTGCCGCCGGCCCAGGGGATCTTCGACCGGCCTACGGGGAGAGAGGGGGTGCGGGAGAGAGAGAAGCGCGTTCTTCCGTGGCTTTCGAGAGGCGAAGCACCTGTTTATCAATTACCCCACCCGCCGCCGCCCTATTCGTGGCTTGCCGCGCCGACCGAGAGAGCGTGTACTATATGTTTGTGTGGATGGGGTGTAGACTGTGGCCTGCTGTACAGCCCCTTTAGCAGGGGGGGGGGGGGGGGAGACCGGGTTTTTCTAGTTTTTCGTTTTGTTTTTGTTTTTGGCGGCGCGCTTCATCGCGGCTGGCTGCCTGCGGTTGCCGCGTGAGGGCGGCACTATACACAACAGCGCATGCGTCTAGCGAAACATTCATCTCCCTCTCGAGTCTCCCGGCAATCTCCACCAGCGCATCCTCAGCCATCCTCGGTGCCCGGTTCTTCAGCTCGATGTATTGCACCACTGGCTCGTGCTTTACCGCCGACTATACGGCACGGCTTGCCTGCCGCAGCTGTAGCAGCCTCATAAGGAAGCGCCGCTTACGGCTTTGGCGAAGGGCGCTTCCCCACGGACATTTCCATCTGTTCATCCATGCGGCGAGGAGGGAACACCTTGGCGAAACCGCGATCGTTGTCTGCGGCTGTTACGTCGTAAGGGAGGAGGGATGTTCAATGTCCCCTCTCAAGGGCCCCCTGGGTTCTGCGATACACGGTTAACGCACCTGTCGCTTGTGTGCGGCCAAGTACACGCCTCTGTTTTCGTCTCGCAAACTGATTTCCGAGTGAGCATTTACACTCATTACGGGTTGGAGGATGGAATGCGGATGCAAGGAGACGCGCTCGCATCCTAGACAGGTAAGCACACTACACTGGTTGGTGCAACGTACGCTAATGTGTAGATTTATGATGTATGTGGCTGAACCTTGCTTCCGTCTGCCATGTAAAAACCGTCTTTGTTTCCTTCTTGCTTACACAGTTTACCAATAAGTGCGCTATTTTTGAATTTGTCTCTATGAAGTACTCCACGTGTTTTAAAAATGCCGCTTTTGCGAGTTTTTATTTTGGTTTTGGTTCAGTTCTTTACCTATCACTCCATCGGTAATGCATGCCTTCTTACGCGAACTTGCAGATAAATACATTGCATTAGTACGGACACTATAGGGAACAATGCATCGTTACATATATTGTCCGTTATAATGTGTAGCTACGGCTACGTCATTTAAACGCAAATACCTTGAGCTAGTGCATTAAATTCTTTACTGCAGAACTGAAATTAGGGTTAAAATGAAATGTAATTAAGGCCCATGTACTCGGCAGCTTTTGTAGGTTAATGAAATTCCAGGTTGTTAAGGCTGTTCGTGAGTAATCCTTCGTGTGTAGCAACAGTGAATCCTCATCGAATGAGGTCCTCAGATTCAAGTTTAATTATCAGCAGACCTCTCGCCCGTTGGATGCTTCTCCAACAAACAATGAACACAACAATGCACGCAGCAAACAGTGCTTCTGCGCCAGCCTACTAGCTCAGTATTACTTCTTTAAGAGCGGCCAGACTAAGTAAGACAAAACATTGTGGCTAATTGAATTAGCCGGTTCCTGCAGACGGCCAGCGTCGTAAAGAAACAAAAGAGAAATGTATCGAAACTTGGCGGCCAATGTTTCTTTGGAAGCCCAGGTTGCCGGGTCTGCGAAGACTGGCACAAAAGGAGAACTGCAGAGAGAAAAGTATCAGGGGGATGAGTGCAGGCTTTCGTCATTACCGGTCCTTTTCCACTCGAAAGCTACACCGATCCCTGAAATGTATACGACAGCAGTTTCTGTAATCTCGCTCCAGTGCCATCCCATTTTAATGAGGCCCCAAATCGCCTTTATGCCATTTAAGTTTAAAGGTCATTTTAGAAGTGTGAACGTTTATTCCTCGTGCTTCATATCTGCTCAAGCTGAGGCTGTGGTCTTACGCTCGTTTTATTCCAAACATTTTTTTCCTCGAGCTGCCGGCAGTACCCTCATATCAATTTTATGTGCTCCACCCAGCGCCTTTTTGGAAGTATCCATCGACTTCTGAGAACGTGTGGGTGTCCTTGAAGGAATCTGGGGATACATTTAGGGGGTGGCGCATTTCAGCTCTCGAAAAAAAAAAAAGAAGGTAGAATCTCTACTCAAAGCTAACTAAGGTCGTAATAGGGCTGTCGCGCGTGTTAAATTCAGTATATATGCTTGCCTTTATGAGTTAAGTGGACGGATTGGCGTGGCCGGTTCTAGAGAAAAGCATAGCTGTGTGTGGAGCTCACTTTCAGAACTTTTGGAGGTAAGCATTACAACATAGTGGCATTGTTCTTTCATATCTCGCCAAAAAAATATAAAGATAGCGGTAAGTGCTACTGACGACATTTGACGAGCACAGTATGTGGCTTTCAGTAAACAGATTGTAGAGGAATTTCCTTTCTTTCTTTCTTTCTTTCTTTCTTTCTTTCTTTCTTTCTTTCTTTCTTTCTTTCTTTCTTTCTTTCTTTCTTTCTTTCTTTCTTTCTTTCGCCCTTTCCTTCTTTCTTTTCCCTTCTTTCTTTCTTTCTCTTCCATTCTTCCTTTCTCTATTTCTTTCTCTCTTTAATTCTTTCTTTCTCCTTCTTCCTTCTTTTTCTTTCTTTCCTTCCTTCCTTCCTCTTTCTTTCTCTCTTGCGCCTCTCACGCTCTCTCCTTGAATATCATCATGGTCGTTGCCAGCAGAACCGTTCTCCACTCGAAGCCAAGTTGTCGGTGTGCGAAGTTCTCCGGCAAGCCTTCTTGTTTCCACTCACTAATTTTTTTCCCTATTAGCATCCCTGCCCAGAAACAACAACAACAAAAAAAAAAACAAACGTGAGGCGGTCCACGACGATCCAACGACAGCTGCGAAGCGAGCAGCACGCTCTCCTCTCTGGGCGTATAACGGGCAGGGCGCACCCGGCACGGTACGGCATGTTGTGTACTGCGCAAGGGGAGCCAAGGAATACATACGCAAGCGTGTGGCAACGGCGTTGGTGCGAAGTGCGAGTTGACAAAGTATACGCTTCGCTCGACTCTAATCGTCTCCATCTCTTTTGGCTCAATTACGTTCTCCGATCGCCCGGAGCGGCCTTCTGGGAGGAAGGCTACCGATCCGGGTTTTTTTTTTGCTCGCTATGCCAGCGCTCATCGTGGTGCTACGGCGCGAAAGACAAACGGCCAAGAAAAAGGGACTATGCGAGCGTTGCTAGAGTCGGATAGAACTAAAAAAAAGGCAGTTGGCAACAACAGCACACGAACCGCGCAACAGTTTTATCACTCCTCTAAGCAATGGGAAATCAACAGTTTGATCTTTCACTCTGTTAAACAAGTCGTTAAACAGATCAAAATTCTGGCGCATTTAATGCCGTCTTGTTTTGTGTGTGTGTGCGTGTGCGTGTGCGTGTGCGCGTGTGCGCGCGCGTGCGTGCGTGCGTGCGCGTGCGTGCGCGTGCGTGTGTGTGTGTGTGCGCGTGCGCGCGCGCGCGTGCGTGCGTGTGTCTGTGTGTGTGTATGTGCGCGCGTGTGTGCTTGTGTGTGTGCGCGCGTGTGTGCTTGTGTGTTTGTTTGTTTGAGGAGGGGTGGGGTGAGGGAGCTAAAAGGAAAAGCCTGAACAACGGACTACTTTTTTTGTTGCGAAGGGATTCTTTGCGGAGACGATGAGTGTAAGCGGAGCTTCTCTGCACACTTAAGTTGCATCCGACTTCCGACTGTAGCGTTATATTCAAGGGCGCATTTCACTTGTGCTTCGCTCGCGGCTTTCCTCTCTTTTTGATCGCTTGCCTGCTCGCAACTCTATTGCCTCGAGTGCTATGGAGTAGGCTCGACCACGCTTGCCCTACAGTCTGCAGAGTATGTACGCCGGCAACCAAACCTTAATTAAACGCAGTATTCGAGACAAAAGAGAAAGCTTTCCTTCATCGCCACTTTTCTACATAGTCTGGATTAGATATATCCGCGAAGCACTCAAGGCGGAATTGAAATTCACGGAACTTGCTTCAAATTTCTTCACCAAAATCGCGTGCCATAGAGTTATGACGGCTGGTACTCCTGTTCTTTTTTTTTTCACTCCGTTTGCGCTTTCCTCGCAGCGAGGGTCATCATCATCAGCACTGTCATCATCCTCCTTTCAGGACGCGATATCATAACCGCACTGTAACTTCCTCAGTTATCCCTCTTGTGCCAGGTCCGTGACTGATGGGTTATATAGTACTTCGTTCATGTTTATGTTCAGTATCACTTTTTTAAAGCATTCTCGAGTTACACTGCGATACCGCCCGCCAGTAACACCTTTCTGCTTTCACTGCAGAGCTACGTTATGAGGCGCTACGTAATGAGGAAGTCTGGTACAAAATTATCGCTGTAGCGAAACTCTTTCAAAGCACTCTGCACCGTCCTCTGAATATTGTATGTAACGTGAAAACAAAGAAAAGCGGCACGATTTGTTTTTTACTACTTCTTGCGATATCGGCACATTATCAGACAGCGTTTATATGAGCAGACTGCTATAACGCGCAACTTCAGTTGGTTTAGCGAACACCTTGATCTGTTTTACTTGTTGTCATACAGCGTTACAGTGTATAGAAAGAAATAAGGCATAATACATCGTGCATTAAAATGAAAGAAAACGAAACTGCAGTCGTTAAATGCGACACAGCTGGGTTTATGCATTGCATTAGTCTATGGTGTCACTGACTGCGAATAGCACAAACGTACAGAGATACACGTAATGTATATATAATGATCGTCGCCAGAGTACCACATGAATGTCTGCTCCAGGTGAATTCCTAACGGTCTGATGTGAGCTGAAATGACATCCACATCATTTCCAGACGTCTGTTTTGCGACAGCGGGCCTCTTTTGCTCTGGTAGCAGCTAGCTATAGAGTCACTGGAAAGTTATTCCAGTGACTAGCTAGCTAGCCTGTCAAACGCCATCTTCTTTTTTTTTCTATTCTTTCCTTCCTCTGTATTACCCCCTACGCTTCGAGAAAGTGTATACAGCTCATTCCTGCTCACGACATATCCATTGCTTTTTTTCTGCTTCCCATCTTTCACGAGAACTGTCCCATCAATCGCTCGTTTCGTAATCACGCCTACCTCCCCCAATATTGCGCACATGTCGTCAGTGGAGGATTCCAGATCTTGTGGCGTTTTCTCCCGAGCGCCGTCGGAACAAAAAAAAAAAAAGAAAGAAAAGAATAGTGATAACGGTTTCGGAATTTTTCGTGTTCTAGTTTTTCTCACCCGATATAAAAAGGGGGCCCCCGTCGCTTAGAGGAGGCGGCAAAAGAGACACGCAAGTTCAAAGATGGCTAGTAACAGAATACAATTTTGAGGGGTCATGACCCGATAAGCTCTACTAATGGTCATCCTTTATGCGACAGGCCTTTTTTTATTCGTCTCCCAGATTTTGGAATTTTGGTGGGTAGTGTCTTCTCTATAGCGCCAAGTCCCGCTCCTGCATAAGGGGCTCCCTTCCCGACTTCGAATGTGATATAAGTGCAAAAACAAATCGGAAGTGTTGTACTTCAAGTATTTTTTTGTTTTTTCTTTTTTCTTTTTCCTTGCCACAATGCTTTCGTGTGAGCGCGAGCGTTGTTTCAAGTTGTTGTTCAACGGCATATTCATGTTCAACATTCTTGGATAGATAATTTTGAATGTTGTAAAAAATGTAAGGTACTCTTACAGAAATATTGAACCTAAGAGTCCATTGCGGCGATGTTTCGCAAAATCATTGTATTAAATTGTTTTCATAGCTCGCATCGAGTAGTTAAGACTCTCATAGCAAACCAATAGAGAATGATTTTGACAATAACAAAAACGCTAATAGCAAAAAGTGCAAGATTGGCGACACGAGATCTGATGATATATGGATTGTTATAGTGAAATCTTACAATATATGAAAAAAAAACTGCGTTTATAAACAGGTTCCCGTTAAAAATTGTTTTCGTCCAGAATTGTTGGGTATGTAAAAAAAAAAAAAAACTTCGCTTTCGCAGCTCGTTTGTTGTACTTGTACAGTCTCTTCTTTTCATTGCAAATCACATTTTGGTGAAAGAGCCTGACTGAATAAGTTATCATGTTTGGAACCCACGAAGCTGGCAATTACGTCCGCATATAGCGGTACCCAGTCTCGTGCGCTATATATGCTAATGCGGCAGTGTGCTGTGATATAAACAAATAATCAAATAGCAAAGTTTAACAAACTATAGTAGTTCACACTGCGTATGATGTGTACACTAACTGAACACCAACAAAGGGCATCAAATTCGTGTTTCGCATTTCGATCCGAGTGACAAAGCGCATGTTGATCTTTATGATAAATACCCCCCTCCCCTTTTCCCTTTTCAAAAAAAAAAAGCAGCTATTGCGTGCCAGTGAGTAAAGTCAGCAGTAAACATATTGTTACGTGCTTAGTACGCACGGGGGTTTATTCACAGAGGGGATCGGTCGGAGCAGGATGGAAGCAGGAAGCCTACCAGCGTCCTTCAGCTCTTTCTCTTCCTTTCTCTCTGCTCGTCAGTCCATCTTCTGCTTCTTCCGTCGAGGTTCTGTGGAAGCACGTGACAATATTTTCTTTATAGGAAACTATGCTGAGATAAAACAGCTCGGGACACTATATAGCAGTCACAACAATTAAATACCTATAGAGCGGCGTCTTGTAAATAGGAACTGAGAAAACAATTTTTCAATACATAAAAATAATATAAATAAAGAATTGTCAAATTTCATAAAAAGTTTGTTCGTTAGGCTCTGATCGACAGTGACCCAAGCTTACGCGCGAAAAGCCTTATGAGCCCGGTGCCGGTTTCTGTTTCTTCACAGCGTAAAAATCCAGCAGTCAACAGAAGGAAAACGTGCTGTGTTTTTAAGCCTTAATGTTTTCCTGCAGTTCGAGTGTTTATTTGCTTTACGACTGAGTATGTATTTGGAAGAACATCGCTGTCTTGCAAGCCCTTGCTTAACTCGGCAGTTCTTCAGTGCGTTCTTGCTGCGTATTTCTTGCCACATCCTCGGTGTATCTCGGCTAATCTTCGTTCGGAAAAGGATTACAGAAGGGGAACTCTCCGGAGATTACATCTGTCCTTCTAAAGAAGAAATATAGGCCAATAAAACCTCCGCGCTTTATATGGCTCAATGGGATTAGAGAAGACCCGAATTAAATTTCAGCCCTCGAGCGGAATTTCCGTTAGATTTGTTGTTCCTTCAAACGCGCCTGAGATTTGCGACTTGACCTTATTGCGGCCTTATACGCTGTCTCGATACAAAAAAAAAAGTGGGACAAAATAAACACATCTCAGCCGAGAATACTTTGTCATTTGCTCTGTTTTCTCGGTGCTCGCAGTTTATTGTAGCTGATGATGTGTTTCGCTTTCTTCAGAGGCAGATACTTTCGTTAGCTTCAGCTGCGCTGATGTAATTTTGGAAGAAGCAGAATGTTTACCTCTATACAGCTACAGGAACTTTAGCGTAAATATTAAGAAGCATTTTAAAAATACTGGGCTCGGAAGACCACAAAAAAAAAAGGGATCACGAGAAAGAATAAATACAGATGAGATTTGAGCATAGGCACGACTCTGGTATGGAAAAACGCGTGATGCACGAATGGAGAAGTGACATGCACAGCGCTGTGTGTGTGTCACTTAATTCGATAAAGCTTCGTTTGTCTTCTGCTGCTTTCCATCCTAAAATGGAATCAATGCCAACTAGCTAATCCTTCTACCCTGAGCCGCCGCGGTGGCTCAGTGGTTATGGTGCTCGGCTGTTGACCCAAAAGACGCGGGTTCGATCCCAGCCGTGGCCGCTGAATTTCTTTGGAGGAGAAGTTCTAGAGACCCGCGTGCTGTGCGATGTCAGTGCAGGTTAAAGAACCCCAGGTGGTCGAAATTTCCGGAGCCCTCCACTACGGCGTCTCTCATAGCCTTAGTCGCTTTGGGACGTTAAACCCCATAAACCAAACCAAACCTTCTACCCTGATAGGCATTACGCATGCTTAAACCTGTTGTGGATGAACCATGCGCTCAAGTCTGGCTGACAAACTAATGGCGCATTCCATGGGCAGAAGAGGAGCACTCAAAAGCATCCCAAAAGTGCTCCCTCAAAAGTAGCTGCGTTCCAGTGGGCGAACAGGAACAGGATCAATGTGATCCAATGGCAGAACAGGAGCAGATTGGAGACATCGAGAGCAGTTGGAGCTGCTCCCGCGCAAAAGGTGGAGTGCGGAGGAAGTCACGTGACATAAACACGCAATATCCCCCGTTTTTTTTTTTTAGGTCGTGTTTTTGTCGTTTTGGCTCGGCTTGTGTGCGAAAGCAGTGGCGGCTCAGGACCGAAGTTCGCATGAAAATCACTGCGAATGTGTCACCGTTGAAAGCAGCGAAGACACCAATGACTCGGCATCGGATGTTCTGCCTCTGCCGTTGAGTGAGCGCTAAGTGGCGGCGGCGAAGCCTCGTCTAATCGCGAAAGAACTTGAGATGTTGGACGACAACAGCAGTGACACTTGCTGACAGTTTCAGTGACAGCGTTCCGACCATATCGCGAACGCGTATGGAACGCGCGCAGCGTCGCACTCGCGACAGGTATTAAGGCGAAAGCCTTTAATGGCTCATTCTCCCGTCCGTCCGTCCGGCGTTACATCCAGCGCCTGGAGTGACTCATCGACGAGCGCGGCTGCCAAAGAGTGACGTCATCTTCGTCGACAGGTGGAGCTGTCGGCGCGGCGGCGTCGAGCGCTCCTCCATCGTCAGTCGGTGTGCGGCAGCTAGTGGAGGAGGATGGCTCCCAAGTGGTGCAGCGATTCCGCGCCAGGCGGTTCGGCTGAGCAGAAGAAGGGCGACTCTCCGAACACGAAACGGCGGAAGATCAACGAACGCATGTGTCAGCGGTGGCTGAACGCGTCGCCAGGCAATAAAGCCAGGGAGGCTGAACGAAGGCGTGAACAAAGCATTCACAAAGAAACACAATGGTGGGGTCTCAGCCGTAGCAAACATAGGCAGTCACTGGCAGTCGAAGTAGCGCGACAAAGGCTTTCGCATAGCGTACTTTAGGCTGCCAAAGTGCCCCCATAGTTTTTGCACAAGTAGGCAACAGCCAGTCAGCGAAGTTCACACAAAGGGGCCCGGAGAGAAAGGTTGGCTTTAATAATGCGAAAGTTGGGGTGTGTAACGTCTAAAGAGAAGTTATTTCAGCACCAATATGCGCGGTTTTCGCTGGTCGTGGCAGAGAACGCTACTCTGACCGCCGTACCGGCCACACATGGCAAGCGCGTTGAACGCACAGGATGCTGAAGATTCGGTCACGTGATACACCTTCGCTCTCGCGCCTGGTCTCGGAGAGCACGGAACGTTTCAACGTGAGAGCACTGAGTTGCACTCTCGCTGTGCTGCTGCTCTGCTCCTCGCTGCTCGTTGCCTCTGCTCCTGTTCTGCCAATGGAATGCGCCATAAAGCTTCAACACGAACCTCAGAAAAACGAAGGGCGAAAATGCATTAAGTTGGAAGTGCTATGAAAAGGAAGAAAAAACAAGTTCTATTTAGCATTTCAAGTTTGTCCGCATGAAATTTTACATGCGTGCAGTCATTGGGATGGCAGCAGCATATCCTAGAGCCGAGATAGTTTTAGTTCGAAACTTTGGTTTTAAAAGAGAAAGTCAGCGAAAGCGAAACATTTCACTATACAAAAAATACATTATTAAACCCTAACACGCCCCCGTCGTTTTGTGGCGAAAAATATGGGTCTAAGGGCACAAAGCCGCTCACCCGCTTTCTGCCACGCCTTTGTTGTCACCCTTTCATTTTCTACCCTTTCGCTTCTCTCGCAAAGAAAAGGCGTCCCCATCCGTCGCGCACGAAGGCGCATCTGCCAAGTATTGCGAAGGGCCATCCCGTTTTCCCAGCACGCAACAAGAGCCTCGCGGCAAAAAACAGCTCACGTTGTGCAGCCGGAAAGAGCGCGACGTGAGGTGAAGCCGACGCACTGGACTCGCATTCTTTTCTGGTTCGCGCCGTCGTTCTTAGAGGGCGCGGAGGCAGCATAGAGCAGCGGTCTACGTAGCCGAACAAAACTGTCCATTTTGTCGCACAGCCTCGCATCACCCCCCACCCCCCCGCCGCCCTCCCCCTTTATTATTTTTTTCTTCCTCTCATTTCCTATGCGACTGGCCTCGCGAAACCTTCCTCGGAGCTTCAGTAGGCAGGGGAGTCCCGAGGGTACATGCACAGTCGCCGTCAGTGTGAAACCATGTCAGCCACTGTCAGGCGCTGACTGCAGCGTGCCACCTTGCCCTGTCCCGTTCCTTGGATTCGAGAACCTGTCGCGGCATATGTATTTTACTGCGTGGAGAACGGAATAAAATAAGCCAGTAACTTCGGCTTCTGACCCTCGCTTATGCAGGGAGAGGCGCTTCCTGAGGCGTTTTCGACCGACACTGCTGTTCCGCTTTTCTTTGCCTTGTTCTGCAGAGATAGCGATGGGCTGGAGACTTTTCCGAGAAGTCATCATCATCATGAGCCTAACTACGTCCACTGCATGACAAAGGCCTCCCTCATATCCCTTTAATTAACCATTCTCCGAGGTGTACACGACATCTCACGTCCCAACCGAAAAAGGCAATGTTTACCTGCCGATCACTGACAATTTAATTCAATGGGACAGGGAGGGGGGGCGGGGGGAAGGGGGTGCTTCGTGAATGTTTTCTTTGAGGTCACGTGGTCCTGACCTATGTGATGAGTGGTGTGGTGCGCGTGCGGCCGGTACAGCTGTCGTCTTCGTCTTAGAAGAGGAGAGCGAAAAGTCTAGGAGTAGCTTCTTTTTCCATTATTTTGAAATCCCAATTTTGAAATAAAAATCCCAAGCCCATAGACAATTGTCGATTTTAATTTTTCTTTTTATAATCGTCGATGAAGACAAGGCTTAAATAACGATAGCGTGAAGAAATCTCATCAAGTTCCAGCACTGGAATGTGGAACGACTGGAAACTTCCAGCGTCACAAAACACTGTCGCTAGCTAAGGAGGTGCACATACCTTAGCGGATTCCGCACCCACAGACTCATGCAGCCTTCCGCCCCCGTATGCAATGAGCGGATGAGAATGAGATGCTTCCTTTCCCGGTCACGTGACTTATGCGGGGGTATTTGCGACCAGCGCTCATAGAAGGCGGTATAGCCAAAGGGCCCATGTCCCTCACCGAGACGTCATTGAATTCTGCCCTAAAATATTTTTAAAAGCCTGGTTGCTGCTCGTGTGAAATAAGATTCTAACTGAAAAAAATGCTGGGGGTGGGGGGGTGAGGCGAGAGTAGGGTGGAGACGGTTGCGGCTACAGGCGTCAAATCACGGCATGTCGCTCTCCATTAACTATGCAATGGAGAGATTTAGCATAGCGGATATTTGCTAGCGTAGACGTATACTGGTTTACCGGACTCCAGTAGCCCCGCCTGACCCCACCCATGCCACTGCGCATGCGCAAGATGCGTCCGGTAAACCGGTATACGTCTACGACGCTGGTTCGATCCCGGCCATGGCGGTCGAATTTCGATGGAGGCGAAATTCTAGAGGCCCGTGTACTGTGCGATGTCAGTGCACGTTAAAGAACCCCAGGTGGTCCAAATTTCCGGAGCCCTCCACTACTGCGTGAAGGGCTCCGTAGCCCTTGGTCACCTTGGGACGTTAATCCCCATAAAATCATAAAACCGTATACGTCTACTTTAATACGTCTCCGCTATGCTCAATCTCTCAAATTAGAGATTTTTCTGTGTCTCCGCCTTCTAGTGACCCGATGCGAAACTGAAGATAAGGCAAGACGGACTGCGCTACTCTCGATTTTTGATTGATTGAACAACTTTCATTTCCATCATAAAAGACGTTTATCCCAGCCCCGGCACGCAAATGCCAGTCGCCATGACAACCGCACTACTAAGGTGGTGACCTCACTACTGACATAGCCCTTGAACATTTTCTTTTAATATTGTGAAAATTTTTGTGTTTAATTAGTTACCTCGAAATTGGTGGGGCTGCGCAGATCATTGAATTTCTGTGCGCAGTGTTATTGCACGAAGTGAAACTAGGCGTTTCGTGGCTGTATTAGCGTTTCTTTTCTTATTTTTTTTTTCAGGCCGCATTGCAGCAGAAAAGTTGGGGCTGTAAGAAACAAAAAAAAGTGTGTGTGTGTGTGTGTGTGTGTGGGGGGGGGGGGGGTAGAAACTGAAGGCCGTTTCTTGAAATTTACTTAATGAGGAAAAGCAAGGAATTTGGATTTGTTGTGTTGTTTTATGAGCCCACTATCCCTCTATTACTGCTGCGTGCCTTGAGGTATCATGCACGTTCGCTCAAATTCCTCACACCTGAGCTCAATGATGCTACCTTCGCACGGGGCTTTATTACCTTCTTACCCTTTCACGCGCAACTTTTCCATCGTTCGTCGTCCACCTCACGTAGTTATGCACTCCATAACGCAAAAAATAACTGCCGTCTGGAGCGCCGTTAACCAGGAACCCATGTGTTTGCCCTGGATCATTTTCTTATCTTGCTTCGAATTAAGTCGTTCTCAGTGTCCCTGTCCTGCGAGTGCGTATTCCGTCGTCATAACAGCACAGATGAGCGCGTGCAGACTCGCAGCTAACACCAACACGCGCCTGAAACCGTCGAGACTGCATGGAGAGCTTGCAGAAATTCCACGAACTTTCTCTTTTCGGCCCGGGTCACAGTCGCTTTCGGCATCTGCGTTTTTTCAAGCGGCGTCGGTATTATCGCGAGTGTGATGACGACAGTAAGGCAGACATCGGCCCGACGGTCGTAAATGAGAAGAAAAAGTGGGCGCTAGAACAAGGCGCTCCGCGGAGCGCGCGAAAAAAATATACGACAAAGAAACTGCGCGAATGGAAAAAGTGCGCGAAGTGTAGATAAGAGGAAGGAGGAGTAACCGGGGAAAGCTCGTATATTATGCATGCCCCAGTGGCGGCGGCTGTTGCTGCTGCCTTCGCCTTCCGGCACGCGTCATCCCAGACGCCGTGCGCTTGGCACGCGTCATCCCAGACGCCGTGCGCTTCTTGCTCCTAATGTCGTGGCACAGCAGTTGAGGTAGAAATAAAAATAAAAACGAGCAAGCCGAGCGCACCCTGGCATTCTTGGATAGATCTTCCTCTGAATCCTGCCTTGAACACTACGAAAAACTCAACCATAGTGCTGCAGCGGAAGTGACGTATTTTGGTGCATGATGAGCCCTGCCTTAAAGCTGCCGTTAAACCAACGCCTGCCTGTTGGGCTCTGTCTAAAAAAAAAGAAAGAAAAGAAAGCCCGAGACATCTCGCACTGTCGGTCGATCGATCGATAGATCGAAAAGGCCTTCTTGGTAACTCAATCAATCAATCAATCAATCAATCAATCAATCAATCAATCAATCAATCAATCAATCAATCAATCAATCAATCAATCAATCAATCAATCAATCAATCAATCAATCAATCAGACTTCAGTGAAGAACCATCACTGGGAGCTCACTGCAGGCTCATCGCGGTGTATTTGCCTCGGTGTCCTTGTTCCGATTATAACATCGCTGCTTCACCCGGGTCCCGTAACGAAAATCTTAGCCTGTCTGGAGACCTACTATCCTTTCCCGCACTTATCACCGTCATTACCAACCAGCCACGATTAACGTAGGACAAAAGCATCTTGCGCTAATCTGGGGGTATGCTCCTTGACTAAGTCCGCAGTGTTGTGGGATCCGAGAGTAATAATCCCACCTCCTCCTAAGTCCCCATGTGTGGGGCCCGGTTTGCGAGCTCTCGGGTAGCGACATGGGCGCCGTTGTCCACTCTAAGAGACTCATGAGCAGAAGTCCAAGTGATCGTTACGCCTCCTGTCTCGCGACTGTTATGCCTTAGAATTCTGATGGCTTTTTGGCAAAGCTGACCTCTAATGAAGTTTCTACAGGCAGCTGTTGCGTAGTGATTGCAAGCGCAATGGACATGTGCCTCAGTAGGATAACGAACATTTTGACTGACGGCGCCAAGAACAGTTGATTATAGGCCTAGCAGCTTATTGGTATGGCGGGCGCACCGTCAAGGTACATGAATTAACACGAAGCGCAGGTAAGTGGATGGCCGAGATGACTTCGTTCAGTGCCTGTGATGCGTCTCATAGTCTCTATTGCGCACAAATGGTGTGCCCGCAAAGGCACACCACTTCAGCGCGTATCACTCATACTTCTCAAAGCCTCGGCGAAGCTTTGGATGAAAACAAGGTGCGGTAAAAAACGGCATGCCATGAGTTTCAAATTACGGCCAAGCAGCTATGCGTTCAGTTGTTTAACCCTATGATTATTATGTTCGCAGATGATTAGCTACTTTTTTGGGCGCGGGTAGAGTCAGAGCGAATAGGCGTGCGAATTACTGCGCTAAATAATCAGTGAATCCCTCCGCCGCATGTCACTATTGTCGGGGTCTCGTTGATAGGATGAAAGAAAACGCGGCAAGAGGTAAGACAAAGTTCAAGACGTTGCCTGTCGCTGTACTTGAGATTCGTCACAACGAATGATGCTTGTCTCTACTTTGGACGTATGGCGAAGTACGCCGAACCACTGTCGCTCAATTTCAGGGTTTGGAGAGAATTTTTCTCATCGCCCGGAAGCAGCTCGCGATATTAGCCAATAGCCACAGGGTTTGCGGGTGTGCAACTTCTGATCTAGCTGTTTTGCGAGTAAAATTGTTTTTCGATAGCGGTTTCGGCGAAGAAGCTGCTGACGTTCGGTTCGTCTGACCCAAACATCGAACTAGCTCAGCGAAAGCTTGGTAGGAATTTTTTTTCACAACACTGCAGGCAGCGCCGCTGCACAGGCTGAAGAGGACCGGCAGTCGTTATATTTAGTTATGGAAATATACCCCAGCACATCGACAGCATACCCTGCCATTGAAAGGTGTGGGTTTCTACGTGGACACAGGCCACCACCCACCGCGGGTTCGAGCTTCGCGCGAGCCAAGGGCCCCGATCAGCCGTCACCACACACACACTGGGACACCGATGCGGTGCACTCAACCTCCGCTGGGAGGAGAGCGATTCGCCGCAAAGAAATAGGCCTCCAAGTTCACAAAGGAGACGTTTATTCACGTCGTCCTTCAGCAGTACACACACACTCAATCGTCACCCCGTCCCGGGGGCGCGCGAGGAGCAAGGCTCCGCTGCGCGCACGAAGCGACTCGAGCAATATGCGCCGCTAGCACGCCGCTGCAGGAGAATGTCCCCGCGGCAGTGCTGTGATCTCTCTCTCGTGTCGACCGTTGGGCCGGTTGCGAGAGAGAGTGGGCAATCAACGCAAGGTACGCCTGTCTGAGGTCGCTGGACCCCGCTGGACAGGCTCGAGCCGCTGCAGGTCAGAGGACACGTGCGGGCGAGCTCGAGTAAGCACTGGTCCGAGCGGCAAAGGCCGGCAGGGACAAACAGTAACGTACGCTACCTTTCGCTGTCTCGGAGGGATCTCTCTCTCTCGGCCCCGCTCGGACGGTCGCGCGGCGCGCGGCCGCCCAAAGCGGGGTCTCGAATTCCCGCCAAAAGGCGCCAATGGCAAAGGCCCTTGGGGAGCCGGGACGGAGCTGTGGCTAAATGACAGTGATTAGTCACCCAGCCGCCTCTCCACCGCCTGAGGCGGGAGCAAGGGAAAGAGGAGAAACAACGCGGGCGGCCGGCACAGCCGCGCAAAGGCGACGGCGCAAAGCCAGGATTCCCACAAAGGAAGTGCACTGTAGGACAGCTTATTCCCTTTTTACACCCTTACAGGCTTATTCGTGTTCCGAGTCCCTCTCCCTGCCTCTCAACTTTCCGCACTACTACTCCCTGAAGCCCTGCCAACAAAACCGCAGCGCCGCTCCTCATTTCGCTAGTTTCCTCATTTCTAGATAGACTTCCCCTTTTTATTCTTTCCCTCGGAAGCTACGCGCCCTTTTCCACCCTACGCGGGCGCCGCATTCTATATACCTCCTCGTCGTCGCTTTGTGTGTCGGCCGACCGTGAGCGGACACGGGAGGCGAACTCTTTTCGGTCGACTACGCGCGAACGTAATAGCGCCCACCTCTTCCTCCTCTCTTCCCTCCCTTCCCCATCGTTCCCGGCAGCCTTGGGCGCGCGGCGTGCTTCCATCGTGTTCCGGGTTCCCGCGTTGGCTGCCGTGCAGGAACGCGCGCGTCTTCGTTCATTAGCGGCTGGCCGGCCGGCCCACGTATAGCTCTGCGCTGGCCGTGTTGTCTTTGTATTGCCGTCCCCGAGGATAAACGAAGCCATCGTCGGCCTGAAAGCAATCGAACGTGCCCTTTCCCCCGCGACAATGGGAGGCCGGCCGAGAGAGGAAAACAGCGCGCTTCTCTGTAAGCGAAGTGTGGCCTGCAATGTGTGTGTGTGTGTGTGTGTGTGTGTTGCACCATGCCCACCTCATGTGTGTGTGTTTCCTGCCTCAGCGCGACGGCTTCTACGCTGGCTGTTGTCGAACCGCGGGAAGCGTTGGTGGTGGTGCTCACCTCTTTGTGTGATTTTTTTCTCTGCCTCTGTTTGGGCAGAACTGCGAACAAAGGAGTGAAGGTCTCTTCAGCAGTATCCGTTAATTGATCGTGAAAGCGGAAATTTGTTATCGTTGAAAATGTGCGCGCTACAATGGCTTCAATGACCTTCCCGACAGGTAGTTAACTTCGCTTTTTATTTTATTAGCAAAGGAGGCAGGCAGTGCTGTCTAGGTGAAGGTAACTTGCATAGTCATCGGCCCTAATCGCTGCCCGTGCTCGGTGTATGCATTTGTCTTAAGTTTTTTCTACTAGTGGCAGAATGAGAGCACAGCCCCTGGGTATACTGTATAACCCAACGTAACGCAGTTGTTATCGTGTGTGTGTCGGGGGGGGGGGGGGGGGGGGGGCAGTTTTGCAACAAGGAAATTAATTGATTTCAGCTTCTGTAGAACTTCCTTATTCCCTCTTTGAACTTCTTTTGCTTCCGCTACTCTGTCGTTGCAGTAGAATCACTTGTACAAGGTCCATACCTTCACCACACGAGGCTCAACCTTAAACGGCTCGCGAAACTTTTTTTTCATTCCTCTTCGTCATTTCGCTTTTTGCTGAGTCATTCCTCGTCATTCTCATTTTCTGCGGAGTCATTCTTAGTCATTTTCATCTTTACTGAGTCATTATTAGTTATAAGATATTTTACAAATTCATTTCCTTAATCGCGTTTTTTGGGAGGGTTCTTCCCATGGCAGGCACCTTCCGGCCTCTCCCTTCTCTCCACTACAAATGGAGAGGGGCATCTCCCTCTCTTCACTTTAGCAGGTGGCTTTTAAGTCACGGTAGAGTTCCACTACTGCTGGGCACGCAAAAAGCGTTATATCATTTGCTTCTGCGACTGCAGTTTCCGTTCTGCTCCTCTAATAACGGCTTCCTCACCCTTCTGCCACTGCATGCAGCGTGTCGGTGCCAGGCCACCAGAGCTCTCTGGGCAGCAGCCGCCCGAACGAGGCCCTAGGCGCCTGGCAGGCGTTCGGCGTCGAGTTCGTGCTCAGCTTCCTGCTGGCCTCCACGGTGTTCGCCACCAGGGACCCCCACCGAAGCCACCTGGGCGCCGCCGGAGCGGACGCCGTGGTCATCGGCTTCGCCTACCTGGCCTGCACCCTCGCCGGCGTAAGTGCACCGCCGCTATCACTGCAATGGCGGAAGAGCAACTTTCTGAAGGGGAACATTGTAGTCATGGTTTCTGTGTTTTGTGTAGTGGAATATTTTCACGTGACTCCCACTCTCTAAACACGAATGTGCCTGTTTTGGAGTAAAAGGGAGTACTTAAGCTATGTCTAGCGCATTCCCTGTTATAAAATGTAGTGCGCTAGATGACAGCTCACTCCCTCTTTACTCTTTTCTGTTTATGATGCATGCCAGCACTACGTGCATGCGTGAAGTAGAAACATGCAGGTTTAATTCTTACCCTCGTTTTACTGGTGGCCAGTGACGCTATGATTAGGAAAACGAGCAACATGGGAATCCCAACTAAAGGAATTACGAAAGGGGTCCATTCGCAGACAGCTCTCTGCCGCAAGCGCTCTCTGAACTCGACTCCGTATAGTTCATGCTGGCCAAGTGGCGTACGATATCGGTTTAACCAAGCACGAAATTTCCAATCTGTTCGTTCACCTAATCTTTAGTGCTTTTTGTAAGAATAAGGGCAGGCGGAATAAACGGCGTACATCTCAGTGAAGATCCCTAACCTGGAGAGTCAATAACTATGCAGATTATGCGTGTTTGCTGACGCAAGCACTATTCGTACATGTTGAAATTTGGCGCAGAAACTTTTTAAACTTTACGCCAATCCCCGGCACGGAGCGATCGCGATAGTTGTGCTGTCATTTCCCAAACAACCAAAAGGGCTCACTCCTGGGCGTATACACGATGTGAACCACATCATACACAGTTGCAGCCTAATTAAGAACAAGTCAACCGTTATCCGCCTCCTTTCTTATCCTCTTCTTTTCCTCCGTGGTGCCGTATAGTTCGTTAGTGAATGTCTTTGTTTATTCATAAGCGGGATGAAAATTGTTTGTCCGCATGCTATAAGTGCAGCTTTAGCCACATTCTTTGTTGCTGGGTTGATTGAAGAATTAAAAAGTACTTAAACGTCTTTGTTTTTTTTTATTTTTTACACTCAGTGATCGACCGGCGGATTAACTGAAAATTAATGCCAGTCAAAGCGCTTATAGTGCGTAGGCGGTGCTTTTGTTAACTTTTATCTGAGCAGAGGAGGATGGTGAATGTTCCCACGGGGCAGACAGTGAGCACAACGAAGCGGTGGTGCTCAGTTCAATGTTTACAATTTGTCAACAGTATGCAGCCCACTGGTTTGTCTATTTTCGCCATGTAGCGAACCCCTTTTATCATCCTCACTATGCTCTGGAGGAGCGATGATGAAACTGCACTAATCTAGAACGAATCTAGATCTAGAACGAGGCAGACTGCACGGTTCACAGGCAAACCTAATGACCTGAGCATTTTTGGAAAATTCTGTACCTTCAAGTCGCCCTTTTTCGAAATCGCTCCTCCTTCTTCGTTATCACCTCCCGATCTTTACTTATGCATTCGTCTTAAACAACCACGTGACATAAGAACGATTGCGTCATTGAGTTCTAGTGTCGACATGCTACATTACAGCTGCGTAAACTTGGCAAAAGTTCATTTCATTTCATTTCATTTCATTTTAATACCTTAAAGACCCACTGGGGGTATTACACAAGGGGTGGGTACAAACAGTCAATTGAACAAGTGTCATGTTGAAAAATGGTTGGTAACAGCTTCGGCGAATACAGCTTCAGCAGTTATACCCTATACAGGTTTCTCTGATAAAAAGAGAGAGAGAGAGAGAGAGTACAGTTGAATGGCTTCCCAAAAACGTATCCTTCCATAGATTCCTTTCCTGTTCGATCCGCTCACGCCCCAGAAAGCGAGGCGAATTTTCCGCACGTTCAATTCTGCTCCCGCACCGTCGTGTACATCGGTCTCCGAGCTTCGTTTTTCAAATATAAAGTTTTTTTCTTGCCTGCGTTTTGCCTGATGTACCTTTCGCCCTCGGTCGTCCGCAGCTGCCGGCGACCGGTGCGTCGATGAACCCGGCGAGGTCCTTGGGACCGGCTTTTGTGATGAACAAGTGGGTCAACCATTGGGTGAGTGGCTCCTCTGATTAAATTCCTCGCGCTCTACCGCCTCTGCTTGCCTCTTTCGTTTTGTCTGTATATACGCTGTTTTCCTGTGCTTAGCTTTAGCGCTGCTCTTCACCGTTGAAGCCTTTTGGGGCACGTGAATAAAAAAGTGAAAGTTGCACAGAGAAAAATGTCGCGCATGCGCGAATGACCTGCCTACTGAGAGGAGCAGTTTTCCGGAATTCCCTGCAGGCCATTTATGGCGCAAGAAATAAATATAAAAGTTTTCTAAATCACACCAAAGTTGAAGTGTCCTGTAATTTGGTGCACCCTTGTAAACTCTACTGAGGTGACAGCTTCGTAATTAGAAGTCCTACTCGCATATATGTGCTGGATCATTCTCAAGAATAAGGATTTCTTAATCTGATGATTTAATGCTTGATTTTATGTAAGACGACCTACAGAGAGATAATTGCACGGAAGAAGTTAGACCTTCAGGGTTAGTGTGTTTATGAACCTGAAAGGGATAAGGTTCCATCTTCTACTGGAGTTCTTGACTGTGTGAAGGAGCACGTTGAATATCAACTTTGAGTTGCCATGAATTGGCCTTGAGTATCAAGCTGGAAGAAACAGAATTTCACTGAAAACGTAATAACTTTGAATCTGCCTTTGCGAGAGAGATTTTTTTTTATTTATTTAGAAATACTGTAAGCCTCTACAAGCTAATTCAGGATTGAGTCACCAGGAAAACAAAAAATATCTGCCTCTCCCGTAACCGAGAGTAGAGTAAGCATGAAATGTTTACGGGCATAAGACATTGGTTGTAGATGGTACTAGTCAAAATCTTGAAATGGGTCGAGTGTTCAACACACCACACATACTGTGCACTGTTCCATGTGAGTCTCTGGGGAATCTCTTCCGCCCTGCCTCGTCAGCTGTATCCGGTTTCTGTTTGCCTTCCGTCTTTGTAATTGTTGTGTTGTCGGCAGGGGCGAGCAGTCTTCTGCTGTGGCGTATCACTCGCAAAGCGGTCGCTTTCCGCAAGACGCTTCCTACCTCTCCTTTCATCAGGCTTCATTGCTCGGCTTATGCAGCTCTGACGGTGGTGGCAATGAAATGCAGGACGATGCAGAAGCGTACGCGGACACGACGAGACGCAGGCCTGACAAGAATGTATATGCAGCCCAATCGAAACTGTCTGCAGTGCGTAGAGGCGAAAGCGTTTTCCGCACCACTTTGACTATGTGACACAGGTGACGTCCCCACTGGATTACGTCACACATAATTGATGACGAAGTAATTAAAAAATACTAATTAGTGATTAAATACTGATTCATGACTAAATACTAATTAACTGCTAATTAATGACGCTTAAGCTTCGCCTTTAGGAGTGGAACGCGACAGCGTGTTGTAGCGCTGCCAGGCAGTCCACGGAACGCCACCACCCATTCGGCGCAATGCGTTGCCCTTTGAATGCAACGCTTTTTGAGGAAAGGAAAAGGCGCAGTAATTCTCTGTCATTTCGGTGGACACCCGAACCGCACCGTTCAGGAAGGGAGGAACGCCACCACCCGTTCGGCGCGAAGTTACCGGCGCTTGTATGACGGTCCTGTCGGATGGCGTAGAGAGTCTTATTAAATCTCGTACGGTGCCCGGATGCTCTCGTTTCAGCGCCCGGATAAGTGTAATTCAGTGCCCGGATGTTGGCTCTCGGTCTCGGCGTGACGTCACCACACTGCCGACAGCGGGAGCTAAAAGCATTTCATGCTTAAAAACCCAACGGTAGAACACATCTTCGAGCCGCGTCACGCGAATCCTTATTTTCGCGTCGATCTCAGTGCCCTCAGGAAACGATTTTACCACCTAAACCTATGATGATGATGATGATATTAAAAATGAATTCTACCGGCGCAAGGACAGCTCTTACCAAAGAATGCCAAGGCACAGGGTATTTCATTTTCACAAGGTGAGCTCAAAGACCTGTTTCCAAGCATTTTACCCCGAAAAGGCCGAGCAGCAGGGCAGGGGAAAGCTTATGCGCAGTCCACTACCGGTTGATCAAACCCCGCACCGTCCGCATGCTAGGCGGATGCTCAGACCACTAGGTCATCACCCCAGCGGTCGCACTAAACCTTTGCTGCCTCGCTATACGTAAGACGAATGCGTTAAATTTTCCGTTGGCGTCGGTGATCGTTTGTCACCTGCCGTTCCGAGCTATATACAGGGTGTATCACGTTAATTGAGCGATGTGCTTGCACGTACACTCAGCGCAACCTCCGAGTCTCGACTGCGGCTCGAATCACGGCCGACTGTCGCGCATGCAATTCTCTCGGGGAGGGAGTCCCGCGAGTCACAGCGCATTCTCTCGTTTATCTCAGCGTGGACATCGTCTCTCGAAGCGAGCGTCGACAGACAGCGGAGAGAAGGGCGACGCTCTCGCATTCGCCCCGGTCCCAATCACAGAGTGCGGGGCTTTGTTTTGAGAGACAATACAGGACGCACGCTCGGGAATTGGGGGCGAAAAGGGTGGAAGCTATCGGCGAAGGCTCGATCCGGTGGCCACTCAGCAGCGCTCGCGGGTAAGGACGTGTGGTGACTTGGCCCCTGACTGGCTTACTGACTGGATTGCTTTCTGGCCGTTTGGCTGACTGACCCGTTCGCTCTGGTCATGTGGCGTCTTGATTCAGCGTATTTCACAGCGAATAGCGAGGACTGCAATATCATCGGTCCGCCTGGTTATTGAGGATGATGTAACATCTTATTTATTTTCACGTTGCTATCCTGTATAAAGCGATTTCGCCAATTTTAAACATGCATTTTCGTTATTTTTGCCGCTTACTGTTGCTAACTGTGTTGTCATTGCTTTGTTTATAGCTTGTGTTATGAGTATTTCTAAATGACCTTATGCCTTAACACTACTTTGTATACTTTTGTTTCTCAAACCTAGAGTTTTTTCGCGCTTCATAATTTTTTTGCAATATTGTTTACTTTGCATTCTCTTCATTTCGAAATCTTGTGTAATGATGCTGCTAAATACACGCGTTAGCTATTGTTTTAAATAACCCGTTGTGTATATATTCTGTCCGAATTTGTAACCGCTCACTGCCTTCTCTAATGCCCTCCAAGGGCCATGACAGAACCTGAAATAAATAAATAAATAAACAGACAGACAAGAGAAAAAAACAAACAAACAACGCTTTCTCGTCGTATGGGTTCTCTGTGATCGGTGCATCATCTTTGCGCGCCTTTGTTTTCTCCATCTTGCTATTGCCCGTATAACGTGTATATGTTTATGTGGGCTGAGATGCGATGTGAGATATTAATCGTAACGGCCACTTTCGCTCGCCTATTTTTGTTTTGTTTTGTTTTTTGCCGTAGCTGTGGGACGATGAGCCTTCGTTAGTCAGTCATGATCGTAGCCCCCTTTAGCCATGCGTCTCCGCCTCCGCCTTTTTAATGGGCCAGCATTTGAAGCCTCATTGGGAAAAAAGTGGGTCGCCGGAAGCTAAATTCGTGGACTGGCCGGAGGAAAGTGACGTCACCAGACCGGAAATGACGTAAGTTTCGGTTGAGACAACAGCTGCTAATGCTCTCG
The DNA here is from genome assembly GCF_055824585.1 of Amblyomma mixtum. Taxonomy (NCBI): domain Eukaryota; kingdom Metazoa; phylum Arthropoda; class Arachnida; order Ixodida; family Ixodidae; genus Amblyomma; species Amblyomma mixtum. The sequence goes on from NC_143013.1 coordinate 79,648,657, forward strand.
CATTGCAACACTTAATGGGATTAGGTGTCCCTGAGAATGTTTTCCTTTCATGTTTTAAGTATCCGACCTGCCATAGATGGTTTGCTTTTCTTCCGTCCGTTGCTGGAAAACGTGATGTTAACCGACAGAACCTACAGACAGTTGGAAATCGTCCTTGCGGTAGCTACTATACCAGCGCTTGGACGAACTGCCGCCATCAGAGTTCTCTGATGAAGCCTCCACGATGGCATTCATTTATGTACAGTTTTTTTTTTAAGTTTACAACATCCTTATATTCTTTTCTCTCTTCTACTTGTACAGAGCACAGATGAATTTCTTAACAGTCATATTTGCCCCGTAGTTTCCTGCAAAATACACATGAGAATTTCCCGTATATCAGTTTATCGTTCTGTCCGCCGTCATCGCTGATAAATGCGTATACTGTACCATGTCGGCGAAATAAAATCAGAGCGTCGACCTAAACAACCATGCCCACGTCTACTCGTTTGGCCACAAAGAACGCGTACAATACACAAGCATTCATGTGTTCGAAAGAAAAGAAAAGAAAGGCTGATGTTCCATGCAGTGAAAACTAACTACGACCACGATGATATAACACCAAATGCTCGCTTGATATATGTCAAAACATATATATATATATATATATATATATATATATATATATATATATATATATATTTGTTTTGACATGACATAAAGCGATATATGTTTGTCAAAACAAACATATATCGCTTGATATATGTCATTATTTACATGCGAATAGGACAAACATCGGAATCGCCTTTTGGCGTCATGAAGCAGGCAGTAGACGAACATTCTGAATACCACTTCTCATTCTTAGCTTGCAGCTACCGACACTGAAAGACTCAATTACGCCAGTAAAGATTCGACATCGCTGCCGCGCTTTATTTCTTTTTCTCCTTTGTTCTTTGGCTATCAAGCCGAAATGTTTCTTTTTTATTTTTGGAAGAGATCTGCCGTTTCCGGATTACGCGTTAGGTCACTCCGGCGGACGGCGATAGACTCTCTATGAATTCTTTTTTTTTTCCCCTCTGTTCTTTACCAAACATTGCCTGTTCGCTTCTATTCCTCGTTAGTTTTTTCTCCACCTTGTTTTCTCCCCTCTCCTTGATTCTATTCGCTCATTCTTTTTCTTTTCTCATCCTTTCGTGCTATACCCAAAGTGAAATGCCTCGCTTCGTCTTCCAATCGGCCTCCGCCGCTTCTGGGCGTGTGACACCATTTCCTGCCCGCCCGTGCACCCGAGTCCAGAAGTGTCGTCCTCCACTCCATTACACGTTCTCGCACACTTCGTTGGCTCCGCCGCCACCCTCTTTTTTATTGTTTGTTTATCGTTCTTTCCTTTTCGTTGTCGCTGCAGTCCATCCATTTATTTATTTTTTCCCCCGCTTCTTTATCGCAGTTCGTGTCCCATCGAGGCCTCGCCGCAGCCTCGCCGCTTCGTTTATTTTTATGTTTGTTTATATGTTTTGCTTTTTTCTCTCTCTATGTTGTCGCTGTAGCTGGAAGCGACGAATAAAACGACACACTAGATAAATGAGCCGGGAAATGAATGTTGCCTGGAAATATAAGCGTCACTATCCGGTAGGGGGCGAAGATACCATCTTCCGAGGCTTCCTAGCGCGCATGCTATATATGGCGGCGGCACGGACAACGCCTTTTTGGAGCGCGAAGGGAACAAAACGGATCGTCGCAATGTTTAGGGTGGTTTTGAAAGAAAGGCGAAAAAGATAAGGAACGGAAGGAATGGAGTCTTCTACCGCTAAAGGCGCGAACTTTTTTCGTACTTTTTACTCGTCCGGTATGCGATGACGGCGACGCCAAGCGGACCATTCGCTCCTCGAGTGTCCGCGCGGCGCTTGTTGAAATGAAGTGGCCGCGCTGACTTGATCTCAGCTATAGGCTTTACGGTTTTTCGCGGAATCGGTCGGCCACACCACACCACTGGCCATAAGATGATACTGCTTTTGTTTTTTTTCTCGTTGTGTTTGCTTTGTCTTTCTTAAGCGGCTTTGGAAAGAAACTCGGGCGCCGATTTCGGCTCCACTCTGCAGAGGAACGTGGGTACCGGGTGGTTTTATTTGTTCGCTTTTTTTATTTCTTTGAGTTGGGCGGAGTCACATGAGCCAAACTTTCTCGGGGGCTGGTCGACCGGAAAGGGAAGAGGGGGTATATTTACAAAAGTACTTCACTAGTGGCTTTGACCTGGGGCAGTGGTCTTCGAACTGAATTAAGTTCTGGTGGTGCGCAGCCATTTCATAGGAATGGCAAAGAATAGCGTTGTTGGTAAGCTGATTTCAAATACACTGAATGGAGTACAGTGCGTTCGCGAATGGTTCTTTGCAGTGACGAATTGGTAGCTTATCAAGAAGCTCTGTTCTGTTGATTTTTCTTTCGCAGCGATATCTACAGAAAAGTGGGTCTTCGCAATGAAAGTTATTCTTGCTTCTCTTGATTTTGATTTATTTTTATACCTGGCTTCAGCCAACATTGCAAACGTTTGCACGCGGGATGGACACTTCAGAAATAATCGACCCACTTCAGAAATAATCGACCAAATAACGCGTCGCCAACTTTCGTAAGACGGGCTGGTTGATGTTCGAAGCTTGATTATTATTCATATGCACCAGCTATGTCGGAAATATTACGGGCTCCGTGAGAAAACAGATATTGACAGTTGATTGCTGGCCAGTAGCAACTTAAAATCACCTATTAGAGTCGATTCTCTTATGAAACATCATCAGGTAGCGTCGGTCTACCTTATCTCGCGTGAAGAACACAGTTCTTCTCGTCGAAGCAACACATAGTGCGAACTCCGACATCATGATGAGGACAGCATCTAGGGGCTGAAACGGCGACATGCATAAGGCGTTTCTCGCGAAGAGTGTAACCATGAACAGTTTGACGACTGTTATAGAAGAAAAAAAATGTAGGGGACACTTAACTGCATTACACGTTGAGAATGCAATCGCATTATAAAGTCTGATGTCCGCTCGGCCTGATTCTCCTTCTACGTCATGGCTGCTCGCCGCTTGAGCTGATTCTGTGCAGCCGCCGATGCTCGATCTGCAGTCTCCGCTTGCTGGAATTTTCCACTACGGTAGAGACACGCGGCGTTGATTCCAACTCCACTCCAACCTGATACGCGGAGCTGTCTAGATACGTCTACGCGTGGTCTACACACGACCAAGCGCACTTGTCAACCGATGCCGAGTCCGCCACCACGCTCGCCCATGTCACGTGAACAGTGCAACTTCAAACTGCGCCACGTCACGTGGTCTCGTGGCGTCAGACACCCCGTCGACCAATAAAAAAATTTTATCTCGGACGCCACCTGGTTTATTCTCAGATGAGGCTTTTAAAGATACCGCATTAAAAAAAAAAGAACGAGGATGATTCAATGAGGGGCCTTTGTTTCTGGGTTGAGATTCACGTTCAAGAACCCCTGATAAGCGATTGGTATATATCAATGAAATATATATTCCAGACAGCGTTGCAAGTAATTTTTGCACGGTACGGTCCTCGGAAAAAGTGGCTTGGTGACATTCGTTTCAGCAGTGACGAGGAAGGAGAGGAGACGGAGGGAAGGTTACTCACGTCACTGACGGGTCTTCTTCCAGTGCTGGGCCAACTGACGTAAAGATTATTTTCGATCATACTGCGGCCTTGTAGCCTGGCTGAACTTCACGGTCACAACGGAGGCGTGGCTTGCTATAGCCAGTGACAATGGGCGCAGAGCATAAAATTCCAGTAGAAGCGTAATAAAAGCGTCATAATACGCAAGCCCAAATCTATAGTGAAACGCTGGAACTGCTTTCATTTCGGTTAGCAGTTTAATATACTAAGCGTTTGTGATCTGTATCAGTATAGGTTGTCAGCTAGAGAAGCACTTTGTTGGCAATAAGCGGGAAACGAGACCCTTACCGAAATTGCCAGATTATATGTTTAACCGATTCAGTCCACACCGCGCACCAGGCCAACAGAGTGTCGGAAAATTTCAACCTGCCGCACTAACTTTGGTTGAAAAATGCTTTACGATATTTTACCTTTTGTTAAATGACTATAAAAATTGAAGTATCTGCACTGCTAAACCGAAGCTCTCCGACGTCATTGCCATGCTTATCTGCTGAATCCATTAATTTCATATACTACGTGTTATGCGTTGGATTTATGCAGTGCGATGGAATGTATTTTGAGTTGAATGTGTATATCTCCTGGTGCGTATTTATTTGTTGTGGTATGTTTTGTTTCATACGTGACGTAATAGTCCTACACAGTGCGTTGCTTACTTGTGCTGTTCTCCGCTGTTGTCAGTGCAGGCTAAATGGGGCCAAGCATACCTCTAGCTATGTTTCAACAGCGTCTCCATTTTCGCCTTTTTCATTGTGTAGTTAGAAAAAATCGAACAGAAAAGCAATGACTGAATTGGTGAACGACTTAAATGCCCTGTTTTGTTCCACAATACCGTAATCCGCGATTCGACTCAAATCTGCCCAGCTGGTAGAAGATGATTTCTCGCTCATTCAACGCTACAACGAGCGGGCTACACTCTAAACACTCATACGTCTTCTATAGAAGCAAAAGGGGAGTAAACTGCGATTTAGCGCACTCAGTTTTATAAAAGGGAAATGCAATAGATGACAGTTTTACTTCCTTTTCACTCCTTTCTGTTTAGGGTGTAGGCTCGCGTAAAATGCTCGATGTGCCTCAGTAAACCGAACAATCGATTCGCATTCAGCAGCACTTGGATAACAGCGGCAGCAAAACGCCAACAAAGATACAAATGCGCTCTTTCCTCGCTAAGTAATCTCAGGTAGGTAGGTAAAAACTTTATTGATGAACCAAGTAAGGGAAGGAAGTAGGGGAGGTTTGGTTGGCTTGGTTCTTAATCCCGGTTGGCGGCCATCAGTCCATGACTTCTGGCGACCTTCTCCGCCCATTCCACTAGCCTCTTCTGTGAGGCCGGCTCGGAGCTAGAGACCGCGATCTCCCAACCGTCTAGGTCTGTGAGGTTCCAGCGAGATGGTGGTTGGAGTTCTCGGCATATGAATAGTATGTGTTCAAAGTTTGCTCTCGGAGCCCCACAAAGAGAGCATTCGGGCTTGTATTGATTCGGGTGTATTAGTGCCAGATAGGCTGGTGAAGGAAACGTTCTGGACTGGAGTTGCCTCCATATAGTCTGTTGTTCCTTCGTGAGGGTGTGGTGTGGTGGTGGATATGTGAGCCTTTCCTCTCTGTAGTGTAGCGTGATTTCATTGTAGGTGATTAGTCTGTCCCGCGCGCAATCCCTCTCCACTGTTCGGCCTGCTCGGTTGACGTACGCTCGAGCAATAGAGTGCGCCTCCTCGTTTCCGGGGTTGCCTGCGTGGGCTGGCACCCAAACTAATTGAATTGGTCTGGGGTCGTGGGGGTTTGATTGGAGAATTTTGTAGGTGGCAGAATGGATCTGTCCCTTTGCAAAATTCCTGATTGCGCTTTTGGAGTCGCTCATTATGAGTGTGGCAGTAGAAGATGCTATGGCCAGTGCTATGGCCGCCTCTTCCGCTTCAAGAGAGGTGGTTGCCCTTATCGAGGCCGAAGCCTTGTGTTTGAGGTCGTATGACACCACGCTTAAGGCGTACGCTGGGTTGCATGGATATTCTGCCGCGTCTACATAGGCTGCGTCTTCGTTGTCCGCGTGTTTTTTATACAGGGCTTTGGCGCGTGCTTCGCGTCTTTCCCGGTTGTGGGTTGGGTGTACGTTCTTGGGTAGTGGGTGGACGATTAGCTTTTCCTTGATTTGCTTAGGAATGCTGTGGGTGTTGTCCGGAGGGGGACCCGTTGGTTTGATGTTTAATGCGGCTAGAATGTGTCTGCCCGTGTTTGTAGAGGATAGTCTGTCCAATTGTGCTGTGCGGTGGGCTTCAGTCAGTTCTTGTAGAGTGTTGTGGACCCCCATGCGGAGGAGTCTGTTGTTAGAGGTCCCTTGTGGGAGATTTAGGGCCGATTTGTAGGCCTGTCTTATTAGCGAGTTTACTTTGTCCGCTTCCATCTTTGTGAGGTGAAGATAGGGGAGTGTGTATACCATTCTGCTAATCACGAATGCTTGCACTAACCGCCTTAGGTCATGTTCTCGCATGCCTCGGTGCTTGTTTGCTATTCTTTTGATTAGCCTGATGGTTTGATGTGTCATGATCGTGAGTTTGGAGAGTGTCTCTGTATTGAGGCCGTTGCTTTGAATGAACATTCCCAGAATGCGGAGTTTCTGTACCTCCGGTACTGGGAGGCCGTCGACCTTCACATGTATAGAGGGGTTTCCCTTTTTGTGACGGTCCGCGGTCGGGTGGAGCAGCAGGATTTCGGATTTGGTCGGCGAGCATGCGAGGCCTATACAGGCCGCGCACTCGGCTACCGCGTCCGCTCCCGCTTGGAGGGTTTCCTCCATTTCGCCGACATTTCCCGTGGTCGTCCACAGGGTAATGTCATCTGCGTAGAAGGAATGGGACAAATGTGGGATGCGCTGTAATTTTCGTGCCATCGGTATGAGGGTAATGTTGAAAAGTAGTGGAGATAAAACGGAGCCTTGGGGTGTGCCCCTGCTTCCTAGGGGGAAGGGAGAGGATTCCGCGGACCCAAACCTTATCTCCGCCGTTCTGTTATTCAGAAAGGCGGTTATGTAAGCGTGTGTTCTAGTACCTACGCCTAAGTCAGATAGGGCGCTTAGTATGGCTGTGTGCTGTACGTTGTCAAACGCTTTCGTGAGGTCTAGTGCTAGTAGTGCTCTCGTGCGCTTTGCGTGTCTAGGGTGTAGAATGTCTTCGGAGATCTGAAGCATCACGTCCTGCGTGGACAAGTTGCTTCTAAATCCCAGCATCGTATGGGGGAAGAGATCCTGGTGGTGCATGTGGTTTTGGAGACGGTGGAGAATGACGTGTTCGAGGAGTTTCCCCAGGCATGAGGTGAGCGATATGGGACGGAGGTTCGCCAATTGAAGTGGTTTTCCTGGCTTTGGAATAAAGGTGACCTTAGCGTGGGTCCATTCCGGGGGGAGGGTGCCCTCCCTCCAGTGTTTGTTGAACAGTTTGGTTACGGCTTGGATCGAATTTTCGTCCAGGTTCCGTAATGTTTTGTTCGTGATTTTATCTCCGCCCGGCGCCGACGTGGTGCGCAGTTTGTGCATAGCTGCCCTCACTTCCCACGTCGATATGTCTTCGTCGAGCTCGGGGTTCGGAGGGCCTGAGTATTGGGGGAGTGGGGTCCTAGGTGTGGTTGTGAGATACCTGTCTTTTAAGTTCTGGATCAGGGTGCTGTCGTCCACATCTAATTTGTGAGCGATGCGGGTTACGTTACGTTGTTGGATGGCTTTAGTGTTCTCTGGTTCCAAAAGGCAACGTAGAAGTTTCCACGTGTCTTTCAGTCCCAGATTTCCCTCCATGCGGTTGCAAATCTGGCCCCACTGTTGACGGGTTAAGTGTGCTGCATGTATCTCAATCTTTTTTACTAAGGCCGCTATCCTTAGTTTTAGAGGTCTATTGTGTTTGTTTTTTAGCCACCTTTTTTGCATACTGGAGTGTGCTTCCCACATGTGAAGAAGTCTGCTGTCCACGATGTCCGTTTCCCGATGGCTGGGGACTTGGGATGTGGCACTTCCGACGTCCTTCGTGAGCGCATTCACCCATGTTGAAAGATGTTCTATCTCAGCAGGGGATTCCTTCCGGAGATTCCTGAATTTATCCCAATCTGTGATTGTAAGTTGTCGTTTTACAGAGGGGGTGATTGACTTCAGTACGAAGGTTGTTTGAATGATGTAGTGGTCGCTGCCTAGGGAGATCTGCGTGTTGACCCACTGACATTGTGCGATGTTTTTGGTGATTGTGAGATCTGGGGTGGTGTTTAGCTGCACGCTGTTTCCTATGCGCGTGTGCTGTTGTGTATCGTTAACGAGAGTTAGGCCCTCATTTTGCATTAATGTCCAGAGTTGTGATCCCTTTCTGCAGTTATGCTTGTAGCCCCAGCTTATGTGTCTCGCGTTAAAATCTCCTAGGATTAGTAGCGGGTTTTTCGCGCTGATCTTTAACGCTTTTCTAATGACGGCGAGAAGAGGGGCTCCGCTGCTTTTTGGGGCGCTGTACGTGTTGAGGATGAATAAGCTAGAGCTTCTTCTAGTTTTTGGAAGGAGCTCTATCAAGTGGCAGTCTATATTTTCTTGTTCGATTGGGTGATCTGTAGCCGTGTAGGCTCTATGGACAAGGGTGGCTATCCGCGGGGTGCTGGATGTGTTTGGTTGGTGAGGGGTGTAGTTGAGGAGTTTTGCAGGGGTTTGCGTCTCCTGCAACGCGATTACCGCTGGGATCTCCGCGTCGGAGAGTGATTGTATGTAGAGCTGCAGGTTGCTGCGTTTAGAGCGGTAACTTCTGCAGTTCCACTGCCACACTCTAAGTTCCTTGCGTGTTGCTTCCATCATGAACTAACTTAGCGGGGGCGATTGGGTTGAATGTGGGTTGGGTGGAGGAGAGTTTGTCTAGGCTGCTTTCATGGTGAGCAATGATAGCATCTTGTGCACTCATCTTTTGCTCGAGCGCTGCCAAGCGGCTGTTGACTGTTGCTGCCCAAGTTTTTGTTTCCTTGGACATGTTTTCTATCTTTTGTTCGATGATATTAATAGCCCTAAAGATTGTCTCGAGGGACATTGCGTTATCGGCTGTGGTAGAGGTCGGTTCCTTAGCCTTGCGTTTTACGGGGAGGCATTGTGTGGGGGAGCTTGGTGTGCTGGCTACTGGTGTAGGAGTAGGTGTATCTCTGGGGATATCCATCTTTTCTGGGGTGGTTGATTTTTGCATTAGTAGTTGAAGCTGTTTGCTAAGGTTCTCGATTTGTTGGCTTTGTTGCTGGATTTGCTTGTTCTGTTTTTCTAGCTGTGTCTTTAGCTGGTTATTCTCCCGGACCAAGGAGGGAGATCGCGGGCCCCAGCTCACCTGTTTTTCGGACGCTTGGCCTCCGCTGCCCAGGGGTGGGAAGGACGGTGATCTGTTCCTTGTTCCTTTCGGTGGAGTAGAGTTGTTCCTTGTTCCAGACTTGGATTTGGAGCGGGAGTTGGCGCGGCCTCTCGAGTTTGACCGCTGCCGGCTTCGTGACTGTCGGTGGGTCGACGACTGCTCCCCCTCCGTTTCTTTGGTAGAGTTGGCGGTGGTGCCTGCTTTCTTGTTGCCCGGGCGGTTGAAGCGAACCTTGCATTCTTTTGAAGCCGTAAAGTGCGATCCGTTGCACAGGATGCATTTGACGTCGCACGTGGGTGGCTCGGCTGGTGGATGATTCTCCCCACATCTGCGGCAGAGATTTTGGCGAGGATCCGTACACACGTCGCTCCGATGTCCGGGCTTCCGACAGTTGAAGCATGCTTCGGCTTTCGCCAAGAAAGGGTAGCAGTTGTAGATTGCCCCATAGAATTTGAGTTGCCCGGGGACCTTCTTGGTGTTGATGAAAGTGACAAGGATCGACTTCGTCTTGCCCAGTTGCCTCGCGTCGGAAATGGTGTAGGAATCACTCTTGTTGTAGGTTTGAAGGTCGTGGACGATCTCTTCTGCCTGCTGGTCATAGATGGCGTTGTAGAGTACGCCTCGGATGGCGTTGTCGGGTTGGGCTATGTAAGCTTTCACCGGGTACGTCGTGTCCCCGACGAGTAGGGAGGTGATCTGCACGTAGCGTGCCGCGCGCTCTTCTGAAGGCGTACTCACGGTGAACGAGTTGTTGCGGGTATTTATACGGATAATGTCCTGTTGACGTACAGCTTCCACGGGGAGTTTCAATATGGTGCACAGAAGGGAGAGCAGGAAGCCCCCGTTGTGCTGGCGAAGGTCTAGGCCTCCGTTGGGTCGGAATATAACTTTCAGGTCCAGGGTAGGCAATTTCGGTAGCGGAGCCTGGCGCTTGAGTTTAGGTAGAGTGGGCGAAGACGACTTGCCTTTTTGGGGCTGGGCCGGTGTGGCGGGGCCGGCCGGTGGCGAAGACTTGGGTAGCGAGGCCGTGGCAGAGACGGCTTGCTTGGACGAGAACGAAGCTGTGTGGGCTAGCTTGCGGGCCGTAAATGCCCGGGTCCATCTCGGATCGGTAGCAAACTCTAGGGGCGTGATGTCTTCCCCTTCAACTTGGTAAGCCATGCTGCTGCAGGCACGCTCGACGTCGAGAGAGGCCATGGCGTTGCACGAATCGGGTGGTTACGCCTGGGCTCCGCCAAGGCGTTCCGTGGTCGAGCTATGCCTGGCGCGAGGCCAAGCGAGGCGTCCGCCCCGCGTTCGGAGCAATACTGGGAAATTTCACGCAAAGTTCGGGCTCGAAAGTCCCGAGACGTGGATGAAAATGATGTGGAACAACTTTACGAACCGATTGCAGCAGCTTTCAGGTCATGGGTCCTTGAAAAACCGCACAAAAGAGTCGAAAATTCCGGAGCCGACGCGACACACGTTCGCTCGCTCTGGTGGCCAAATCTCAAGGCATTCATCGTATCGGCTACACGAACGCTGCTCTCATTTTTTTAAAGCAGGCGCAGTGTTGTTTGTTCATTCACGCCGACGGAGTCTAAGCTGTCGCCGCGGTTTTTACATCATGCAAGTTTTGGTTTTGTATTTTTTTTTATCGTCGTGCGCCGCTAAAATACAGCGTCGTGAGCGACGAGCCGTGCGAAAATGGCGCGGGCTTATCGGCCTGACGGGAGCCGAAGTGGAAAGCGGACCCCGACTCCGCCGCGCGTTTGGGCATATCGCCGCCGCCGATGCCTGGTTGCGCGGGTGAAATCAGCCACAGCGTCGCGGGCACTCAACCCAGATATTTCGCTCCCGAGCCCACGCACACGAGACCCGCGCATCGCACCGCACGCAGCAGGAACGACGCGCGAAGACTGAAACGGGGACCTGATTTTTTCGGGCGGAAAACAAAACGAACAAAACAAAAGCTGACTGCAGAGAGCGTGGGAAGGCTTTGAGCGAGGAGAACGGCAGCGTCGATTTGTATCTCGTTCGTAAATTCTTCGATCCTTCGCTTGATCAAAGACGCCACTTGAGAGTTCGACCTTGCTATATACAGTAAGAGGAGTCTCTAAGATGACGCCGTAGGACGCCCCACCCGTGCCCTGAATCTATGAAAGAGTCAGCCGTGGAAGCTGTGTAACTAGTTTTCGTAATTTATTCTTTCTTTGGCTGAACTAATGTGGAAAACCTGTATTTGTTGCTCTCGGTTATCGGCTTCATATAACCGTTTCCTAGTTCAGTATTGTGCGTGCATTCTTCTGTTATTTTTTTGTGTTTTCGTGTCATTAAAAGAAGGCACCGTTCATCCCAGTATATACTGGCCACATATGGCGGTTGGATGACGACGTTGAATAACAAGATGGCGACAGTGTCAGTGCACCCACAGTTGCGGCCCATTTGCTCTAGTTTTGTGTAAAATGTGTCAAGAATGCACCGCACGCATTGAGCGAATCAGTAACTGCACGGGGATACAAATGTCGCCATTTATACCATTGGAGTTAACGCAGCTGTGTACACAGTAAACTCGCAGCTTTTTCTGGAATTGTGCTATACATAATTGTGCGGTTTATTTGCTCCTTATGAATTTAGCATCCATCGTATCCTAAATGGGATGTTTTTAATGGCAACAATCCGAAGCAGTGAATACTATATCTTAGAACACTGAGCTCAGTAGGACATCCTCCGCCATATTCTTGCGGGCAGATTTCGCCACCTGTAGTTACTTCTTTTCTTTTTTCTCTCTCTATAGATTTCTGTCATCTGGTGAATATTACAAACACGAGCGATTCTGCGATTTCTGAGGCATTTATTTGACTAATTCTGGTATTTAGATGTTAAAATTTCAAACCATTGTGATGCTTCTTAGGGAATTATGTACATGCGTGTCGAAAAGTTACCGTTAAAATGAGAGTTGATAGAGGAGTTAAAAGTTATGTTAAGTTAAAAGTTAACCCTCAAAGTTAACGTGAAGAAAACTTAAGTAATGTTCAACATTCTGGGAAGGAAACAGCAGTTCAGGATTGCAGCAGCGACCTGCACACACCACCTTCCTCGCATCTTTTTGAGCCGCAAATTCCTTGCGCCCTTTAGACGGTGTGGCTTACAGTCGGAAGATTCCCTTCGATTTGTTTCTTGCCAAGTCAGCTGTATACATTTTCCCCCAAGACTGAAATTTTGAATAAACTATTTCCTACGTGTCCTCGTCCAGCTTGTTTTTCGATGTATTGAAAAGTTCCAGAAAGGAAATTAAAAGTTGAACCTCAGATCGTAATCTACCAGTGTTCTAAACAAAGAGTGAATAACTGAATAAACATTTATTAAAACTGGGAGAAGAAATTTAAGGTATTCCTGTCCCTACATGAAGGAAGCGTTCCTATATGAAGCCACGGAACGTTTGCGGCATCTGAAGAGAGGCATCGGATACAACGGATGGGAAATGCGCTCACGGGGAAATTTATTCTGTAGCGTCCACAAGGTTAACACTAGAGCGACGGCTGGTGTAGGAATAAATGTGCGCAGGCGGAGTAGCCGTTTAGGCACAAGGCAAGCAAGCACCGAGGGAGATGTATTTAGAAACTTTAAAGAAGCCAGAAGGATAAAGTTTCTGAGCATGTGACATTATCGCAGCTTCAACTATAGTACCTCTCTTACGTCTCTCATTTCGGCGCGTTTCATTTAAAGGCGCGAGCGAATTACAAATCTTTCACAAAAGGCGAGGGCGGGTGCTGAGAAGAAGCATGCTCGAATTGGTTAAAGAGCTCCTTATAAATATGAAAGAAATAACGCACACCTACGTAGGCGCGTTGGCGACTGTCTGCATCTGAACGAAGAGATGGTTTGCATATGCGGGCTGGTTTTCAGCTCAAGTTAAGACCTGGATGAATTTGGTTACGTTTTCTTAACACCCACGCGGCCTTTTTAAGACCCACACGCAACTAACTGCGACACGTGAGCTCAAAATAGTGGGCCGCGGAAAGCCGCCCCCGTTCGCGACGAACCGTAGACGCGAGTTGATTGCTAAATTTTGATTTTGAATGTTTATTTTTCCAGTGAAATATAGTAAATCCCTAAGTCGGTTCCGCCGCATTCTAAGTCCCGCAATGCGCCAAGAAATGATGCGTCATTCGAAAGAAAATCAGCGCAGCGTTTCTTGGAAGCAGTTTACGAAACTGCGAAATGAAGAGGTGTTCGTGCGAAACTTTTTTTTTCCTTTTATGACAGACCTGACAGGTAATTGCAAGGTAGTGAGGTGCGAAAAGAAGAAACTGCCATGACAACTTCGCGGGGAAACATTTCCTTAGCATAGCATCACAAACACGAAAAACATGCAATTTTTCACAGCAAGACAACCAGCGCCTTCCATCTGTTAAAACAAATTACGGCAAAGAGATGTTAGTTTTTGCCTGCATATCTGTTTGGAATAGTCTCAGTTATAAAATAAAAACTACCACTTGTTAATCTAGCTTCAAACGACAGCTTAAGAAATTCTTTTTATCCAGCATACTCTAATGTATTCATTAATAACGATTATTCGCGTATTTGTGATAACATTTTGATCATCAGCTGAAACGTGTTTTTTTTTTTTTATCTACAGTATACATTGAGATTATTGGTCGTTTGGAGGAACTAATCACTTTTTTGTGTTCTTTGTGCTGTTGGTTGTTTATGCGATTTGTAGAAAAATTCAGGGGGCACTTTGACTATCTGAAGTGGGTAGAGGCGGAAGCGTTTTCCGCACCACCTTCGCTGTTTCTGTGGCACTGGTGGCGTCACATATAATGAGTACGAATTACTAAGTGATGACAAATCACTAATTAATGGTTAATTGCTGATTAATGCCTGAATACTAATTAACTGCTAATTAATGACGCTTAAGCATCGCCTTTAGGAGTGGAACGCGACAGCGCGTTGTAGCGCTGCCAGGGAGTCCACGGAACGCCACCACCCGTTCGGCGCGATGCCTTGCCCTTTGAACGCAACGCTTTTTGAGGAAAGGAAATGGCGCAGTAATTCTCTGTCATCTCGGTGGACACCTGAACCGCACCGTAGAGGAAGGGAGGAAGTGGGAGTGAAAGAAGATAGATAAAGAGGAGCCGTAATGAAGAAAATGAAAATTGTATTTGAGGAAAGGAAATTACGCAGTAACTGTCTCACAAAATTCAGGGGGGCACTTTTTTGACCTAAAGTGTGGTCAATGATGTGTGGTTAAGATGTTAAGCTTCGCCCCTAAGAGTGGAACGCGACAGCGTCTTGCAACGCTGCCAAGGAGTCCATAGAACGCTATCGCCCATTCGGTTCTACGCCTCGCTCGTCGGTAAATTGGTTTTTGAGGAAAGGAAATGTATCTGTTTCTCATTTGTCGGTGGACACCTAAACCTCGCCGGAAGGGAATGGAGGAGGATGAGAGTGAGTGAAGACACCGTATTCACTAGACGCGCCTTTGTTCATTCCAAACCATCGAGCTGGCATGGCGGAGTGGATAGCATGCTCGTCTCTCACGCCGAAGACCGGGGTTCGATTCCTGAGCTCGACCAATTTCTTAATCGGTTTTATTTATTTATATGGCCTGACTAGTAAAGCTAATTAGGCTAATTGGGTAATTAAGCAATTAACTAAGCTCAGTCCCACTTACTTGGAGCATCACTATACGATCCCTTCAATTGGTTGCATGGTTACTAGCCAAAGTACAATTGGCCCCGTTTGAAATTCGCGCACTGTGACGTCACGACCGTTTCCACCAATTGAAAAGCGTGACATTTTCTGTCGACAACTGCTGCTTACAACGATGAGACATTAAAGGCTTCCGCCTTAATAATGAGCTTGAACTCTGTAACATATTATGTTTACGTTCGCTCATTGTATCGTACTTTCTCACATATACCCTGTTTAAGAGGTCCCCCCGCAGTTACACTCTGTGACTTCCTGCTGAATATTATCGTTACAATTCAAGCAACGTTAAAAAACCGTTTGATTTGATTTGAGTTGAGTTCACGCCCCGCTGCTCAACTCGCTAAACTCAGCGCAAGCAACACGCCTCTGCATTTGTGGCATCCTGGGTCAAGACGAATGCCGGTGGTGACATACAGTTTCTGAATACTACCGAGAGAGAAAGCTGGTGCCACCGTCTATGTTTGTTTCTTAAAGAGTGCTTCAACCGCCGTAGGAATGCTGCGTTTCCTTAATTGGCTTGGCTAGTTGGGCCGAAAACGTGGATTCTGCCCCTGAATCGGCAGATGCGCCGCGATGCTCTGCTCTGAGCGCAGATAATTTTTATGCGTAGCATATTGCAATCACTCAGTTCAGCCCTTGGGCGCGGCCGGGCAGCCACCAAACAACGTTACGTGACATCACGTGGTATGGTGACGTCACGTCACGTGGTGAGGTGACGTCACCAAACCACGTGAAAGAAAAAAAAATTAAAAAAACAAAAAAATAAATTAAAAAAGAAACGAAAAAAAAAAAGAAAAGCCAAAAAAGAACGGCTGAGCATGGTGGCGGTTGCCACCGCCCCGTTTGGCAACAAGCAAGGTGTCTACTACGTAGATGTAGCCGGGCCGACCCACGGGGGGTGGTACACTGCCGCGGTCATACATCAAGAAATACAGGTGGATGGTCTGTCCTTTCAAGCCCCAGGCACAACACAAGCTGAAGAGGTTGCTATCGCCCTAGCTGCTTCTGATACCAAATCAAAACACATCATAACTGATTCGCGTTCGGCGTGTAAAAATTATGAGACTGGCTGGATAACTCCACTAGCTGAACGAATATTAAGGAACTGCAGCCGAGACACCGATCCTACTCCCCGCTGCATAGTTTGGACTCCGGGCCATCAGGGCCTAGCAGGAAACGAAGCTGCAGACGCGGCGGCCCGAGCACTCATTCACCGGGCGTTCCCATTGGCTCCTGAGCACCTGAAACCTGAAGGTGGCTCTTTACTCTCGTTCAAAGACATAACATCTTATTATAAGGATAGGCACCGCGTGTACCCAGCCCCTGCAAAGGTACTGGGGAAAGCAAACGAACGCGTTCTACTTAGACTATTCACTAATACAATGCTGTGCCCAGCAGTATTAAAACATTTCGATCCCGCGTTCACTGGCGGGTGCAAACACTGTGGCGAGGTGGCTGACACCTACCACATGGTTTGGGCTTGCCAGCGCAACTCAGCTCTCTCCCCCCACCCCAACCCTACCAGAGAGGAATGGGAGGCGGCCCTGCTTGGCTGCTCGGACCTTCAGGCCCAAAAGACTTTGGTCAAGAGGGCTAAGCTGGCGGCTTCGACCAATGGGGTCCCGGAATAGGGACTCCACCCATTGCGCGGCTCTTTAAGAAAGCCTCACCTCTTTTATTAAATAAAGGCTTTTCATCATCATCATCGCCCCGTTTCAAAGGGGGGCGCTCCTATCCATCCATCCATACGTCACGGAGGAAAAGCTGCTGAGAAAATCGAGTGCCGCCAAGCAATACCTCGCGCAAAAAGACCGCGCAATATGCAACGCATTCTTGGCTTAACCAAGCTAAGCCTGGGCATCTTTTTTTTTTCATTAAATATACCGCAAGAAAATTTACCACAGTAAATTCAGTACATTTATCACAAGGGTTAGGCTGCTGTAGAAACTTTCACAGCATTTCTTCGTAGTTTTTCGCCAGAAGAGTCGTTTAGTTCTGACTGAATCCACATTTCATGTCCAACAATAGCCAAGCCAGATACGAAGCCTAATCTTCCCGGCATTCCTGCGCCTCTCTATGGTGTATTAAGTGCAGTGCCGCCTACTTTCCCTCTAGGTAGTATTGAGAAACTATGTGGGTTGTGGCTGTGCCCCACCGCATCCAATCTCTTCGAGGGGCTCATGACAGCTTGGCTGTCATCTAGCAAACTTTGCATTTGTTTTGGGAGCCATATATAGGAAGGATGAACTTGGAAGCTTGTGGAGCCGGTTATAAAGCGAGTACGAGACGATGTGTGGGGCTTTTGACCCCGGGGGACTCATTGTAACAGTTTCACTTGTAATAAAAATAAGAAAAGGTCGGTAAGCACCAAGATTTTCTGCCGTCCGTCAAGGCGAAATGACAGCGACGGCTGCGACACTTCCTTCAGCTGAGCAGCGCTTCTGCTTGTTTTGTTCCTTCCTGATGTCTGTTTCTACTTTACCCTGTTTCACTTTGACGCCTCGAAACTTAATTAGACGTGATCACGTTTTGCACTAGTCGTCTCATCACGTGATCAGCTGATCAACGAACCAGTTTACGGCTCCGACGTACGACTACGACAACGTACGAGTACGGGTATACGTGCAAGCATTGTAGACGGTCATACTACGTACAGGTACAGTCTTTATCAAAAGTAACCAGGCTGCACGTTTTTCTTCTCAGTCGTATATTAAAGCTATTATGCCAGCCCTCAAGCTCTAAATCTCTGTATGGTAAGAAGAACCTCTGTTCTCACCTTCAAATAACTTTTTGATCTTTAGGGAAGCCGTGAGGGCTCTACAATACGAATGAGAAGCAAACCATGCAGCCTGGTTACTTTTGACAAAGACTGTACGTTCGTATGACTGCCTGCAATGCTTGCTCTAAAGGTCAATCAGCGATTCTATGCTCACTCTACCTGGATGAAATGCCTTTCAGCTTTCGATTGTTTGTTCCTCACATTTGAGCTGAAAAAAGCCCCAGATGTGATCAAAATGCAGGAAAATGGCATGCATCCGCTCTTCCACCGTTGTCCCCGATACAAAAAAAAATATATATAATGGAGGGGATATTTAAGCTCCGCCTCAATATGACGCGATAGCTTTAAGCAGTTAATGCCCATATATGCGGAATTCCTCATTGTCAAATTAACATTCCTATGTCCCTGGGAGTCCTCATACCACTCGCTGAGCAATGGTGCAGCGGTTAAGGAATGCGCCACAGCCCTGGTATGGCAGGTGCTGCCATCTCTGGGTGATTGAGCGACACCTGTTGCTCTTCCCGAGCAATCTCTCGCGAACAGTCATTAATTTAATTGCCACCTGCCACGGTGGTCAGTTTGCTCACAGTCCAGCGGGTAGGTTTCGACGACCCCGCAAGGTCACGTGACCTAAGTTACCCACCTAGGTTGCTTATCCTGCAGTGGCTGGCGTGGCCACCTTGCGCCTCCCTATATATCGCTCACAACGCCGGCATTTTTGACTCCGGGTTTCCTGCTTAACGGGGCCTTTTGAAACTATCGCGTTAAAAAGAAGATAAGGCCACGGCAGGATGTAATGACCCTATCGGCCGCATTTATCATTCCAGTCGAGTCATAGGTGTTGTACTTTGTTGTACTTTCTCCAGAGGCCGACGGCCTGCCAGCGAGATCCCTCGGTCGGACGAAGGCGACACGTGTTCGCATCGTCGGGCCATCGTTGGCATTAGCCAAGGGTCGTTACGAAATCACCACCAGGGGTGCTTCGCTGAACCACACAGCGGGTCGTTTTCACCCTTCTTCTTGCGGGTCGATAGTGCGGGCACGCGGGTATTCGATGTCCGACGCCGGCGGCCTGCACGGTATACAGCATACAGGGGCCCGTCTCCCTCCGGGCTCCGTTACCTTTTCTTCTGTGCTGCACTCTAGGCCTTTCCTTTTTGTCCTGCACACCAACTAACACGGAAGCCCGCAGTAGTTGTTCGGCCGCTTGTCGAGGTTAACGATTGCCTCGCCGGACAGATAGCGGAGAAAAATAGGCTTTCTTTTCGTGTTGGACGGTTAGTGAGCTGTCGGCGTTGGCAGCGCAGTTGGCGAGAATGAATGGGTGCCGGCTCGAGAATGTATACCCCGTCGCACTTCAGTGTGTGACAGCCGCTGCGGGATGCGCCTAGCTCAAGATAGCACGTGGATGGGCGAGTTGGTCTTTCATTGTTAGTAAAAAAAGAAAAGAAAAAAACTGAAAATAACACGGCCAGGTAGTACGGGAGAAGCGCAGAAGTGATTTTATTCTAAATAAGCATATATTCATACCCTCAATCTCGTGCACGCCAACATCTGATGGCGCACGCGATGCACAAACGCTTCTTCTCGCTTCCGTAGAAGATAATAAACGGCTCGTTTATGCAATAGTTTTCTTTTTTGTTTAGGCTCTCACGAAAAACACCCCGGCAATTTCGCGTGCCTCTTTTTCATAGCTTCTCCTCAGAATATTTGTTTCAGTCAGGAATGTCGGACATAGCATGTTACACTGAGCCCAGAGACATGCTCTGAAGTGCAAGGATACAGTCCATAGTACACTGTGTGTTCCGTCTCCTCATTCGCGCAGTTTCTTTATTAACGATGCGTGCAGCAAGCGTTACCGCTTTAGAAGCCGAGTTTTTCGAAGCTGTTCGCGCATTCGATCGATCTGTGATTGGCTCGAAATTCGATTAGGGCTATTTTGTTCATTACGGAAGTTTACGGATGTACGTAAAAGAGCCACTTGAATGAATACAACTGTAATTCCGAGGAATTCATTGTGCCTTACTTGTGCTTTTCTTGTCTTCGTTTAATTGTTGTTTTTTTGTTGTTTTTTTGTCCGTTAACTTCCGCCTCTGGCCAGGAGCGTAACAGCGGAGCAAGCAGTAGCAAGCCTTTGTTTTGTTGGGAACAGATTTGGAAATTTATCAGCTGGTTAGCTGTTGGCCTTCAGCTAATATGTCTACAACGCTACGCTGTTTCCGGGAAGAAAAGTGTAGCTAATGTCGCAGAATACTTAATACAGTTAAATAAATCGCGCATGCAGCTAACTTTACTGCGCTCTACTCTTCCCTCTATCTGAAACAACGTGAAGGCAACGCATGGCCACACCTAAGTGCTGTTTCACCTTTTTAACCAAAGCATTGGTAATTTAGTATCAACAGCCGCCGCGGTGGCTCAGTGGCTATGGCGCTCGGCTGCTGGCCCGAAAGACGCGGGTTCGATCCCGGCCGCGGCGGCTGAATTTCTTTGGAGGAGAAATTCGAGGCCCGTGTACTGTGTGAGGTCAGTGCACGTTAAAGAACCCCAGGTGGTCGAAATTTCCGGAGCCCTCCACTACGGCGTCTGTCATAGCCTTAGTCGCTTTGGGACGTTAAACCCCATAAACCAAACCAAACCGAAAGACGTGGGTTCGATCCCGGCCGCGGCGGTTGAATTTCTTTGGAGGAGAAATTCTAGAGGCCCGTGTACTGTGCGATGTCAGTGCACATTAAAGAACCCCAGGTGGTCGAAATTTCCGGAGCCCTCCACTACGGTGTCTCACATAGCCTTAGTCGCTTTGGGACGTTAAACCCCATAAAAACCAAAACCAAAATTTAGTATCAACAGCTTAGTAATAACGCAATAGTATTAACAGCTGATGAAATCTTCTGCACTGTCATTTCATTATAAGTGCATAAGCATAGATTGCTAGAAGAGAAAACATGGCATACGATAGTAAGCGATAAGTCATCGATACCGATACTGCCGCCGGTCGTTGCAAAGGAGGAGTTATTCACGAGCGTGCCGTTACGCCTTGTTAGTGAGGAATAGGCCATACTCGACAAATGAAGCGGCTGCTTGTGTTACCACTCACACGTCCCTAAGGCCTTGTAGGCCTAAGCAGCTTTCATCCACGTCGCTGAGCAAGTAATGTGAAAGCGCTGTTCCGCTGTCAGGGATGGAAGAAAAGAAAGATCTGTTCTATCTCTTGTTTTTCTGCCTCCTTTGTGATCACTGTGTTGTATTGAGGGCCACTCCTTGCTGTTCTCAGAGCGGATGTTGTGTCCGGTAGAATTCTTTCGCAGGTTGGGGCCTGAGGACAATGGTATTGCTGGGGAAGGATAGGGGCATGCAATGAGAATGAGCTTGTTCCGGACGTCCGTGTTCCTTTGTCCTTGTCCATTCGTGCCTTAATGCGCAGTTGTCCCGGCTTTGGGACACTTGTCACATTGTCACCTGGAAGCTATAGGTAGGTTCTATAGGAGGGCTAAACCACGTTTCCAACACAATGACGGCCTACCACATAACTGCAGCGTAAAAATTACGAGCACAAAGGAAGAAACACCTACGACGTGAACTACTGCACGTGGAAACTACTACGTGAAAACTGCACGTGAACTACTGGAAGCTTACCATATAAAGAAAAAGGGCGATTTTTGCGTAAGCGATACTTCTATTCATTTAGCCGCCGCGGTGGCTCAGTGGTTATGGTGCTCGGCTACTGAACCGAAAGACACGGGTTCGATCCCGGCCGCGGCGGCTGAATTTCTTTGGAGGAGAAATTCTAGAGGCCCGTGTACTGTGCGATGTCAGTGCACGTTAAAGAACCCCAGGCGGTCGAAATTTCCGGAGCCCTCCACTACGGCGTCTCTCATAGCCTTAGTCGCTTTGGGACGTTAAACCCCATAAACTAAACTAAACTAAACTTCTATTCATTTGTATAAAGCAGAATGTGACCTTTTCTCTGCCACACGATAAGATGTATCTCACGGTGTGATAATGTTTTTTTGTTGTTGTTGTTGATGCTGGCACGTGTACTTTCCTGCACGCGCATTCGCGGCGGAACCTTTATATTTCCCATTGCTGGCGAAATAAAATCAGCTGTGAGTAAAAAAAAAGCAGCGTTTGTCGGTGTCGTAGGTGTTTCTTCCTTTGTGCTCGTCATTTTTTATGCTGCAGTTATGTGGAAGCAAAGTGACCAACTTGCCCAAAAGCTCGTTTTACTAATTGACGTCCTAGTTCATGCTCTTAATTTAATTGGTTCTTTGCTTCAAGGGAGTCTACTACGGGCAAGCTCTATGTGGTTAGCCTTACTGTGAGGACTTTGCAGACGCGGAAATGAAACCTATTGGCAAAGCCTCGCGCTTTTGTTCGTTTTTCTTTGTGTGTGACTCTTGTGCCTTGCACGCCTTTTTTGTCGTTTCTAATACCAAAACTAATTTGTTTATTGTTTAGTGAAAAGGTTTTTTTTATATCTTGTTAACCAGCATCATACCGTTGGTCAGGTCACGAGATGTACTTAAAAAAAAAGAAGAAAAAGTACTAAGTTTTTTCGGCTCCTCCGAACCGAAGAAGTGTAATGATAGCTGTATCGTGACCCTTTAGAATGCGGCATTTGTGACCATGAAATTCACGAGGACACGATAATCGTAAGCGCAGTTTTGTCGGCAGGGGGAGTTCGCTATCGCTATCACTTCTAGCATGAAAGCACATAGGGGAGCTTTATTGCAGCCAACAAAGCATGTACTGCCGTGAAATAATTAATGAACAGCTACCCTATACAATATACCGTATATATTAGGTATATGGTATAGATATGCAATGTACCGCATATATACCGCGTATGTAGATATATTTTTTTAAATGTGCGGCCCTTACCCGCATGTATACGGTACTTCTAAAGGGGGGGGGGGGAGAGACTTTTTCTATCTCAAGTTGAAGAAGTCTTCTTGCGAAAGCAGGCTTCGTACGGCTGCCTTATTCCAGGCTGCGAAATGAAGGCTCTATTGATTTCCACATGTAAGGATTTCCCATTACTTGCCTCCTCTGCTGCTTATCGTCTTCCTCAAGCGGCTCCGCTATTGCCTGGCTTAACGCGAGTGTCCTGCCGAGCATCGGCAGCCCCCCTTATGGGAAGCACTCCGGAGCCGTCCGCACCCATCGGAGCATCGATTTTTCACGGCAGAATGTGTTCCGTAATTGAGTTTTTCCAACGCATCGTTCTCGTCTAAGACCGAAAACACAACGCTTCAACGCGTAGAGACTTAATGCCTTTATGCGTTTGAACTAGTGTGACCTATGCCCTTTTTATTCAATTTTTTTTTTTTTTTTCAGAACGTGAACCACTATGGCGGTCGGCTAAATTACTTTTCCTTACGTTGTATGTTCTGCCTGGGGCTTTGTTTCATTCTGTGTGTTGAGCCTTTGCTTAACTAGCGGTAGCTTCGACCTCACGACGAAAAGTTAATGCGCACGCCATGTTCAGGCGTGCGCATAGTCTAACTGACCACAGGTCCAAGTGTAGAACGTCGTAACCACTGGGGCACTGAGGTGGGTGCCTGGAAAACTTAATAGCTGTGATCATACGGTTTCGACGCACTGGTTAGTATGTTCCGGGTGTATTTGACGTCTCTCTTTGCTTCACCCAGTAGTCCTCCATGCGCTTTCGCCAGCTGGCAGGAAAAAAAACGTACAAAGGAGGGCTACTTTGTTTTCTACGCTTTTCAACACGGATATCTTTGGCTGGTGAGCAACCTGCACGGGACAGCAAGACGCGCCTAACGACTGTCCGTCGCTCTTTGTGTGTCCTCAGGGCGCGGTACCGAAGAGAGATAACGATGTCCAACAGATGCCACTGCCAACGAGAGACGGGCTTTGAGAATATTTTTGTGGTTTGTGCGCTATGCGTTGTTAGGTCAGGACTCTTACTCATAACTATTGACCGACTGGTTTACCATTCTTGCTTATTTTGTCCTGCCCCGAATTTCCGCTTAAAGTCGCGTTTGTTTGCCGCTATGTTTCGGGCTTTTTTTGTATTTGTTTCTTCGTTATGGCCTCCTCTTCCGTGTGTTTCCGGACAGCCGCGTCTCATTTAGGAAACGTACAGCATGAAAGAGGAAGTCGTAGAAAGAAAGCAAGCGGACACGTGCTGACTCGCAACTGATTTGTATTTGTATAAAAAGAGATTGCATATATTCGCCAAAGAGTATATAGCGTAAAATTTCACCCCACTTAGCCCGGTTGTCTCCACTTCTGCAGTGCGTCTTTCATTGTTCCCGCTTCCAATTGTCATCCAACTTTCTCTCTCTCTCCATGTATCCTGTACACAGTGCTCAGTTTTTGGCTGGGTCTTTACTGCCTGAAGAATCAAACTGTCGCAGCTATTCTTTGTCTTTTTTTCCTGCTCTTTTATTTCTTCTCTCCTGGAAAGCGTTCTCCACCTCGCAATTACCCGTCATGTAACAAAGCCAGCTTGCGGGAAGTAGTCAGGCGGAAACGAAGACAGCTGCAGCTTGGGCTTGTACAGTCATTTGCAGAAGGAAATTAGGCTGAAAAGCGACAAAAAAAAACAGTAAAAATGTAGCTATTGTTTGAAAGAAGGAAATTCGAATTTATATTCACTATTTTTTTTCATTCAAATCCAAGCTTTCCGACCATTGGAAAGTTAGAAAACTTTAGCTTGGTACACACTCTGCCAGCCGCCAGTGCGAGTACGCAGATGAACCCGTGGTTTCAGATGCGTTTACATATGAACCGCACTTGGTCTGTTGAGTGTTGGCCACCCGTTGGCTACTGGCGGCTGGTCGCCGTGGTATGCGGTAACGGTATACCCTACACGCTATGTTCAAACTAGGAACATTGAGCACATCACCTGTACTCTCCACCGCTACCGTATACCACCTGCCGCCAGCAGCGCATGCGCAGACGAACCCCGACGGGCGAGGTGCGGGACACTTAAGGGTGCAACTGGCCCCTTAGAGCCGCCTGCGAATGCGCACTGCCGGTATGCGGTAAAGGCGGATGGTAGAGCTATGCTAAGCCTTTCTACAGTCTAATCTTAACGCGTTTGCTCAGCGGCTTTGGCTTACGGATGCTGGGCGCGAAGTCGCGGGTTCAATTCTGGCAGTGGCTTCATGTTTCGATGGAGGTGAAATGCGAAAGGACCTGTGTACTGCGGCTTTGTTCGGTGCTTGGTAAAGCCCTTGGTGGTAAAAAAATTAATATAGAGAGTTTGTCTACCCCGTGCCGCACAGTGCGGGAAGTGTTCTTTCGGCGTGCGTAAAAAGCAATTTTGAGAAATAGTGCGATGTTTAAGGAAATCTCTCAAGCTTGAAGGGGAAAAAATGCGTCCCCTGACCGGAACTTTTTTTGGGGGGGGAAACTACGAAGTTATTGTGGAAGCTGCATAGCTTTAATTTGTAGTCGCATGGCTGCGCTCGGGTGGATGCTAATGAGTAGTTATGCGCTTATTACAAATCCACTCTACATTGGGTTATTCCCTTAGCACTTGCCCGACACCGTTCCCACTTCGAGCTGTTGATCAATTCGCTCTTTTACTTCATCATGCTAGCCATCACGGTTAGCTCAGTTGGTAAAGCGACTGCCCCTCTGAGGCGGTGGTCCCGGGTTAGTACCCCAGAAGAAGACAAAAGTTTCTTCAAACACGAAGTTTCTGTGAAAGCTACATACCTTTTCTTTGTAGCCGTGTAGCTCCAATTGGATGGATGCTAATGAGTAATTACTCTCTTACTACAAACTTTATTTTTCGTACCTCTGAGCTCGACCAGTTGCGACGAGTGCTTTGCGCGGGAACATCTGTTCCACCTTTGCCTTGCTTTCACTTTTATCTCAGTCTACTCAAGTTAGAGTAACTAACCCCTGGCTTCAAAGTGAATGCACGCCTAGTTACGACGACCGGCACACTTCACCCTCGGTGTTCTCTACGCTAAGTGCTCAAACTCGTAATTTTCCCGGCTACAGTTTGTGCTTGGAGCCGAACCGTCTGCACCAGGCACACCATGACCCAGGTACACGTAAAACTGTATAGACGACCCGCCAGGCCACTTTCACGCGCCTGTTCTGCAGTAATTACCCCCCCCCCCCCCCCCCCCTCGCGATGCAGCCAGCCACGGATGCTCCGAGGTGGAAAGTTCTACCGTCGTGGAAAGTTGCGTGGGTTGAAAGCGCGTCAAGAAGGAGAGGGAGGAGTTTAAAAGAGGTAGTGAGTGGGTGCTGGACTGTCGCGGGTGGTTAGGGAAGGGAGCGCTACGACGAACACGTGCGAGTTGCAAGTTTGAAAAATTTGCATCGCGTTCCACCGCCGCCGCCTCTTCGTCCCCACTTCGCTAAGCAAAATGTATAAAAAAAAATTGGGAGAGTAGTTTGATGGCTTAGCTCGGGAAGCTCTGTTCCCCGCTTCCCACTTGAGCGGTGCTAATGTCTCGCTTAATAAGCGAGCCGCCCCCTCTCCTTTCCTCTCCACTTAATTGCGCCTTAAATAGGCGGCAGCGCGAGCACTGGAACGACACGCCCCGAGCGCTGGGCGCGTCGCTTCAGCTTTGGGGAAAAGGTCTCCCTAAACGGGAGCCCGGGTCGAGAATCGCTGCAGCCACTGTGGGTGCCTCGTGGACTCGGAAATGTTTTTTTTGTATGCTTTTTTTCTGCGGGGCCTTATTTCACGCAGTCTTTTCCTGCGTCTAAAGCGCAATTTAAACGACGCGACATCTGTGCAGCTTACCAAGTGCGTGGCGTCATCCGGGAACTCTTCAAGGGAGCGGGTCTCCGGAGGGCTCGTGTCTTCACCGCCATTGGCGCGCTGGCAATGCTTGAACCGGTGGAATGAGTCAGCATTGATTGCTCTGCAGCGTCGGCGTTGGTTGCCTTTCTATAGGCGGTGGGAGCAAAAAAAAATTAAAGCGGCAAAACGAGGAGACGCAGTATTCTGCCCACTTTCCAGGTGTAGCAGTAACAGGGAAAAATAAGGAACAAAATGGCGTCCTGAGTGAAGGTGGTAGCTTCGAGGTCACAGTAATCATCCTACGTGTGTACGCATAGCCACTGTGATTTAGAATAGTTAGTCATGCAGTCAAACGGTTATTCCTTAGGGA
This sequence comes from Amblyomma mixtum, assembly GCF_055824585.1. Taxonomy (NCBI): domain Eukaryota; kingdom Metazoa; phylum Arthropoda; class Arachnida; order Ixodida; family Ixodidae; genus Amblyomma; species Amblyomma mixtum. The sequence goes on from NC_143013.1 coordinate 79,675,236, forward strand.
CTTCAGCTTCTAGCTGGCACCGCGACGAACGACAGGAGTTTTCCTTTTATCGTTGTGGTGTTGGTTGCATGCATACAGGGACAGGGACTAGAGTAGACAGCAATAGCGCTTGCGTTCGAGCCTTTTGCATCGTAGTGTTTCTATCTTAGAAACCAATAGAGCTTGGTTGACGGACGACCAAAATAAGAGTGGTGACCGTTTGCTCTCGAAACGCATTTGAGGGGAGGCACTGGGGCGCCGTATAGCGTGTTTCTTGCTTCACTTCTCCAACTGTTGCATTAGCAATGAAAAGACGCGTGGAACTGCTTTTGCACCTTTCAGCGAAACGCTGCGCACTACATAATGTGCAGAGTAGGAGAGCATACGGCAACACTTGAGAAGGCTACAGCTCGCGCTGTCCAAGCTATCGCAGCGGTTCCGGCAGTGTCTTTTAGAAGACGCGCATTCATTCGTAAGACGACAGAAGTTGAGTGAGTGGCACATCTTTTGCGTGTTTCCCCCTCAGCGGAAACAAAAACGTGCCCCTAATGGTCTTACAGGAAAGGGGCAGTAACCGTGAATCGTTCGATAAATGAGAATCTGCTGTTTTTTTTTTCTGTGTAATTGACTGATTGATTCTTGCTAATTTCGCACTGTCAGCTAGTAGGCGCACTGAAGTGCGGGGTTACGAGAGGGGGCTGCAACAGATTTCTACCTCTGGTGTCGCGCATGAAAAATGAGATACAATAGTTCTCATCTGTGTGGGTTTTTCTTCGAATACTCAAACTTGTTACATCATAAAGAACTTCTGTTCCCTCCTTGCTGCATCAGAATTGCTGCTTCCTCTTTGCTGCCTTGCTTGGGAGTTCGCGTTTTTTGTATGCACGTACAGTCTTTGTCAAAAGTATACAGCCCTAGGGGTCTGTTTATGAGCCCTGCTGCGCGGCTCCTTTTGCATATTCTGGGGCTCTAATCTCACCAAGGAGGGGGTAACTTAAGTCCTCAACCCTCCTAAGCTTAGGACTGTCAGATATGCTTAAAGGGACTGCGAAACACTGCTTGGGGTGATACCGGCTATACTTCAGGTGGATTATTTATGTCACACAGATGTTGACTTAAAAAGAATGACAGGAATCGACGCCCAGGAACGGGAGTTATTCAGTGAAGAAATTTCAAAATGAAATGAACGGCGGCGCAACAAGAAGAACACAACAAGAGAGGGGACACCACATGCGCACACTACCAACTGTTTTATTGCATGGAAAGGAGGCATATTTAAACATACAGCTCAGGCATGACACTAATCGCGTTATCGCTCAGAACCCAACACGTGGAAGAGAAACAGCAACATCAGGATAAAAGAAAAGACCCTTAACCTCTGCAGAAAAAACTGCCTTTGCTACGATTGTATTTTTTATTTTTTTGACTGCTTTTGCTTCTCTTGTTTGACTCTGGCTTTGCTACGATTGTTTGACTCTGCTTTTGCTACGAGATGGCCTGCTCAAAGTTCTGTTATCAAAATCTTTTCGTTTTTTCTGCAGAGGTTAAGGGTTTTTTCTTTTTTCTTTTATCCTGATGTTGCTGTTTCTTTTCCACGTGTTGGGTTCTGAGCGATAATGCGATTAGTGTCATGCCTGAGCTGTATGTTTAAATATGCCTCCTTTCCATGCAATAAAACAGTTGGTAGTGTGCGCATGTGGTGTCCCCTCTCTTGTTGTGTTCTTCTTGTTGCGCCGCCGTTCATTTCATCATGCACCAACTCGCCCCTCAGGCCATTCTTCTGAAATTTCAAAATACAAGCAAACAAAACGCTGCCCTCAACTCGATTTTGCCGGGGCTTCCCACTCCTATTTCGCTCTCCCAATGACGGCACCTGGCACGACCAATCAAAACAGCCTGCCAGAGCACGTCGCGGAAGTTTGCACTCCATGGTTGCCTGCTCTCTGTAACTCGGTCTTGCTGAGACTGGCAGCGTCGTTTCCATGCCAGAGCCCCTGGTGGTGTATTTTTATTTTACTTGCTTTGCAGCGCTTCTAAGACAAACAAGTTGTTTTTGTTGAGCTATTATAAAACACCGACAGGTGACAAAATGTGTCTCTATTTATTCACACAATTTGCAGTATATTTACTGTTTGTCCAATCATCAAGCTCGCGCCAGGTGATGTCATATCCGCTGCTAAAACCCGCCACTGTGTGGGGACACCATCAGAGCCATGAATTTGTTTTTGGGAGGATATTAAAATATTAAAAAACGGAGTATACGCGGTATTACCGACGCTAATTTCACCATTTTAACTCACTGTATGATCAACAGGCAGAACAGTCAACTAAAATTGTGTTTCTGGACCCCATTAAGAGCCCCCCTACACGGCTTGGAAGCAAACCCCTTTGACTGTATGCTTTTGACAAAGATTGTACGAACGTAAACGACTGTTCGGCACAGTGCTGCCCTTTCCCTTGCTACGCCATGCCTTCTTTTGAAAGTGTCGCGTACCCGTGCGTCCTGGCGTCGCAGTCACCACTTTGACGAGACGGCACGAGAGGGCAGGCAGAAATCAAGCCAAGAGGTCGTTGAAGCCGACGAGGACCTAGGAAACAAAAATGGGAGATTATCTCTGACTGGCCGCGCCGACGGTCGTGAGAGTTGCTCTCAAGCCCTTCCAAATTATCACAGTGGGCGAGTGGCTGCCTGAAAATGCACTGTCAGGCGTCCGCGCCGCGTCCACGACGTGCAAACGTGCCGCGTGGTGAAGGCGCCGGGCGCCCCGGCACAGTCACCACAGGGACGAGACAGAAAGGAGCGGCACGATGAGTCCCTGTCGGGGGGCCCCTTTGTTTCCGCTCCAGCCCCGCGCTTCCGCTCTTTTCCCATATCCTGCCTCCGCTTCCTTTTTTCCCCCTCGCGCCTTCCCCATTTCCTGTCGCCGGGCGGCTTTTGTCCCAACGGGCATGACGCGTTTTGAGAGCGGACTTCGGTTAAAACAATGTCCCTTTGTGCGCCGCCCGTGGCTCGCTTCCTGTACCCCTTCGCATGCTTGGGTAAAATGCAGTAGCCTGGATTCACAAGTTTATTGCTTCTGTTGGATTGCTTTCCCCTCTCGTTTTACTCAAATGAGCGTTCCTGTGCGTGCGAGTGTGAACGACTGAAGTTCGCTTGGTAGAACGTCACATTCAACAATCTATGTATTTGAACATTCATTTTGTTTGTTTGTTGACGGTGACGGATGGAGCCTGGGGAGAAGTGGAGGGGGTATGGCGCATCATACAATGATTGACGCATTGGATCACGCCACCCTAGCACGGTCTGAACCCGTCAACGGCAGCTCCGTCCGTGGAGGACACTAATGCTGACGCATGCTCTGCCACTTCAGTCGCAGTGATGATCGTCTGTAATTTTTTGCATTTCACCTTTATTGAAACGGGGCGGCCTGGAAGGTGGTCTCAACAGCCGAATTTCATTGCCCTTAAGCCGTCGCGGCGGGTTGCGGTAATGTTTTAAGAAAATATACTTGAATAGATGTAATGCGATCAAACACACTAACCTATTGAACTGCAAAGCCAATTTGATTTTCAAACGTTCAATTATAGCTTTGTATGATTGAACGCATTTCCTTGCACGGGCACGTTCTGCGACATCCTTCAAGTAGCAGTTAAACAAAAAAATGGTCTCGCTTAGCTTATGGTTAAGCCTAGGATGCGAAGCATACCGCCGGCGGAGGCTGCGCGTCCGCAAGCGAGCGCACGAGTTGAGCCCCGGCTTTCACAGCTGTTGTGACGTCAGCGCCCCTAGCGGAAGGAGCGGGATTTAGGCCGCCGGTGGAGGCTGCGCGTCCGCATGCGAGCGCACGAGTTGAGCCCCAGCTTTCACAGCTGTTGTGACGTCATATCACGTGGTGCGCCGATGTAGGTCAAGTGGTAGCTACGCGGCCGCGCGCGGCGCAGCAAGGAAGAGCTCGGTTGTGAGGCTAGTATGCTTCGCATAAAAAATGTCGGGTGCTTAGCTTTGGTTAAGCCTGGTAGGTTGCGAAAGCAGGTGTTTTATACTGCATATGCAGCGCCTCTAGTGGGAAGAGCGCGGCGCGTCGTTCCAAGCGGCCGCCGTTACCTGACGAGCCGAGTTGGTAGGCCGTCTCCCGCTCCTGGTATGACGTCACGCTATAACGTCACTAGCGCCTCTAGCGGGAGGAGTGGCAAGCGGCCGCCGTTACCCGACGAGCCAATTTGGTAGCTCGTCTCTCGGTCCTGGTATGACGTCACTCTGTGACGTCACTAGGCACGGTATGACGTTAGGGGCCATTCTAAAGGTCAAACGTGTCAAGTGGCCGCCGCTACGCGAAAGGCCGTTCTTGGGAGTAGTATTGCTTTCGCAATAAAAAAATGAACTAATGGCACGTCTTGTACTGTTGGACAAAGCCAACGTCCGCCTTCACTACCTTACCTTACCACCAACGTCCGCCTTCACTACCTAGTGATTGCCTCTAGCCATGCGTGGTACACACTAGTAATGCCACGTACCGTCTTTGCAAAAAGCAACCAGCTAACCTTTATAGCTTGAGGGGTGCCACAGATGCCCCGCTGCACGGCTAAGAAAGAAACCCTTTTGCTTGATTAATTTCGGCGAAGACGGTGCAGTTTGTTTTCCTTGGGATAAAGACTGGCATCCTCACAGTTTTTTCTCAAATTGTCTTTCCCAACACATTCCTCAAAGCACCGCTGAAATATAAGCTACAATAGGCACGGAAGCGCGATTAGCTGCTGCAGAAGCCAACCGACGTGAGGAAGCAACTTCAAATTTCAATAACACATGATTAAATCACCAGATGACGAAACACTTTTTTCATTGGTGTACAGTTTTTTTAGGGCACTCAGAAATTAGGGCGATTTGCTAGTTCCTAAGTACATTAGTATATGTGGCCACGTTTCACACTGCACAACTTTTAACCCAACAGTGTCAAGGGCCCCGTGTCGCAGAAAAGCCGGTGTCGTCGTCGGCGGCTGGCCGTGAGCAAAAAATTCCAGAAGCATTAATAAGTAAAATCGAGCAGGAAATTTGTCGAGTTGGGGAATCGAACCAGGGCCTCCGGAGTGCGAGACGAGCATGCTAACCACTCTGCAAACCAGCTCAATGATTTGGAATGAACAAAAGTGCGTCTAGTGAATACGGTGTTGTCTTAGAAGTTGGTTTAGGTTGGTTTATGGGGTTTAACGTCCCAAAGCGACTAAGGCTATGAGAGACGCCGTAGTGGAGTGCTCCGGAAATTTCGACCACCTGGGGTTCTTTAACGTGCTCTGACATCGCACAGTACATGGGCCTCTAGAATTTCTCTTCCAAAGAAATTCAACCGCCGCGGCCGGGATCGAACCCGCGTCTTTCGGGTCAGCAGCCGAGCACCATAACCACTCAGCCACCGCGGCGGCTGTCTTAGAAGTGTGCGTTGGAGACATGTGCTGTGGTGTATATTAGTAATTATGAGCACGGAAACTACAGAAGTCGCAGTTAAGCGAATAGCAAAGTACGTTTCCGCTACTTTTCCTCTTCGCTTGGCGCGCACGCAGCGCCATCTGGCGGCGCCCACTAAAACCTTCTCGCAATGTACGCCACTGCCCCAACAGATAGCGCGCGACGGCAGCGCCTCCCCCTCGTCTCGTTCGGGCGCAGTGAGGACGTGCAGGGACGCACGAATCATGCGGTGAGCGGCGAATAACGCAGCGCACATCCAAGGCGCGTTCACCACGAAGCTTGCGGCTTGCTGACCGTTCGTTAGGCGAGGAAGCTATGCTGGCGTTCGTGGCATCAGGTTTGTCGAGAAATATGTGCCAGTGAACTACGGCTGCAACTTGAGTTTAGGTCAGAAGTGAGAAAGAAAAGGAATGAGAAGAGGAAGAAGGCACTATCGCGTGTACCAACCTTTTCCACCCGATTCTTGGCCGATCCCCCAGAGTGGGTATGTGCCATTCTGTCGTAGGCTACAACAACAACAACAACAATAAGGCGAAGCTTAAGCGTCCCCCTAATTTTTGTGCCCATAGCTTGCGCGACAAATCTTGTTTTCCCCTCACATATAGTCGTCGATATGCAGTTAGTTCTGAGCGCTGGTGTTCGCACTAAAGCCTCCGTCTCCGTTCTTCGCAGGTGTACTGGTTCGGACCCGTGTCCGGAGGCCTGCTGGCCGGTCTCATCTACGAGTACATCTTCGACACCAAGAAGCAGGCGCGGGCGTTCAGGAAAACGCTCGAGGACGCCGACAAAGGTGTGTACGACTCCCCGCTGCTGGCGCTTCTTCGCAAAGCTCGCACAGACAAACTTGTTCGGCGCCATCCCACATCCACAGACGGCCTAACCTGAAATGATGGAACGATGACTAAAAATTGCTTGTGGCTGCCTGCAGCCACCGGAACACGAATCGACAACGAGGTAACGAGGCGCTTGTTTGCACTCTCGTGCCGGTGTTTCTTTTGTTAGTGGTTCATGTTCTGACCGCTGCACGGCGCCACCTGTAGTTTTGGTCGCCGCTTCGTCGTTTCAGGTTAGGTTGTCCATGATTGTACGACAATAACCAACGTACTGATGGCAGCGATGGAAGCATGTGCTGTGCAGCAAGCAGCCCTGCCATAAATTGCGGCAGGAGTGAAAAATTCATCCTGGTGGCGTATTGTAACAAGCACGAGCATTGGAGGTGTCACAGTTCCATCACGATTGCTCTACATCAGCGATTATACTTCCGCGATAGTACATCAATGCGGAAAAGCATTTCTTTATGGCTTGGTTTGTGGTGTGTTTGACGATTCGGTGCGCTGCTCGAAGTGCTGTGTCGTGTACGATGCCGCATTCAAATTTTATCCACTTACTAGGTATGATTACTACAAAATCCTTACTTCAGAGCCGTCGGAGTGACTCAGTGGTCGCATTTCGATGGAGGAGCAATGCTAGAGACCCGTGTACTGTGCGATGTCTGTGCACGTTGAAGAACCGAGGTGGTCGAAATTAGCCGGAGCCCTCTACTGCGGCGTTCCCCATATCCCGAGTCGCTTTGGGACGTTAAACCCCCATAAACCATGAACGTTACTTTAGTCAGAGAATTACACAAATGTTCCTCTTGCAAAATTTTGCCGACCTCTCCACCTTTCCCTCATTAAAATTCCTTTCTCTCTCTCTTACTTCAGGCAAAGCGTCATAGCTACAAGAACTAAAAAAAAAGGCAGGCGAATAATAGCAAACTTGCAGCGTAAGACGAGAAAAAAAAAAGGTCGAGTTTACTCACTTTCCTTCCATAGGAAATCATTACTGACCAAAGTTACGGAGACTGAGCCGTATGACGCACGTTTGCGAGGATTTGAGAGCTTGAGTTTAGCCTTTTGTTCTTTATGCTTCTTTCACTCTCGATATTCCCTTCATTCTTTTTTCGTTTTCTTTCTTATCCATCCTCGTCATGGTCCAAAGAGCCTCAGGTTGCATCAACAAACGTGTTTGTTTTATGGATGTCGCTGTTCTTAAAAGCTGACTGCCTCGAGGAAACCTTATTGATCATTTGGGTCATTGATTGGAATCATCAGTTCTTTGTTTGTGGCTCCGGACTGAGGATGCTTTTTATCGGCGTTTACTCTGAACATAGTTTGCTAACTCACTCCCTCGCTCGCTATCCCACCAACTCGCTCGCTCAATCCCTCTCTCCCTCGTTCACTCTCTCGCTTACAAACTCGCTCTCTAACTCACTATCTCGATCTTGCGCCCTTACCGGATCGATGACCTTTATATCCCTTCCTTGTCTTCGCTCGTCAAGAATTAAATGCTGTTTGAAATGTATGCATTTGCCACAGAATGAAAATTGCTAGCAGCGCTGTGTTCATTTCCGGTGTTGTAGGCCGTCGGGTGTGTGCTGCACTTTTGCCGCACCGTATCGATTATTGAGAACATGCATAGGTTGCATGCCGCTGTTGCTGCTTGTAAGAATATGCATGGTTACCAGGAAGGCACACTGCGCGGAAAAATCATCATCATCATTTATTAACCCTTAAGGGTCCCGTGGGGACATTACATAAGGGGGGGGGGGGGGGGGGGGGGGATACAAGTGTCCGACTGTCATACATAAGAAAAGGCAAAAAAAAGAACAAGAAGAGAGAAAAAAAGAATAAAAACTAGAAAGAAAGCTAGACAAAGCAAAACAGTAAACAAATTATGAAGTCAATCAAAGACAATGTGAGAAACAAGCAAAATAGTAAATACATTGAAAGGGGGTTCGCGTACTAGTGAACTCAGCGATACAGTTCACCAAACAGCTGAGTGGACGGCAGCAAAACCACAGTCAGTCTACACAGCCAGAGAGCTGGAGCCGCACGCCGACACACTTCGTCGTCAACTTCTTCGTCTGCCATCGAGGCAACCTGAGGCGCATTCATAATAGTTCAGGCACGTTCATTGTAATTCACGACAACATTAATATAGTCAATGTGGTAGATCTACATCTTCCTTACATAATTTTCCTTTCTGGCGCACTATAGGCAGGCATTGCATGTCCTTTGTGACATGCGACGCCGTAAACTTCCTCCGAGACTTCATTCTTTTCCTTTATCAATGCCAAATTCATCCGTCAACCTCATCAGGTACATTTGTACACGGCTATGTCGCTCCGAACACTCCGGGTCGTCCCCTTATTCAGCACGGGCGAGAACAACGCAAAGATAAGCTGAAAGAGAGGAACCCCGGCCGCCTTTCTCCGGGGACAAGCATCGTTTATTTGTAAGGGTCCGCGCCACCTCCACTATCGGTGCAGGGCACGCGTACGGTGGAGCGCACGTCCGATGCGGGAGCTCAGCCAGCGCCGTGGGAGTTGAGAGGAGAAAGTAAGGGGGGGAGGGCATCGGGAGGCCTAGGGAAGCGAAGTAAGACGTGACCTGACCAGTAAGTAGCGCTAAGACGTGGACACCGCCGCAGTGTGTGACGAAAGCGCGGCCCTTTGCCGGGCACGGTTGACCCTGAGAATCTGCAGTCCCCGAGCTGCCCCCTTGCGCATGGCCGATAGAGGGCGACTTCCGACAGAACGAATGCGATTTTTCTTCTTGGGAGCTCCGCTGTGGTGCGCGCTTTCTCCGAGTCATGGACAGAGAGTTTTGGTATAGCGGGTACGTGCTAGCGTGGACGTATACCGGACTATCCGGATGTTACTGCGCATGAGCACCAGGAACCCGGCCGGCCCAGTGTACGTCCACACTAGTTCGGCTACGCCACGCTAAGACTTTCCGATATCACCGATTACACGGCCGCAAAAGTGCAGAAAAGAGCTTGCGAACTTGTGGCAGGTGATGCCATGTAGCGCCGTCTCGTGTTAGTTACCAACATTATCGGCGGGGCGGCGCGCTCAAGCCAAGCGGCGCCAACCGGGTTACGTTGAAGCTTATATACGTCTATCTCGGCGGGGAGCAGCTCTACCACTTACTCTAGGTTTCGCGATGACGTCCAACGATATGCTAAAAGCAGAAAACAGAAGAGCGCGACCGTGAAAAAGGAGCGTGATTTTAACTTATCACAGAATGTGCAATCAACGGTGCTGCGATTATCAGAATTCGTGTAGTTTTCTTTCTAAACGGGAAACTGTTGTTTTTTTTTATTCCTTACATTGTGGCGATTCAGTGCCATCCCCGATTGTAGTAGTTCAGTAATTTGCGACTTGGAAAGGAGTGATCACAGCTCCATAACCTCTTCTTCCCCTCTCGCCCTCCATTTGCATATAATTTCTGCTCTCTGCCCACCCCGTTACTGCCAAAGCTGAAGCCTTCCTGTGACAGCGGAGCTCTGAGACCGTAGCAACGCGCACATACAGACAGAGACCTCGTCGCGGTCACTACAACGATAGCGGTGTCGTGCCGCGGGGTTGTACATCCACACTGCGAGGAGACGTGCTCCTCGTGCAGATTCTCCAGATTACAGCTCACTCGCACCGCCCACCCTAATATTCTTTCTCTATTTCTTCTTGCTCCCACGCGGAATCCAAAATTCAGTGCCTGCGCCTGCACATTGTTTACTTTGGCTTACTCCGCCTGGTGTGCGTGTTGCTTTTATACGCTCAGACCAGCGGGTGCGCAGTTTGCAATCGTTCCCCGGCCAAGTCTCCTTGCTCGTTTGATCGTGCGCGAGTGCTCAAAATGCATAGGCAAGAGTCGGGGAGCTCGCGCCGTTCAGGGAGGTGGCGCAAACGCCTTGCGCGAACGCGCGCTTCAGCCCGCCATGGTTCCTAAATTCGATAGCTCGTGCCTGGCGCTTCTATCTGCCCTCTCTGCTTCCCCTTTTTCGCTGACACGATGCGTGTGCCTGCCTGTGTTAGTTGTTTCTCTGTCTTTTTTTTTTCTTATTCTTATTTCTTCTCTCTATTCTGACTTATCGCTGTCACCTTTTGTCTCGTTTTTGTGTAGCGCTCTTCGCCTCTTAAGTTTTATTGTTTTGCGAGCTTGCAATCCGGCGGCATTCTAATACAGAGGTCTCTGCGTCGACTTAGCATAAGGTTAAAGATGGGAAAATTTTTCCCTTCTGGAGCTGCGACGTTAAAAAGTACGGCGAGAGAGAGGCTGCTTTAAAGAGAAAGAAAAAGAATGTAATAGAGCGCGCCTCTCATTTGATTGCCTTGCTTTCCTCCGTTGGGAAAACGGGCTCAAAGTTTATTTTTATATGAAGGGGGGGGGGGGGGGGGGGGAGGTGCCATATTTCTACATCGAGAATGCACGCATTTGGGTGGAGCTAAACGGGTCAGCTGACACGACACTTCGCGTGTCACGAAGAAACTAACAGGCTGCTTAACGAGTCGAAAATCTGCTTGTGCAGGAAAATGGTGCTTTTGAAGCCTCGAAGCCATTTACGTCACAGTGATCTTTCATCGCCTTTATAACCTTTAACGTACACAGCGCCTTCTTGCGAAGGTGATGTAAAATCAATGTCTCCATGGGTGCGTTTATACGCGTCCACCTGGACTCGTATAACGAAAAAAGTAACGAAAAAAGCGTCTGAAAAAATAAGCTACAAAATTCCTTACATCTCTTCTTATCCAGAACAGAAATTTAAATCGCAGTGATAGCTGTGATAAATGTCATGCGTGCCATGTCTCACAATGTCTTGGGCCAGGTGTTGTACACAGTAACACAGGCCAGCGATTCCGAAGTCGTCCAGAAAACGCGTTTGTGGTGGACCAAGAGGAAAGCTCAGTGGGGCAAATAGTGAGGCGCGACATCAATCAGTTGAGCTTTTCATTGATGATGTCGCGATGAACACGCTAGGTGGCGGTGATGGCGATAGTGGTGGCTGGTGAGAGGGAAAATAACAACGGCTGCTCTGAAACAACAAAAAAAAAGATGCAACATCGAGGCCTTCATGCGATATACATGCTCATCACTATCATCAGCAATAATTCTGTGTCGCCCCGTGATACTTCGACTTACTCTTGGAACCGACTCCATTCCGTGAAGCCAGTACGTACCCCTTTGCCAAAAGTAACCGAGCAACAGGTTTTTACTTCTCAACCGCATAACAGAGCTGTTACGACACCGCTAAAGAACGAAAGTTGTCAAAACGCGAGGACAAGGGCTCGCCTTATTTTACACAGATTCAGAGCTTAAGGGTTGCCGTAAGTGCATCGCTACGCGGCTAAGATAGAGACCACCTGTACCCGGCTACTTTTGGCGAAGACTGTACATGGTAGCTGCACTTAAACTTTTTTCCTCGACTCATGCAAACTGTCTTGAACGCTAACAACTTTTTTAGTACGAAAACACTGCTTAACAGTGTTAAAACCAAGAATCGTGTATGAAGCCTCGGAGTAACTAGTGTTAAAACCAAGAATCTTGTATGAAGCCTCGGAGTAACTAGTGTAAACTCGGGCTAGTTAGGAGCATCGTCGGGCAAGCTGCAGCCAATGGGATAAGTTCGGAGTAGCATCGCGCCAGCTGTAGACAGTGGGAAGGTGACCTTGAGAGTGACCTTGGCACCCTCAAGGCCCCTTGCTTTCGCAAGTCAACTTGATTTAACTGCGTTAAAAACTGCCACTTTTTTTCACATCTCCATTTAACTGACTGCGCGTACTAAGAACATACTAGGTGGAGTAAACAATTGTTGTAACAACTGACGCTGCACAACGAAACATCTTCGCTTGGTAAACGACAACCCGAGTAGCCCCTGGCCGCGACAAATAACGACCAGTGGTCTTACGCAATTCCTTTCTATTCGTCTTCGGAATATCTCGTCCACTGAAATCCTTTCCCGCGGCCGTACGACTTGTTTCAACACTTTCGGCTCGATGAAAGTCGTTCTAAGACGAGGAACGTAGCTTCAACGCGATCCGAAGAAGACGAAGAAAGATAGGAGGGAACCGGCACTGAAGCGGAATAACGCGCAACAGAATAGCGACAAAAATAAATAAAAGAACAGCAAGGAGATAGGACAGGCGGCGAGTAGAGCTACGGCGTTCTCGACGACCGCGAAGTGTCGCGGAGGGCACTATTAATCTGCCACGCGCTCTCGCCACCTCGTGAGTGCCGAGTGAGCCTCCGGACGTCCGCTTCCAGTTTGAAAATAAAAGGAAAAAAAAAGAAACCAACTGGGCGAGCTGCTGAGGGAGCGGATCTCATTCATCTCCATTTTGCAACCACCTGATATGGTTTCCCTTCCTCGCCTTCGCCACTTGTAGAGAAAAAGGGGCAGGAAAGAAAGAGAGAGAGGCAAAGAAGAGATCATGAAGTTTTCTGCGGTACTTTTTCAACCATACCCGTTTCTTCCGTTACTTCGTGGATCTGGATATCTTACTTTCTTTCCGCAAGGTGGCGTCCGAAGCGCATCCCGTGGCGCCGGTATAGAGGATGATCTTCCCTTTCCTACTAAATCTCTTGGAGCTTTCGTGAGCCGACATTTCGGAGGTTACTTTTGCAGCTTCTGTAACGGGCCGATATGAGGTTGAGTGGGGGCAGAACCGGTGCATCGAAGCGTGCCATGTACATGCGTGCTGCTGTATTGACGGGGCTAAACGACGAGGCTTAGGAGGGCGACGGCTGCTTCGAATTTTAGAAGAATCGCTGCCAGGCGAGATGATGCTGCACCGGGTAGATCTTGATGTCAGTCAGTGCGGATTGATGAGACGCCGATGATAGTTGGAAGATACCTCGGGTTGGTAGCGCTGAGCGGCGGTGCGTACGCATTTTTGCAGAGCCACCTGGTGGCCTGCGTGGAATATTAGAGGTTAGGAACCTGCGAATTTCGGTTAGCATCTCGGCAGCGGTGATTTCGAATACGCGAGGAGTGAGATTCAACGTTCCGGGCCCATCTGTAGCGTAAGAAATGGAGTCAAGCCTTGTGTGACGCCAATACCTATAATTATCAAGACTGAATTCATGACCCGGTTCTTTTTGTTATGCTTATTCTTTTTTTTTTCTGCTTCGTCGTACTTGTATGCCAACAGCGCGGAAATTGCGACAAGCCCAATTAAGAAATAACGAGAGATTTCTTGTAGGCTAGGCAGCGAGTAATTAAAATAATGGATTTCGGCTCGCCAAGGTTTTTACTTTGGAATACATAGCGTACGCCACCTAGTGTTCCTGAGACACACCCTAATCTCAGTAAACGGATGTTCCTGACAAAACAAACTGTTGGGCTAGTTCGTTATGAATTTTTAATTTTACTGCCCAAAAAAAAAGAAAGAACACGGGGAAAGCTTGACGGAGTACGAAGATCACAAAGCCCTGGGTTATACTGTGTTCCTGTATTAAGGCGAAAGCCTTTAATGGCTCATACTGTCGTCCGTTAGCAGAGGGTGTCACACCTTTGGCAGCGTTTAACACGTTAACTCGGGAACAAATAAGATAGGAGAAAACGAATGGTTTCTTCAGATAGAGGAGGAAAAAATGAACATAGAACCACGTTTGATGACTGTAGAGTAATTAGTTAATCAATTACAGTCAGAAATGTCAAAATTGTGTCGAAATAGCCACGGGAACGATGTGACGTCACATCCACCGGCAGACGTCACGGCATAGTGAAAACTGCCACGGAATGGTCGGAAAAACGTCGGATTTGTGTCAGATTCGATGAAAAAATCCGTAATTGAGCGTAATTAACACTTAATATTCCCGAAAGAGGTATAATTTGGGTATCGATATAGCCACGGAAACGGTGTGACGTCACATCCACCGGAAGTCGTCACGGCATACTGTTGTCGGCTTTCGCCTCTCAACACTTTAGTTGCCAAAGTGTATTCGCAATTTTTCGCCTCCATCGAGATAGGGCCACTTGAGTGGTTTCGTACCTGCGACTTCGCGCTCTGCAGAATAACGACGTAGCCATTGAGCCATTTCATTGGGTAGATAGAAGACCACTCACACGGGCTTAACTGCAGGCACATTGCTTTGTCTCAAGGTTGCAGGTATACTCATGATCAAGGGTAAGATTTGTTTCAAATCAGCATAACAGGAAGAGAGCAAAACAGTAGATCAGACAAATTTTCGTTTGCATAAGAAACGATAAAGCACCATAAAAATGGTTGGTAAGAAACAGTAACCATAGCTTAGGAAAACAGTATTAGTCTGTATGTATTTCGGGTACATTTCTAGAGAAACATGCATTGTATAAAGGACATAATGTATGCAGAAAAATGTTTCAGCTAACAGTCGTCTCAGGGTTACATTTAAACGAGATAAATATGGTCGCTCTCTCGCCGCAGCACGGAGCTCATAAATAATTTATGGTATATATAACGCGGCATTAACATTACGCGTCCCAATTCGAGCAACGGAGCGTCAGGTTTAGTTAGGCTGAGAAGGAAGTTTCTTCACAGGCTGGAAAAAAATATTTGTTTCAAAATATTTCTTCATAACAATGTAATTGAATAGGGGGTAAAAGTTCAGGGGAAGTTTAGTTAAGGGGCCTGCGCAGGCAGGCCAACGTAAGAAGAGTCATTGATACCTCGCACTGCCGAGATCGACATGAATGTACTCTCCAAGGGTCCCTTCAGTTCTGGTAATCCGCGGTAGTAAGCAAGGGATCAGGGCATCAGGCGGAAATAAGCTTGCAACTTTGAAAACTTCATTTCTTTTCCACTTCCTTTTCCCCAGTGCAAAGTTGCAGCTCAGAGAATCATTCCCTTTTCTCCTGTTCAAAATTACTGTCATAATCTGTCAAACCTCCTAAAGCTTTCGAAGTTCCTGTTTGCTACATCTCCAGTAGTCTTTATTTTTTTTTTTCACTGTGTGAGTGGGTATTTTGTCTCTTTGTACGTGGTTTTGCACCAAACAGTGCCCAATACCCTTCGTGGGTATGTTCCGTTTCAAGTGACGTCAAAAGCGACTCTTTTCCCTCTTTTCCAAGGCGAACTAAAAACGATAGCTGTGCGGATGCCATAATACCTGTTCGTTTTTCGTAATTTCTAGTTACGCCCTTTCTCTTAGGTGAACGACTTTATTTCCAGTCCTCCAGGTCTATATCTGTCGGCTGCCTTCTTCCACAGTATACGCGGTGTTTGCGTTTTCCGCTTTGCTGCAATACAGTGGTGTTCGGCGGAAGAGCCAAGCGACGGGAGACCAGGCATTCCCCAGGGCTCCTCCCTATATCCGGCAAAGCCACCTTTTTTTTTCTAGAGCCTGCTGCTCTTTCCCTCTCTCTCATGGAAGGAGGAGGTGGGAGCTCGGGAGAGTCACGGCGCGGCGGGGAACAAAAGCCGATGACCGATCCCTACTGCCACATTGTTTCGAGCAGTGATTGAGGAAGAAAAAGATAACTAAATGGAAAGATAAGGCGGACGGCGTATCGACCTGAAATGCGGAGAGGATACCCAGACCGACTGGGACAACAGCTTGCCAAGAGGCGCGTATTTCTTCGTGGCGGGGTGCAGGGCTGAGCGAGTTCACGTTCGGGGTGCGGTGGCATTGATCTGCACTCGCCGGGGCGTTCTTCTGTCTCCTACTTCCGTACTTATGGCCGTCCTTTGTACGGTTCTCTCACTGCAGGAACTTCGGTTCACTTACTGCTCGAGTCACATTGTTGCGACGAGCTCTTTCGGTGGCGTCCGCGACAGCACCGTTTTTTACGACGAAGCGTTCTTTTTACGAGTGGCGAGCGCAGAGCCGATGAAAGGGCAAGCGCATAAAGAAAGGGGAGAGGAAGGGGAGGAAGACACGAAGGGCAACCAAGAGGGGATTCAGGCTTGATACTCTGGCTTCGGTGTTCTTCAGTATCGATGATGTTGAAGCAAAGACGGTGATACTGATGATGATACTGATGATATTTGTTTAGACGACATAAAACGGGCTTGTATTTTACCTATACGAGCTCCTCGACACTGGGGCAAAGAATGTGAAGCAAAGTAAGGAAACGCATGTCGCGATTGCGTGCTAACGACGTCAGGCCTTCGGTGCTTGTTCGACAACGCTTAAGGCCTTCATGATTTTGTTCACAGCGCAACACAAACGGGAACGGGAACAAGAAGGGGCGGAAGAAATTTCCACCTTGCTTAAGGTCTTCCTTCTCCCGAAAAAGAGTTCTCTGTTCGCCTCAGTGCGGGGTGTTTTACTCTACCTATACGGCATGTTGTTAGAACTGCAGACAAAACAATTTATGAGCCGACATTTAAGGCGAGAAAATTGTCCTGAAGAACCAGTGCCGGCCCGGTTTTTATTTTTTTTCGGCCAAGAAAGTTCCTGAAATATATTTGTGCAAATATGATTGCTCCTCGTCCAGGAGTTCGCCACAGATTCGTCCCTGCATCTATAGGTACACGTAAATATCAAATTATCGCCTTGTCGGCTCACTTTTTCGTTACTTCTGTTTCTTAATCCGAAGAACAAACCTGCACCTGTCGCAGAACAAGAGAGGCTAAAGGGCAGGTATAGCGTAACACGAAACTCACCTCCATCCAGTGAGCCGGAGGCCTTCATTTTGATGGTATGAAATCGCCACAGGGCACGCGCTTCTTACTGTGAGCTGCAGCCCCCGGCAGGGATGTAAGAAAGGGGAGGGATGGGGATTGAGCCGCGAGGTTGGGGCGATTTCTTCGGGGTTGCCAGACCTGTCTGTTGTACACATAGCAACGGGCCAGAGCACTCGACTGTGCTCTGGTTTCTCACAGCCCAGACCACAGTAGGGGACGGGGAGCGATCCGGGGGGCGCTCGCAATCCAAACCACGGCGCTTCAGTTTTGTTCGGTGTGCCAGCCAGCTATGGCTTTCCACCCCTCACTCGCTATAGCCTCTTCGAAGAGCAACGAAGGGAGGGGATCAAGCCTTTCCGATTCGCTGCATCCGCTAGGGTCATATATATTTATATATGAGGCCCGATGGCTCGTGGGGAGGTGTGGTCGGCGAGAGAGGTCTAGGGGGCTGATGCTCGCTTTCCGATGACCGCTGGGCGCAGGCTGTCTGCCGCATTCTTCCCTCCTCTTTCTTCTCGTTCTGTCTGTCACTGTGTTTCCTCCCGTCGTTCTTCTTTTTGGATCAATGCCGTCGTTTATTGGATGTGTGGCCGAGGGTGAAGACGCGAGTCGCGATATGAGTGGCACGAAACGGAAAGGAATGCCAGCACTCCCTGTATTGATCCGAACACGGAATGCCGAACTAAGCACCGCAAAAGAAACTAGAGCTCCCGCGGATGTCGAGCTTGTTGTTCAAGGAAACGGAGGCGCCGTGTTTTCAGGAATAAAGGTTAAAGGGAAATTATAGAACTGGTGCGTCAAGACGAAGAAAGTGATATTAAACGGATTGAAAGACGTCACAGGAGATCAATGCAACTCCTTCGGTAGAGCATGCTTTAGCATTAGTGTTTTTCCCCTGGCGGTGCCGGGTGACGTGATCCAGTCCATCAGCCAGCGTGTGACGCGCCGTACCTCCTCTCCACTCGCCCGATTTAATACAGGAATCGCAGTATGCCGCACCGTATTCGCTCGCCACCCTCCCCACCCCTCCTCGACTCTGACTGGTGACAGCGGTTTCCTTCTCGACACCCGTTGCCTCACACCACTCACCTCCTCTCCACTTTCCCTACTGCCCTCTCGCCCTTTTATCCTTTCCTTTTCCCTTCTCTCGCCCACGGCTTCACATGCCGCCGCCAACGCCTGACACTTCGCGCTAATGAGGGTTCTTAGGCTAACGCATTAAAATAAGCGGCCGCACGCTTATGCAATGGTAGCAAAGCTAAATATGAGCGGATGATTAAACGAAATGTTGTCTTGCAAATACCCGAGGATTTCGTTCCGTATACAAAACCTGCAAAGAGTTGAGTCCGTGAAGCCGCAATTGGAGATCAGAAAAACGACGTTGTTGTTTTTTTTTTCTTTCCTAGATACTTCCGAGGGCAGTCATCCGAGAAAGAAGTAAACGCGCCGGAGCTTTCTTCCGCTAATCTAGGTTACCGACGTTGGATCGATTAACCATGCCAGCAAACAACATACAGTCAAAAGAATGAAAGAACGCGGGTTATGAGCTTTCCGGCGGCAATCGAAGGTCGGTGCGTCCGTTTCCCGTTCGGTAGAGACTAATAACCTTGCAATGAGCAAAGCCGTGTTAAGTAGGACACTGAATGAGCGCAGCGGATTGATTCACAGCGGCTGCTGGTGTATGCAAACGATGCATGAGCTAAGAAAACGAAAGAATGGTTGACTAACGGAAGATATTAAACCATAATTCTTCGGTTCATTTCTTCCGATGTCCCTCCACCTCCATCGAAATGCGGCCGCGGCGATCGGGTCGAACCCGCGACCTTGCGCTATTAAGGCGAAAGCCTTTAATGGCTCATACTGTCGTCCGTTAACAAAGCGTGGCATACGCGTTTAACTCGGGAACTAACAAATAGAAGAGAGCCAATGGTACTTCAGATAGAGGAGGAAAAAAATGAACCTAGAGCTCAAGTTTGATGACTGTAGATTAACTAGTTAATTAATTATATGCAAAAATGTCGAAATTGCGTCGAAATAGCGCGGACGTCGATATAGCCACGCGGAACGGTGTGACGTCACATCCACCGGAAGTCGGTACGGCACAGCGAATATTGTCACAGAATGGTCGGATAAACGTCGGATTTGTGTCAAATTAGATGGAAAAATGTGCAATTAAGAGTAATTAACATTCAAGATCCCCGAAATATGTACAGTTTGGGTATCGATATAGCCACGGGAACGGTGTGACGTCACATCCACCGGAAGTCGTCACGGCATAGTGTGCTCGGCTTTCGCCTCTCAACACTTTAGTTGCCAAAGTGTTCTCGCAATTTTTTCTTTATTTTTTCTTTATGTGCTTGAGTTCGTTACAGTAGAAAATCATTTGAGCAATCATATCAGAGAAAAGGAGGGACAACCGCATGCCGCCGGTAGGAGGAGCTCCACACACAGCACAGAGAAAAAGCGGCTCCCATCTGTGCCTCTCGGCTGCCGTCCCTTTAGCGCAAGCATCGCCACGCCTGCTATGTTCCCAATGCCACCTCCTGTTCTCCTTGCTTGTGAGGCGGTGGAATTCAATTTCGCGCGACGGGGGAAAGGATTGGGCGCCTGTGCGGTGTTTGTCGTAGGCATGCACACCGCCGGACCGGAACTAGTTTCCGTTCCAGCAGTTGAAGGAGACTGCCTGTGCCCTTGTACGCGAGTGCTACTTCCGGCTTCGCCACTCTTTTCTCAGCCCCCGGGGAGGGAAGCCCGTCCGTTCTGCATGCGCGCTTCCCGAACCAGCCCCCTTGGCGGGAGCAGAAAAGGAAGGAAACGAGTGTGCGTAAACAAATTAGCCGGAACTGTTCTTGTTTTCCGGCGGGGAAAACGCAACTTACTTTGTTGTTTTCCCTGCAGAGAAAACGCTAGGCATCGTGGGTAATGCAACAAAGAAAGAAAAGAAAGGCAGCGAGGGAAAGATGCGTGTGAGAGACCTTTCCTTCTGGAAAAGGGAAAACGGGAATAGATAAAGTAGCACGCGCTATCTTTAGCTTCGCGCCGGTAACTCTTGTGACTTAAACTTTAGGGACGCGGAAGCTAAGCTGTCTGGACGGTTTTGTTTTGGCTTTAAATAATTAATGGCTGGCACGACGTTTGTATGCACGTGCACTTTCGAAACTGCGCGTTATGCTGAACTCGGGTTACCACGTGCAGCGATTTAGCCGTTTTTTTTGTTTTGTTTTTTTTTGCACGCAAGCTAAGGAGGCACGCGGATGGTCTCTAGAGTGAAAGTATTTGCCTTCCCCCGCCGTGTTTCCTCTTCGGGCGAGGGATTCATTAAGGGACGAAATAGAATCTGGTTGCTCTTGAAGTCGAAAAAAGAAAGTTGCACTCCAACGTGTGTGGCCGCCTTTTGGATTTAGGGCATTTTGAATGAACTGACTGCGACGTGCACAGCTTGCCATGACACCGATCTATATACTTGAGAGATGGGCCAAGGGGTGAATGAAGTTTCGCAGCACGATGAAAGCGACGTGATAAACAAGGGTATAAAGCAAGCATGAACAAACCGCTAACCTTTACCTCATGTGAGCCAGAACGTGTAATACCGGGATGGTCTATATATACCAGGTGTCCCACCTAAATGCAACCAAGCTTTTACAAAACACGGGATGCCCTAGCCGTTTGAAACCAACTGAGGGTTCTTTAGAGTCGCGTGACCTAGTCTGCAGTATTTTTTCGTTTTTCAAGGTTCATTAATTAGTTAAGCTTAATTAGCAAACTTTTTAATTATTGACTTGATGAACAAAGTGTCAATGGAAAAGTAGTAGATCACTTTGAAAAACAGCTGACTGAAACATTTGCAGCAACGTACTATTTACGTAAAGTAGTTTTTTTACCGGCCTTTAACCGTAACTCGGACAATAAAAAAAAAAGCTTCCACGTGACAACCGTGCCATTTCAACGTCCCAAGATGCACCTTAGAGAATAAAATCCCGTTTTCCTGAAGTCCTCTCCTCGATCAGTCTTTGGGTGCACATTGCGGCAGAGATGCGAGCGAGCAGCTGGTCACGTGATAACTTTCTTTTAAGGCCAATAAATGAAGCTACGTAAATCGTACCGTGATGGAAACAGCACTACTAGCGGTTTTTCGAGGCGATCTAAAACTTTTTCATTGACACTTTCTTCCTAAAGTCAAGAATTAAAACGTTAGCTAATTAAACTTATCTAACTAATTAACTTTGAAGAGCGAAAAAAACAGTCGATATTAGGCCATGCGACTCTGAACAACCTTTAGTTGGTTTCACTGGACTAGGACACTTCGTCTTTTTTAGAAGGTTGGTTACATTTAGCTGGGACACCCGGCATGTACTTTAAAGCTATCCTGGCTCCTGGACTATCAACGCCGGATTACGCGTTACATTATATACGTTCGAACTCGGAGTGCACAACAAACAAGCATTAAAAGCGGTTTACGGCACGACGCAAAAAGCGAATCAACAACGCAATTCAAAATGAACAGCACATATGTTATAGAGAGCCGCTGAAAAGTATGATGTTGCTCACGAATGTCGGTAAACAGCTCTAAAAAATAGGAAAAAACGATGCTTCTTGAGGTTAAATTGTAAATTAAATCAAAGCAAACAACTTAGCTCTGAAAATACCTTGCTGCCGCCGCAGTGGCTCAGCGGTTATGGTGCTCAGCTGCTGTACCGAAGGACGCGGGTTCGATCTCGGCTGCGGCGGTTGAATTTCGATGGAGGCAAAATTCTAGAGGCCCGTGTACTGTGAGATGTCAGTGCACGTTAAAGAACCCCAAGTGGTCGAAATTTTAGGAGCCCTTCACTACGGCGTCCCTCATAGCCTGAGTCGCTTTGGGACGTCAAACCCCCATAAACCAGACCAGAATCGCTTTCTGTGCGATAACCAAAACCACAATGCACATGCATTATATATAAAACTTTTCGAGCGCAAAAGTAAAAAAGTAAAATATTTGAGTTTTTGTACATTTTTTAGTGAGAACAACTTTTGAACTCGACTGAGAAATTCAAAGGTCTGTCACTTAACCAAGAGTCCCCCCCCCCCTCCCCAAAGTTATTAAAGGCAATTAATTGCTTTAGACGGTTCAACACAGAGCCACAAATTTTATGAAAAAGATTGGAGGGGGTCGTGCGGAAACCCTGGTGCGTTTGGCATGGAATGACCCTGTATTAAAGCAGCGCGAATTTCCTACGAGAGGGGCAGTAATAGTAGGGATAGTAATAATAACAATACTAATAATACTGCTATGTGCCGAATCACACGGACAGGTATTTTTCTTCCACGTCTGCAACAGCCTTCTGAAGGCTTGCATGGCAGAAACCCGCCAACCATTACTATCGTGCCAGTCCGCACAGGCACTCTTCTTTATTACACCGAGAACAGATAGGTTCTTTTCGCAATGCTTCGCCGGCGGCAAAAAAGAAGAAAGGCACTTTCACTTGCCGCGGATCGCCCGATATTTGCACTTGCGGATATCCCGCAGTGGCAGCAGCAGCTGATTGCGGCAATGTCATTGCTGCCTCTCTTCCCCTATGCACGGCAGTCTGCGTCTATTCTATTCCCGCTTTCGCCCGACAGGGAGGAAGAAGGCTTAGCACGCACGCGACGGAAGAGAAAACACATCGTGGATAAAGGGGGGGGGGGGGGGGGGGGCGGCGGTGGTAATATATCTCTCCAGGCTTGTTCTCCACCATCGAGTAGTTGCCTTATTACCCCTTCCGGCGATCCGCTCTGGCTGCTCAGTGAAAAAGCCAGGCATGCGCCAGATCCTCTCGCACGCGCGGAACGGAGCTTATGAGGCCGACGCCTGCCGCCAGACGTCGCGTCGAACCGCCGGGAGGCGTAATTTATGGGCGGCGCGCCGCCGACCACGCTCGCAACACATCGGGAACAGAGAACACCCGTGCTTTGTGCTGTTCCATCAACGAAGCCAATTCGTTACTGCGAGCAGCGCCCTCAAACAGTAGGATCGTCTCGCGGGCAATGTTTAGGCCGGTCCTAATGTACTCCGCCGCAGCCTCGCTGCGGCGATGCGTCTATAGTCGGCGCAGCTGAAACTTCTAAGCTTGTTTGGTGTTTCGCAGTGTGAAAGGCGCATTTGGGGTCGAAACAACGAAGAGGCCGGCACAGCCCCCGGTGTTTTTACAGTGTGGCTCGATTTTATTGCCATTTGGGGAAAGCCGACTTGGTGCGCAGATCGAAGCAGTTCTTGTGAAACAACGACGACAACAAAAAGAACGCTGAGAATAGCGCGGCTTTTTGCCCGACCAGGCGGTGGCTTTCAGGCGTGACGCTTCTCCGCATGGCACTCTTGTTCGGCAGAAAAACGCGCGTTCAAGAAGGCAAAAACAAATATCGGTGGTGGAATGTCGGGTCGAGATTGCGAAAAAAAAATTAAAAAAAAATGCGGGTGCGGGGAGTAAAACAACAATAGCAACAACAAATTTCCTGCCCTGAGACGACCGGGTAACCAAACAACCGGTCGAAGCGGCTAGGCAGTGTGGAACGACAGAAGACGCTCGAAAGTCATGTCAGCGCGAGTGTAGTCGCGCGGACGTTGTCGACCGTGGGGAGCGCGTTCCGTCTCGTTCTGATGCTACAGCCGTTACGAGCCTACATCCATAAGTTGTTGCGCGCAATTTAGAGCACTCTTTTATGGGCACCTCGTCTGTTATTACAGGCATGGCGGCTCCGATACTGCTTCTAGTGTTTCCTTTTATTTATCTCCTCCCACCCGCGAACTTGGATCACGTGCTATGAGATTTGTGAACATCTCGGAAACGCAAAGGTCGGCTTTCTCCTCAACGCTTCCTTTAGCTACCCTCCGGTATTACGCACGCAGCAGCGGCGTAAAGGAGTTCACCTCCATTGAGCTGCATTAATAACGCCCCAATCTCTTTTTTTTTTCTTATACAATGCACGAGTAACGAAACCGGCGCAGCTTGGCACATTGGATGCGATAGGTTGTTTCGAAGTGTCCATGCGACCAAACAATAAAGGCTTTTGTACTGCCTTTTGTTTGTTTTTTTCTGCCTCGGTGACTCGTGTAGCGAGTCGCTGAAATGTTCTATTTTTCGTTTCTGTTTAAATTCGAGCGCAGCGAATCGCTCCCAGTTGTAGCGCTCGATCATGCACAAGCTGATGTTTTCTTTAAACGGACCCGGAGGAAAAATTGAAGTTGTCCTGAATCGGTAAGGTATACCACGTTCTAATCACAAACAGACCACTATCACAGAAAACAAAGCTTCTATAAGCTATAGAAGAAAAAAAAAGTATGAAACAGGTGGCGTCATCGCCGGCCGATTTCGCAAGTAAAATGTATGCGTCGACGCAAATTTTCGTACACGGATCCCAGAGTCTACGCTACAACACTATTCACTTCAAAACGGTGACAACCCGGTGAGGACATAAGTTTGAATTTACTGGCGGGAATATTTTTATATCCAACTTCCTTGCCGACAAATGCGTCTTATGTTGTTGAACGAAGGTCAATATAGCCACAAAGAACAATAGAATACATTTTTGCTGAGACCAATAATTGGATGGAGTTGTCCACACTGTCCCTTTATATACACTTGTTTTATTTTAACTTCACATTTATTTAGGTGAAAACGAATCTGGCGAGGCGGGTAAAGTGCCAGGATAATTGTTTCCACTGCTACCGTTGGTCTTTGTCAGCCGTGGTCACGTGAAAGTGCCTTTTCCAGACACTGCGGTGCCGTCTGCACATAAGCCGAGAGACTATATGCTTCCTGACCCGCTGGAGCTACGCGGCTTATTGGCTGCAGCCATGGCAGCTGCCTGACGTCAGCAAAAATCTAACCAATAGCCACCTCTCAGCTTGTATACACAGGTGCGAGCAACGGAAGTGTGCGAGCATGAAAAACTCGCCGGGAAGGGCTCGCCAACTTTCGCGCGTGATTGTATGTCCTCTGCTGCGCGTAGAAGTGTATTATTCGGCTCAGATGCTCATGACAATAAAATGTAGTGATTGAACGAGTTGATGTGCTCTCTTCGGAAGGTGTTTCGAACCCCTTTAAGTTTCTATCGCAGTCGCCGCAGCTCAGGCCCGGCTCCGAAGCCACCCTCGTAAATGAAGTCGTCTTCGGTTCAATCCACCTAATTCGAAATGCCTGTAACTTTAAAGCCTTTAACAATGTGGGATAGTGCGTTCCACGAATTCAAAATCCACCAGCAGACGAGCTGTAGTAGTGCTGTCCTTAGCCACCCCCTCGGCGTCACTTCTTGGTCGGCCGTTGACACCCGCTCTAAGTAGAGGCGTTTGAATTTTTTTTTTCACTGGCACACAGCTGCACAGCGGTGTATGCTGTATGATGATGATGATGGTGGAGGTATGATGATGATGATGATGATAGCAGCAGGCAGCTGTTTTCATCTGGCAGCTCCATGGAGAGTACGCTGCGCAAGGAAATTTATACACACGTGAAATTCTTCACAGATTTTTTTCCCCAAAATTATTTTTCCAAGTTGAGGGAGAGGGTCACACACGAGTGCGGCTCTTAGTTAGCTGTATACGGTGCGTCGAGTGTAAAAGAATACTTTTATTTGGGTATTTAAAGTATAAAAAGAAAAATAACGAACTAGCATATTCGAAACCGATATACGTAAGACGATTGCTTCTTAGCTGGAACATTTTGGAACTTCAAGGCAACTTCAGGCGTCATGTAATATGGGATCTCAGTTTTGGCCTCAGTTTTAACCGGTGTCATTATTGGAATTCAAGTACGTATTACTTTTCGCGGCGCTGCAAAATGACTCGGCACTCGAGCTTTCCTAATTTTCGGGGCTACGGCCGTTTCTATTGAATGAAAAAAAAAAACATTCAGTCACACCTGGCAGTCGGCACTGCCTCCTTAAAAAGCTCTTTTCCGTGGAGCTCTTAAGCTTCTGAGCACGAGATCTAGGAAATCTCATAGCTCTCAAATATCAGTTGAGTGCATAGATAGACCTCTTGCCCCCCCCCCCCCCCTTCCGACTTATGGCTGCAGCGGTTTTTTTTTTGTGTGTGGTTGTTGTTCCCTTCGTATTCTTCCTTTTCTTCACTGTGCTTTATCTCTCTCTCTCCTTCATATAGCTACGTGTTCGGTCCCAAGCGGATTGCGGACTAGTGGAGCCGAAACATGGCGGTGACCGATGTCACTTTTCCATAGTGTTCTTGCTGTGCCCAAGTACATCGATGAAAGCGGCAATACGTTTGGCAGTCACTCTAACAATAACTGCGGCAGTACTCCGAACTGAATATATTGTAAGCACAACATGCGACCTTCGTCTTCATCTGTACAAATCCATCATCATCGCTCAAAGCACAACATGCGACCTTCGTCTTCATCTGTACATATCCATCATCATCGATCATCTTCTTCTTCGAAGGGTTGGTCGCCATACTTGCGGGTGCCATTAAAGCTCGCTTCATCCTGCGCTCTGTCTCCTGTCTCACAAGTGGTGGAGTGTGCTCTCGATCCCTGCGTCCTCTCCGCCGCCAGACTGCAGCTACGTTCCGGTCGCCACCTGCTCGTACCATCCGCACCGATGGATACCGTCAGCGACAACACCACTCGTACTCCCGGTGGGCCCCCCGTTCTTCTTCCTCTCGATTCGAACCGTCTGGAGCCAGCCATGATGAGCCAACCCGGTTCTTCCCAATCTTCTGGACACCCCACTTGGACCATCACCACACTCCAGCGCGAGCCTCCCATTTTTGCTGGTCTTCGTGGGGACGATGTCGAGGACTGGCTCGACCAATATAACCAGGTCAGTGCCTATAATCGTTGGGACTCAGCGATGAAACTTGTCAACGTGTCGTTCTACCTCACTGCCGTGGCCAAGACTTGGTTTGTCAACCACAAAGATGCCATCCCGGACTGGGCTCACTTCTCGGCACAGATACGACAAATCTTTGGCACATCTGGTGCAAGCCCCGCTGTCTACAAAAAAAAGCTAGATACGCGCGTTCAGCTACCCGGTGAGTCCTACACATCCTACATTGAAGACGTGCTTGCCCTGTGTCGACGTGTCAACAGCGCTATGTCAGAGAACGATCGGGTACGTCATCTTCTGAAAGGGCTTGGGTCATTTGCCTTCAACACGCTTGCTGCTCAGAATCCAACGTCAGTCCAAGACATCCGAACAACTTGCCATCGTCTTGACGACCTTCAGTCGCTTCGATTAAAAGACACCTGGGACACCCCACTTTCACCTGACGTGGACTTACGCTCCCTCATTCGCTCCATTATCCGGGAGGAACTGCACGGCTCCACCTTACCGCCAGTTGATTCCCACCCGCCCCCAGCCCCGTCGTCCTCGCCTTTGCGTGATCTCATCAAAGACGAGCTCACTTCGGTCACTCGCCCCTTGGCTGCGGAACCACCTGTACCGCGTTTTGTGCCTACCTATGCCCAGGTTGCTGCGACGCCTCCTGCTGCTGTTTACCCGTCGCATCCACAGCCCGTCCAGCAAACTCCGGTCTCTGTGTCCCCGAGCCCCGCTATGTGTCCTGTTTGGAGTCCGCCTGCACGTCGGCCGGTATGTCACTACTGCGGAATTCGCGGGCATGTTGCCCGTGTGTGCCGTCGGCGTCAACGCGACGAGCGCGAGTGGTACCCAGACTTTCGCAGCGGAGCTACGTACTCGTCACCTGCTTACCGTCCGGCGTTTGCCTCCAGTCCTCGTCGCCCATCGTACGGGGACTTCTCCCAAGACGCTCCGCACTCGTCGTACGCTTACCGCCCACCGTTTGCTGACCCTACCAATTATCGTCCCTCCTATTCCTCTACCTCTCCGGACCGCTCCTCGACCGACAGGCCGTCGCGCCGCCGCTCCCCATCGCCTTTCCGCCGCTCGTCGTCGCCTCTACGTCCACCATCCTCCCAGACAACTGGCCACACGGAAAACTAAATTGTGCAGTTTCCGGAGGTAAAACTGCACCGCACGCCGCCCTCTCAATTCCTCCTGCACAGCCATCGAACATGTTAACCGTTGACATTGAAGGCACTGTAGTAGAAGCATTGATCGATACGGGCGCCGCCATTTCTGTAATTAGTTCTGATTTATGTTCTCGTCTTCGCAAGGTGCGCACCCCTTACAGTGGTCCTTCTCTCCGTGCTGCCAATGATGAATCAATGTGTCCTTCCGGATTGTGTACGGCACGAGTCACTATCGACGGCATCCTGCACTACATAGTATTTGCTGTGCTTCCCTCCTGTGCTTATCCCCTCATCCTCGGCTGGGACTTCCTCCACTCTGCGCAAGCTGTAATTACCTGCTGTCCCCCTACTCTACAGGCTTCTGGATCCGACCTTTCAGCCGTTTCTGTCCTGCCTTCTCATCATCTGGTTACCACCGCTGATCATGTACTTTACCCCGGCTGCGAAGATGTCCTCTCTGTTGCTTCTGCCCACGTCAACGCTGGGCACGTTTTCGTCACACCAAGCCCCCGTCTTCTCTCAAGGGGCATCTTTCTCGTCGCGTCCCTGCTCCGCTTCACCAATGGGTCTTCACTACTGACTGCCTTCAACACTACGCCGGAACCCATTCTTCTGCGTCAAGGCACAGCCATAGCTTCTGTGGATACCACTCAACCTTTGGCCGTTCTTTCCTCTGCCCCATCAAGCTTCGCTTTTTCGACCCCTGCCTCTGCCTCTGCATCTATTTCAGCTGCTATCAGCCCCGGTCTCACCCCGACTCAAAAAGATGAATTGCTTGCCGTCTTGACCAAGCATGCCGCTTCCTTCGATACCCAGGCAACAACCTTGAGCCAAACCACCGCAGCTAACCATCGCATCTACACAGATGGTTCGGGCATCATTCGCCGTCGCCCGTATCGTGTGTCTTCTAGTGAGCGCAAGGTTATTCAAGATAACGTAGCCGACATGCTCAAGCGCCACATCATACGCCCTTCTTCGAGTCCTTGGTCTTCGCCTGTTGTGCTCGTTCAAAAGAAGGATGGCTCAGTACGCTTTTGTGTTGACTATCGCGCCCTTAACAAGATCACTAGAAAAGATGTTTATCCGCTGCCTCGGATTGATGACGCCCTCGACTGTCTCCAAGGTGCACAATTTTTCTCTAGTCTCGACCTAAGATCCGGATACTGGCAAATACCAATGCATGAGGCCGACAAGGAAAAAACTGCTTTCGCCACTCCCGACGGATTATACGAATTCAACGTTATGCCGTTCGGCCTATGCAATGCTCCGGCCACGTTCGAGCGCATGATCGACACCGTTCTCCGAGGCCTGAAGTGGAAAACGTGCCTATGCTACCTCGACGACATAGTCATTTTTTTCTTCGACTTTTTCTGAACACCTTGTTCGTCTCGATGAAGTATTAAGCGCACTTTCTGAGGCCGGCCTACAGTTAAACACCAAGAAATGTTGCTTTGCTTCCACTTCTATCAAGGTACTCGGTCACGTCGTTAGCCAGAAGGGTGTAAAGCCTGATCCCGACAAAGTGGCTGCAGTTTTGCATTTTCCTCGCCCATCGCGCGTCAAAGACCTGCGCAGTTTTCTGGGGCTAGCGTCATACTTCCGGCGCTTCATACGCAACTTTGCCTCTATTGCGGCCCCTTTGCATAAGCTCCTCTGCGCTGACCAGCCGTTTGTTTGGTCTGAGGCCTGTGAGGTCGCTTTTACTACCTTAAAGAAGGCTCTCACATCTGATCCGATACTGGCACATTTCGACGACAATGCTCCAACGATTTTACACACGGACGCCAGTGGACACGGCATTGGTGCAGTTCTTCTGCAGCGGCAGCACTCTTCGTGCGAGCAAGTCATCGCCTACGCCAGTCGTACACTGACTGCAGCGGAGCAGAACTACACGATAACTGAGCAAGAGTGCCTCGCTGTTGTCTGGGCCATTCAGAAATTTCGCCCTTATTTGTACGGCCGCCAGTTCACAGTTGTCACTGACCATCATGCCCTGTGCTGGTTGTCCTCGCAGAAAAACTTGTCTGGCCGCCTCGGCCGCTGGATTCTCCGTCTCCAGGAATATGACTTTACCGTCACCTATAAATCGGGCAAGAAACACCAGGACGCCGATGCGCTATCTCGTTGTCCCCTCGCCCAAACCCAACCTCCGCATCCGCAACCCGTGTCCTCCGCATCCTCAAACTGCCAAACTACCCCTTCGACGGCTATTTCAACCTTGACCGCCGCACCCATTGACTTGATGCCAGCTCCCAGTCTTGGCGATCTCGCCTCAGCGCAGCGGGCCGACCCTTACTGCCGGACTCTTATCGACCGTCTGAGCGGTGCTACGCGGCCACCGAATGCCCGCCTACGTCGCCAACTTAACTCTTTCAAGCTAGTTGACAACATCCTTCTTTGGCACAATTACAGCCCCTTCGGTGACTCATGGGTGCCTGTCGTACCCCGTTCTCTTCGCCGAGAAGTTTTGCAGGCCTTTCATGATGACCCCCCGGCTGGCCACTTAGGCTTTCAGAAAACTTATGACCGCATCAAGCGCCGTTTCTTTTGGCCTGGCCTCTCAACCGCTGTTGGAAAATATATTGCGTCTTGCATCTCTTGCCAACGTCGTAAACGGAGCACGTCTGCCCCTGCGGGCCTTCTACAGCCTCTCCCCTGTCCTTTCTCCCCTTTTGAAGTCGTTGGGATTGACCTCTACGGTCCCTTACCATTAACACCAACGGGCAACCGTTGGATCGTCACTGCCATCGGCCACTTAACTAGATACGCTGAAACGGCCCCTGTTCCTTCCGGCTCTGCTTCAGAGATCGCCCACTTCTTCCTGAACGCCATCCTTCTGCGCCATGGAGCTCCTCGTGTCCTTATTAGTGACCGCGGCAAGTCCTTCCTCTCCAGCATCCTTGCCGAAGTTCTTCACGCCTCCAGAACCGTGCACAAAACCTCTTCAGCTTATCACCCTCAGACCAATGGGCTCACAGAGCGCTTTCATCGCACGCTGTCCGATATGCTAGCCACCTACATCCAGCCCGACCACACCAACTGGGACACCATGCTTCCCTTCGTTACCTTTGCATACAATAGTGCCGTGCAAAGAACCACCTACTTCTCCCCATTCTCCCTTGTGTATGGACGTCAACCTACCTTCACCCTCGAAGCGTCTTTCTTCTCCGCCCCCTCAACCTCTTCCAGACTCTCTCACGAACAGTTTACTTCTCGTCTTACCTACTGCCGTGCCATTGCCCGCCTGAATACCGACGCCTCCCAAGCCTCCCGGAAAAACACCTATGATCTCTCCCACCGTGCCATATTTTTTCACCCTGGTGATGAGGTACTGCTGTGGACACCAGTGCGTACCCCGGGATTGTGTGAAAAATTTTTGAGCCGTTATATTGGTCCGTATACTGTACTCGAACAAACGTCCCCGGTGAACTATCGCGTTGCCCCTGTTCATCCTGTTAATGATCGTCGTTGCCGAGGTGCCGAGATTGTTCATGTTTCCCGCCTCAAACCCTTTGCCCGTCGCCCTACTGTGCTCTAATGTGCGCCCGGGCCGGTCGCTTTCGTACGCGAGGGGAGAAAGTGTAAGCACAACATGCGACCTTCGTCTTCATCTGTACAAATCCATCATCATCGCTCAAAGCACAACATGCGACCTTCGTCTTCATCTGTACATATCCATCATCATCGATCATCTTCTTCTTCGAAGGGTTGGTCGCCATACTTGCGGGTGCCATTAAAGCTCGCTTCATCCTGCGCTCTGTCTCCTGTCTCACAATATATTTTTTCTTACGATTCATACTCTGAATGCGGTCGTGAGTCAGAGTCCCATGTCCAAGCTGAACTCGACATCTACGTCCTGATTTGTGTCCACGGGGATTCGGCATGTACTCACCAACTTAAAGGCACCGTGATTCAATATTATTGAATAAATGGACCTTTTTGGTGCGAAAGCAACACTACGCGAGTCGCCGAGCCATTTCGCGGAGCTGACGAAAGGCCATACTGCGCATGCGCGAGGAGCAGTGACGTCACACGGCGCACAACTGGCGCGCCGCCGCCATCGCTGCGCGGGTGACTCAGAGGTGCCGCCGGCGCGCTCGCCAGTTGCGCATGCGCAGTAGCGGCACATAGCTAGCGTGCCGGGGCCGCCGCCGCTGCCGCGTTGTCTCCATCGCCTCTCTCTCTCTCCTCGTTGCTTTCAAAATCCCGCTGGTTTAATCAGAGCTAACCAATTTTCCTTCTGTTCCGCGCCGACAAAGGCGACTCCCGAGTTGCAATCGTGCGCGGTTGCGCTATATTCGGGTAAATACGGTAGTGTCCGAACTTCAGTGCGAACTCGAGGAGCCGTCCGGCACATGATGTTCATGGAATTTAATAGGAAATTGAGGACAACTCCATCCGATATTCCTCATTAAAAAAAGTAAATTCTATGGCTCTCTCTCTCTGGCTGTGTTGGAGTTTGTTCGGCAGCAAAAAAATGTATTAAGAATCGAACATTTTTATTCCCCTGAAACTCGCGACGTCCAAAGAGAAAAGGACTCCGTGATCATCACCATTTGGATGTGAATGGCAGCGCGGCCTAGACTCGGAGATTCACGACAGAACTTGACGTCACCGCAGTGTGCTTGCGAAAACTGAAGGTGCCGGCCAGCTACGTTTTCAGTGTTAATCGTTAGCGTTAGTTTAATCGATAAATGCTAACTTCAGTTTATTCCCGGCGCCCCTTAAGTTCGTACCACGTTAATGCCGTGCTGGTATTGCAGCCGCGCTCACTGCGCTCTTCTCACGTCTTTCTTTTTTTTTATTCGCGATGTTTGCCATTAGGCATAATGTAAAAGGGAAAGAAAGTTATAAGTAGTGTAAACAAGCCTCGCTTAAAAAGTGGCAAAAGTTCACGATAAAGCGATTATCATGAGTCCGCTTTCTTTCTTTCTTTCTTTCTTTCTTTCTTTCTTTCTTTCTTTCTTTCTCTCTTCCTTTCTTTCTTTTTCTCTTCCTTTGTTTCTCTCTTTCTCTGTCTCTCTTACTTTATTTCTTTCTTTCTTGTTTTCTCTCTTTCCTCCCATCTTTCTTTCTTTCTTCATTTCTCTCTTCCTTTCTTTCTCTCTTTCTTCCTTCCTTCCTTTCTTTCTCTGTTCCTTTCTTTACTTTTTCCTTTCTCTCTTTCTTTCTTTCTTTCTTCCCTTCTTTATTTTCTCTCTTCCTTTCTTTATTTCTTTCCGTCTTAATTTCTTTCTTTCTTCCTTCCTTTCACTCTTGCTAATTCCGTTTTCCTATTTCTCCGGCCGACAGAGTCCAACACGGATGACGACTACGAGGACCCCGACGCGAAGATCGCGAAGTACGCGACCGTGGCACAGAGTCCCAACGGCGCCCCCTCCGGCACCCACCAGCCCGCGCCGCAGCTGGTGCAGCACCAGCAGCAGGCCCGGCCGGCGCACCAGCACCAGCTGCAGCAGCAGCAGCAACCGCAGTACGAGGCGGCGAGCTTCGTCCGGCCCGCTGGCAATACCTACTCGCCGACTCCGTCCTCGGCATTCCCAGCGTCCAACGAGGCGGCGTACGCCGGGTCACTCAGGCCGGCCAACTATGCGTCCTCCATCTACGGTAACAGGTAGGCGAGCCTTTGTCTCCCCTCTACCCCCCACCCCCACTTTTATTGCGAAAGCAATACTGCGCTAGGTTTTGAGCCTTCAGCGTCGTCCCGGCGGATCCACGTTTGACCTTTAGCTTGACCTCTGTTGTGGCGTCACGCCAGACGGAGAGAAAACTGGGGCCCAACTCAGCTCGTCGCTGCTGTCCCAGCGGATCCACGCCGCGCCGCGCAGCAGCTGCGCGCAGCTGCAGCGAATAAAAAAAAGAAATAAAAAAGTAAAACAAAAAATAATAAAAAAAAATTTATGAAAATTTTTAAAACAAATTTTAAAAATGAAAAACTATATACAAACAAAACCTGAGCATGGTGGCAATTCCCACCACCCCGTTTCAAAGGGGGCGCCCTATCCATCCATCCATCCATACAGCGGTAATCCGACACCTCGGCCGCCGGCTTTGGCCGCGTAGCTCGGAGCTTCTAGACAATTATCCGTTAGCGTCAGCCGCTCGTTTTGGCGACAGAGGCACGCATAAATTTCCCAGCACGGGGGGGCTCTCGTGTGGTGAGTATAATGCCATGTAAAACAAATGCCAAACCAGGCGCAGCCAGGGCTATTGCTTTCGCAACTTACCGGGCTTAACCAAGCTAAGCCTCTGCCAATTCTTTATCGCTAAATGCATTTACTTTGGACAAGAAGCCTCGGTGGTGAAAATATTTTAATGAAATGGTTTAGGAGGTTGTAGCGGTGGTTGGAGCTCTCAGACCGGAACCCCATTCACGTGGGCTGCTGTCCGGGATCTTTCGACGAGTTGCTTTTGACTCTTTTCGTCCGAACTGGACAGAGCTGCCTCCCAGCCCTCCTGCGTTGGCTGGTTATTAACAGTGATCGCCTGATTTCGTTGGCAGGCCCATACCATATGGTACAGGTCCGCCTCCTCCCCGCAGAATTTGCATTGCGAGTCAAATGACTCCGGATCTGTGGCATGTAGTCTTAGTGGGTTGTTGTAAGTGTTGGTCTGTAGCTTTCGGAGGTGTTGTTCCTCCCCTTTATCTAGTGTCTTATCCGGCGGAGGGTAGACCCGACGGGATAATCTTAAGTGCTGAAGTATGTCATTGTAAGTTAGTAGTGGGGTAGGAGGTTCCACGGCATCCGCACTGGGTGCCCGGGGGAGAAATGCTCGGGCTGAGGCATGTGCGCTATCGTTCCCTGGGATGTCCTGATGACCTGGTACCCATATTAAGTGTTTGTGTGTGGGTTGGTAGCCACGGGTGTAGCTATCTTGCAGGATTTTAGCAGCCAGCGGTGCGACCCTGCCCCTGAGGTAATTGCGATACGCTGTCTGTGAATCCTCGGGGTGCAGCCCCTAAATGCAAATAAATATTTCATAACCCACTCCGGTGCCCACAGTAACTACCGGTGTTACGTTGCAAGACCCTGCTGGCCTGTGGGCCAGAGATCCGGAAACTGTGCTGTGTCGCGTTCCGACCCATACTCGGCGTCGCAGAGTGCCGGCCTCGTCGCGGACGCGGGTCTCATGTTCGGCGTTCGAAAACGCGAACGCAAAAGCCGAGGGACGCGAACACGGGGACACTGAGTTCGAGAACACGACCGTCAGCGCCTAGGGACGCTTCCTCCCGTGAACGCGCTGCTTAGTCTCGTGGGCACGGCGTTCGAGGGAGAGAGTGAACGCACGGGAGTCAACGAGGAGAGTCTTCCTCCAGCAGCGCAAGAGAGCAGCAGCTGCTCGGGGAGCCAGTCTGCACCTTCCAAGGGCCTGGGGCCCTCTTTTCTTCTGGGTCAAATTCCATTAATAAAGACCCATTTCCTGGCCTTCACCGAGTCCACAGCCCGTACCTCGCAACACCGGTTATCTAGCCTCTGCATTACATGACCTGCGCTCGGCCACTTCTCCTTGGTTTTGGTATCACGTGACCTACTCTGCTCGCTTCCTTCATCTATGCTACACCAATCATTTTCCTTTCCATAGCTCGCTACACTTAGTGAATTTAAAATTTTAAGCCTTTTCGTTAGCTTCCAGTACTACCAAAATACAGCTATTGTACGCTTTCCCGTCGATTTATATGGGTAAACTGCTTTTCATGACCTGTGAATACCTGCCAAATACACTCCACCCTATTATTCTCCGTCGGCCGTTACCTGCCTAAGCAGATATATTCCCTCATCGCTTCCAACGCTTGGCTCCTTTTCGGAAACCGCTGTTCCCTATCCCGATTGCTAAGTGTTACGGTAGTTTTCTTTACATTGATTTTTAGAACTACCTTGCGAAAACACTCATACGCTTACCAACACCGACCAAGAATATTGTCCGTCCGATCTTACTTCTGAAGACACCTTGCAACAGCGACGTTATGGTAAGCGTAAAAAAAGCGCAAAACACATAGATAACTCTTAATTTGGTCCGGGACACCATCAGAATTTGGCCCACCCTCCTCTCAAATTTGACGTCCGCCGATTTTGGCCGAAATTGGCGTCCAACCATAACTGCCGCGTCTAACACGATGGTGAGCCCTACATTTGGTCCCCCGAAATTTGAACTTGGCCAATTTGGACAAAATCGATGTCCAGCCATGAATGACCGTGCCCTACAACTTGGCCCGCGTCGTTTACAAAATTTGGCCAGGCCACCTCCGAAGTTTAACCTTCGCTGATTCGGACCAAAATCGATGTCCAACCATAATTGAGCGTGTCCGACGCGATGGCGATCTCAAAGTTTGGTCCGGGTCATTTCCAAAATTTTGGCCCGCCCCATCTCTGAAAAAGTAGTTCATGGCTTTGAGATTTTCGCCGCCTCGTTGCTATTGTGTCGCTCGTGATGTCACCACGTCGCCGAGCTTTCGCACGTCGCGCGTCGATTTAGGCGGAGTTAGACCCCGGAAATTTTTTAAATATTTCACCCAGCTCACAAGACTGCATTTATGTAATTTTAGATTCCATTAATTTACTTCCAGCCATTTAAACTGGATTTTTAGTCTAGTTTTTAGTACACAGCGTATAATTATTGCATCCCATTTTACCCAGCACAACCTTAAACATGCCGCCGCGGTGACTCAGTGGTTATCGTACTCGGCTGCTGACCCGGAAGACGCTGGCTCGATCCTGGCCGCGGCGGCTGAATTTCGATGGAGGCGAAATTCTAGAGGCCCGTGTACTGTGCGATGTCAGTGCACGTTAAAGATAAATAAATTGTAAATTGGTTTTTGAGGAAAGGAAATGGCGCAGTATCTGTCTCACATATCTCGGTGGACACCTGAACCGCGCCGTAAGGGAAGGGAGGGAGGTAGGAGTGAAAGAAGAAAGAGAGAAAGAGGTGCCGTAGTGGAGGTCTCCGGAATAATTTCGACCACCTGGGGATCTTAAACGTACACTGACATCGCACAGCAGGTGGCTTTGGCACAGCACACGGGCGCCTCTTGCGTTTCGCCTCCATCGAAACGCGGCCGCCGCGGTCGGGTTCGAACCCGGGTACTCCGGCTCGGTAGACGAGCGCCTTACCACTGAGCCACCGCGGCGGGTCGCCAAGTGGTCGAAATTACTCTGGAGACCTCCACTACAGCACCTCTTCTTTCACTCAATCTTTATCCCTTCCCTTACGGCGCACTTCGGGTGTCCAGCCAGATATGTGAAACAGTTACTGCGTCATTTCCTTTCCTCAAAACCTTAATTTTTGAGTCGCGCTCTGTAGGCGCCAGTGTCCACCTACAAATTAAGGCAGCTATGCGCCTTCCCTTTCTCAGAAGCAGCGGAAGGTTTAGACTCCATTAATTTTGAGGAACGACAAATAACTGGCTCCCTGGGTCAGTGGACACTTCAATCGCGCTTGAGTTACGTGGCGGGGGTGTGCACCTGCAAAAATTGGCTGTGGCTTAGCTAAGGTTAAGCCTGGATAAGCGAAAAGCTCTCGCTGCTTTTCAGCCAACTCCCAAGCTACCACTTCTGGATCGGTGTTTCTGCGCCGTCCGACTGTTGCTTCTTCTTCTCCTTCCATGGCGAGTGTCTGCGCCTGTTCTATGGTTGCGACTGAGAGAAGGATGAAAAGGAAAAGTGCACGGGCCTGCCAACTGGCTCCAGCAGAGCCACCACCGCTGCCACGTGCAGATAGAAGAGAGTTGAAAGATAAGAGGACAGAGTAAAAGAGAGAGTAAAGACGCGCGTCGCAACAACCGCGTCCGCCGGAGCGGACGCTGGCTGAAAAAATGCCCAGGCTTAGCTTGGTTAAGCGAAGAATGCGTTGCATATTGCGCGGTCTTCTTGCGCGAGGTATTATTGCTTGGCGGCACTCGATTTTCTCAGCAGCTTTTCCTCCGTGACGTATGGATGGGATGGATGGATAGGAGCGCCCCCTTTGAAACAGGGCAGTGGCAGTTGCCACCATGCTCAGCTTTTCTTTCTTTATTATTTTTTTTGTTTACTGTGTTGGCAATTCTCATTAAGATTCGCCATCACCTTTACCTACGGTTTCCTACAATTCTAACCTTATGCCACATCTCTGCTTTTCAACCACCAACCCTCCAATGGATGGCTTGGATGGATGGATGGTTAGGAGCGCCCCCTTTGAAACGGGGCGGTGGCAACCGCCACCATGGTCAGCCGTCCTTTTTTTTCTGTTTTCTTTTTGTTTCTCTTTTTTTTCTTTCCTTTTTTTCTTTTTTTACGTGGTTTGGTGGCTGCCCGGCCGCGCCCAAGGGCTGAACTGAGTGATTGCGATATGCTACGCATAAAAACAGATACACGGCCGCAGCCCGGAGGCTGCAAACCGAATCGTCACCACCTCCTCCCGCCTGTTCTATGGGCAAGCGCGCCTTATATACCCCTCCTTCCAAATGCGCACTGCGCACGGCTGCGGTGAAAGGTCAAACGGTGGCGAGGAGGAGAAGCGGCGGCGCACACGCGCAGTAGCGCGCGGCGGCGGCGAAAGGTCAGGCGACGGAGTCAGCGGCGGCGACGGCGGCCACCTGCGCCGTACGTGACGTCGCTCGGTTTCGCGCATGCGCAGAAGTGGCAAATCTGGCCTCCGGCTCACGCGAAGCCCGGTGTTGACTAGCCTTGTGAAGCTTTTCGCTTCAAAACCGTGCTTTCGCACCATACTTCGTGCTTAGCAATGCTAAGCCGCTAGCCATTTTTTACGCGACTCGTTCGATCGAAAAGCCGCCGGCGTCGTAGCTGCAGTTGCGGCACCGCGCGTCGGAAAAAATCGCATCATACCAACCGTTTGCCACAGAATGTACCGGGTGTGTCACACGATTCAGCGTTTCATGCAGCATAAACTTGCTAGTCTTTAAGTTATAGCCTAGCTCGCGACAGGGATTTGAACAGGAGACCTATAATCGGGGGCTGCGTAAAAAAAAATTATGGCTGAGGCTTAGCTAAGGTTAAGCCTAGTCAGATGAAGGAGGAGGAAAACTTTTATTCCTATTTACAGTGAGAGGTCGATGGGGCGAGCCGGAAGGGCCCGCCCCTTACAAACACTATGAGGGATCCCTAGTCCGGGATCCCTGTAGCTTCCGCAGCGGCCCGGGCTCTAGCTACCAATGCCTGTTGGGCATGGAGTTCGGAGCAGCCGCGCAGGGCAGCTTCCCAGTCCTCTCGAGTGGGGTGGAGGTGGGGTGGGTAGGCAGGATTGGAAGGGCATGCCCACACCATGTGGTAGGTGTCTGAAAACTCCTCCTCACAGTGTGGGCACGCGCCCGAGAAAGAATTGAAGTGCTTAAGTACTGCCGGGCACAGTACAGCATTGGTATAGAGGCGGAGAAGCCAGCGCTCCTCCACCCTGGTGAGGCCTTTACAGGGAGGGGAATAGAGACCATGAAAATTTTGATAAAGAGAGTCAGATGCGAAGCATATTGGTGGCTAGGCTTGGTAATACATAGCTTTCCTTGGTTGCATACTTGGTCATTTTAATACAACCACTAGAAGCCTTCGTCGTGGGGGAAGACAACGGCATGGCTACAGCGGAACGCCGACTAACCCCGAGACGCGCGTTGGGTGAGCGCCTGGATTGCCACGGAAGCCGCGTCTGCCTGCCCGGTGGAGCGAGCGTTTCACCTACACCGAGTGTGAACGCGCGTTCGAAATGCGCGGGAATGCCGCTCGAGGACATTCCGGCGTCTGTGCGATGGCATCGTCACGACGACGTCACGGTGTCACGTGGCGTGACGGCTAGGGGTCCCACGGCGACGGCGCGAGGTGTAGGCCGCCTCTCTCATCCGATGTCACGTGGTGTGACGTCACGGTGTCACGTGGTGTGACGTCTAGGGGTCCCACGCCGACGGCGTGAGTGGTAGCTCTAGCAATATGCTTCGCATAAATCGTATCAAGCGCGGCTCGGGTGACCACCCAGAAAAATGATACCGTCACTGCGTCCTTTCCTAAAAAAAAAGAAAAAAAATTCTATTTGTCCAAAGGGCAAGGCATCGCGCCGAACGGGCGATGGCGTTCCGTGGACTCCCTGGCAGTGTTGGAAGACGCTGTCGCTGTTGGCAAAAAGCGTGCTCCAAATTTTTTCTAAAGCCCCTGACAAATCTTTTTTCTTTCGCATCATTAGCATGTGGACCTGTTACTTCACACTCACCATCGAAATAATAAACCAACAATGGCAAGCACCCTACTTCATTCCAAAGTAGCGAGCGCGTTGTCGACCGCATTGCAAGCGATCCATTCTGTTTTAACTTTCTTTTTCGCTTTTTGTGATTGGCTCAAGCGGCGCCGCGCATTCGCTAATCATCAGCCAATGAGGAAAGAAGGAACTTGGCGAATGACTTTACATGAGCCAATCACAATGAACGAAAAAGTAAACAAACATGGAGTGGTTTAAAAAAAATTCAGGGGGCACTTTGTTGACCTCAAGTGCGGTGAGGCGAAAGCCAGCGCGGTGTTGCTGCTTGTGTCACTGATGTGTGGTGAAGATGTTAAGTGGAACGCGACAGCGTCTTGCAACGCTGCCAAGGAGTCCACAGAACGCCATCGCCCGTTCGGCTCTACGCCTTGCTCATCGGTAAATTGGTTTTTGAGGAAGGGGAATGTATATGTCTGGCACATCTCGGTGGACACCTGAACCGCGCCGTAACGGGAAGGGAGGAAGACGGGAGTGAACGAAGACACCGTATTCATTAGAGGCGCCTTTGTTCATTCCAAGCCATCGAGCTGGCATGGCGGAGTGGTTAGCGTGCTCGTCTCGCACTCCGGAGACCCTGGTTCGATTCCCCAACTCGACCAATTTCCTACTCGGTTTTATTTATTTATCTGGTCTGACTAGAAATGTTAATTAGGGTAATTCGTTAATTAGCAATTAACGAAACTCAGCCCCATTTACTTGGAGCTTCACTATATGATCCCTTGAATTGGTTGCATGGTTACTAGCCACAGTACAATTGACCTCGTTTGAAATTCGCGCACTTTGACGTCACGACCATTTCGGCCAATTGAAAACACACCATCTGTTAGGCGCGGCGGCGGCTAGGAGCAGGGGGGTCCACGGACCACGCGGTGGTGGTGGTGGTGACAACTTTTTAATGAACAAAAGGAGAGTTTTCAGACCAAAAATGGCCCTTTACATAGGTGGAGTCCTTAGTCCGGGACCCCGCTGGACGAGGCCGCTACTCGCGCCCGTTGGACTACTCGCTACTCGCGCCCTATGAGACTCCAGCCCCGAGCAGTTGAGCAGGGCTGCCTCCCATGCCTCTCGGGAAGGGGAAGGATTGGGGGGAAGGGAAGGATTCTTCTGACAGGCCCCTGTCGTCTTTGAGTGCAGCGATCCAGTCCCTTAGGTTGTTTCACAGCTCGGACGACTCACTCGTACGAGCGCGGGAAGGGCCCTCCTATACAGACTAAAGATGTGCGAACAGCTCCCAGAGAGAGACTCGAAAACGCAGTTACCCACGCACATCAAGAAAGCTCTTTTGATCAAACCCCTCCCCAAGAACATGCACCCCACGCACCACGAAGGCCGACGCACAGCGAGGGCTCGCGCACTACACACCAAATACAGCCGACACGACAACGTGGCGTACGTGGACGCAGCAGAATACCGACAAACACCGAGAAAAGCGTTTGCAGTGGTCGCGGTGAATGGGAACGGCGCCCCGCTGGTGGCAGCGTCGATAGAAACCACCTGCTCCGAGACGGCGAAGGAAGCGGCAATAGGTTTAGCTATAGCGAACACGCCTGCTGATATTATATTCAGCGACTCCAAAACAGCCGTTCGCAATTTCGCGAGGGGCCGTATCACATCTACCTCACTCCGCATCCTTCAAAACACCCCCCTTCCGATTAGAGAAGTTGAATTGAGCTGGGTCCCGGCCCACTCGTCTAATCCGGGGAACGAGGCGGCTCACGCGCAAGCCCGAGGTTTCGTCGACCGGGCAGTGAGCGCGCCCTCCGACCAGAATTTCACGAGGGACGGTTAATCTCATTTCATGACATCACCCATCACTTTAGGCTGGAGAGGCGCGCATATCACCCTCCCCACAAATCGTTAACAAAAGCGCAGGAAGTTACCTGGCGCCGTCTGCAAACACGCTCCCTTCTCAATCCGGCACTGCTTGCCCTCATGTACCCTGGCCAGTACGATCCAAACTGCCATAAATGTGGTGAAGGGGCCACATACGACCACATTCTGTGGAACTGCGCAAATGATCCGCCTCCGGCGGAGTTGATACAGCTCCCTTCTCCCGAGCGGTGGGAGGCCGTGCTGGTCAGCTCGGACCCCAAGATCCAAGTGCGGGCAATCGAGCGGGCCAACGAGGTCGCCGCCAGCCATGGGCTAGCGGCCATCTAGTACGTGCCTCCGCAACCTGCTCTCGACGCAATAAATGTTTTACAATCCAATCCAATCTGACAGGCCCAAACCATGTGGAAAGTATCGGATACTTTTCCCCACAGTGAGGGCAGCGCCTATCAATTTTGGGGTCGAAATGTTTCGCAGAGTGTTGGTCTGCAGGCGCCTCAGAGTTCGCTCATCGGCTTTAGTCATGCCCTTAGCAGGGACCGGCAATAATCGTCCAGAATTCCTCTGAACCACAGAAGCGGTTGCACAATCTCTGAGACGGAAGAGCCTGATGAGGTGCCCGGTAGGTAAGCGCTCAGGCAACCGCGTCCGCAGCCTCATTACCTCTAACGCCCTGATGGCCCGGAGTCCAAACTATGCGTTTGGGCGAAGGGTCCGATTCCCTCATTGCGCGCTTTAATATACAGTAAGCTGAAGGTGAAACCTCCCCAGCCAGGTAGTGTTGACAGGCTCGACGCGAATCTGTCACGATTACCTTCGAATTCGGGTCCGAGGCGGCAAGCGCAATGACTACTTCCTCGGCCTGCGCTGAATTTCGAGCTCGAAAGGAGAGGCCGTTAACGCATTGGTCCTGGTGAACTACTGCGGCCGTGTAGAATCCAGTGGGCGACGGCCCCGGCACGTCAACGTAGTATACACCCTGTTTAGATCCGTGCTGGTGTTCGAGGGCCCAAGAGTGCTCCTCTCGTCTGCCTTCGTGTGTATGTGTGTCCATGTTGCGCGGGAATGGAGGGACCCAGAGCTTGTGACGCCATAGCTCCGGAATCCGACACGTCTCATCTGGAGTGCACTCGTGTTGGACGTGCAAGCGGTCTAGCAGGCGGCGCCCGGATGCCGTCTGCGAGTGTCGCGAGCGGTTATAAAAAACCTCAGACGCACTGGGCGAAGCGCTGCACGCGCTTCGCTGGGCTTGTACTGGGTTGGCCCAGGCAGTTTCCAGCATGCTAACTATGTATAGACAAGGCCTAAAAATTCTGCACTCGGTTCAACTACTGCTGAACCTGGTTAGATAGCGAAAGCTATGGCGTATCGGGCAACTATAAGCGGCTTGGCGTCTGTAACGTTTAATGCATTCCGGACACTGGCTAGGCAGCGCGCACCCACTCTGCCATGTGGAAGTGGCTGATCGCGAGAGTTTGCTCACCCCAATGAACGCTGCGGCCTGCAGTGCCGCGTGTCTGCCACAACGTTGTCAGCGCTAACGCATGCAGCCCACATCTCTCTCTCATCACCCCATTCAAGCGTACACTGACCTAGGGAGCCAGTCATACGCACTTCTTTTAAGGCGAAAGCCTTTAATGCCTCATACTGTCGTTAGCAGACGCGTCGGCAGCCGTGTCGA
This sequence comes from Amblyomma mixtum, assembly GCF_055824585.1. Classification (NCBI taxonomy): domain Eukaryota; kingdom Metazoa; phylum Arthropoda; class Arachnida; order Ixodida; family Ixodidae; genus Amblyomma; species Amblyomma mixtum. The sequence continues at coordinate 79,718,816 of NC_143013.1, forward strand.
CAGACGCGTCGGTAGATTTGTCCGCCTTTCGGCGTCACTGCTTAAAAGGCTCAAGGTTCCAGCATGAATAAGGGCGCATCTAGTGAATGCATGGGCTTCATAAATAAAATAAAAGGAGTAAAGTCAAGAAAAGGAAAAATAAACAAAAATAAAAATAAGATGGGGAGCATTTCGCCACCGGCACCGGGGACATTGAACCCGCTGCCTCCCATATCCTCCAAAAATTAAGAAAAGGAGCGAAAAATTAATAAAAACAAAATATGAAAAATAAAAAGTAAATAAAAACAAACAGTGGCCAGGAAACGCTTTCGCCTTGCAGAGCCAAAGTGCCACCTGAATTTTTTCCTTAAAATCATGTCTAAGACGTTGTCAACGCTAACACCAATGAACAGAATGAACGCCGTTGAGCTGCTGTTGTTGCGACTGAGAGAAGGATGAAAAGGAAATTGCACGGGCCTGCCAACTGGCTCCAGCCGAGCCACCACCGCTAGATCAGAAGACAGAAAAAGGAAAGTTGTTGTTGTTGTGACTGAGAGAAGGATGAAAAGGAAATTGCACGGGCCTGCCTACTGGCTCGAGCCAAGCCACCACCGCTGCCACGTGCAGATAGAGGAGAGTTAAGAGATCAGAGAAAAAGAAAAGAAAAGACGAGCGTCGCAGCAACAACTGCGTCCGCCGGAGCGGACGCTGCGTCCGTTTTTATATTTACAATAGGGGTGTGCGAATATCAAATCTTTCGAATACGAATCGAATACTTGGTTCCGAATATCGAATCGAATAATCAAGGACAGACGCATTCAACCACTACAAAACATTTTTTGAGCACCCAATAACATTACAGTTCAACTACTAGTGATGAAATGAACACAAAAGGTGTGTGTGGCTGCACAAAAAGGATCAAAGTCTCGAACATTATTCTTAGAAGAGTGGAAATATCAGAGAAGATGGCTAATACACAGCATTGATTAGGGCTAGCTTGCCATAAACACAAAAACGCGTTGCTGGGATGAACATCAAAGGCTGTCGTGAAGGAAAACCGGCTGCTCCACATGGTCAGGTAGAACTTCCCTTCTATCTGAAACGACTTCTCCAGCCACAGAAAATGCCCTCTCACTTGGCACTGAACTGGCACGTATTGAGAAGTATTTCGTGCATAGCTCTCACTATACGAGCTTCGCAGGTATAGCTACAAAGAAGCTCACCAGCGCAGTCAGCTACAGCATGGCTCAACGTTACGCAATGCTCTGGGCGCCGCCATATTGCTATGTCTCTGTTGATAGCACTTGCGGACCGAAATGAACGCCGGTGCTCGGAATAGAATATTCGTCTGGATACGATAATTCGCGTCAGGCCGAATATTCGAAAAAACACGAATACTTGGGGTTCGAATCGAATACGAATACTAACATTAAAATATTCGAGTTATATTCGAAAATTTCGAATATTAGCACACCCCTAATTTACACTTGTTGACGTCAGAGGTCACGTGTTAGTATCAGCCGCCACGAGGGGGTTTGGCGACTCATGATCGGCTACATGGTCATGTGAATCGACACACAATCATTCCCTCCTCTCAGTTCCTTTTCTTTGACCTTGGCGCCATGTGGTAGGCCACCATGCGTGCCAAATGTGACTACCCCTCCTCCTCGCTTACCTTATAGTACTTATAGATTCTCCGTGTTCTTCCTTCCTTGCTCGACGGGGCACGCCTCAGTGAGGCGTTTTACTTGTTTTTCTTTCACGGTCACAGTCCAGCTGTCCGCGACCCTAGCTTTACATGGCGTCGTGAAGCTTTCGCTTCAGTATAAAGGCAACGGCAAGCCGGGTTGCTGCTTGGTAGCGAACGGACGTAATTCGAAATCGCCGTTCTCCAGACAGACTCAAGAACGAAGCGGCAAATGGCCCTCGAAGAAGGCCTTCCAGCGAGTGGCCTAGGCTGTCATGACGTCGTGGTTAATTCCCGTGCATCTATAACATGTCATCACAGGGGGCTGGTAAGTGAGGGGATTAACAACGATGTCATTGCTGATCGACGCCATTTGCTGCGGGGCATTCCTTGAGGGGGACTGGCGCTTCGTTCTCGAGTTACCTGCGACTTTAGAAGAAAAGCCTCAAGACTCGGTGCAGAATTGCTGCTCTGCACCCGAACTTTTTAATAACAAAAGAAATGATCGACAACAAACCATTCAGTGACTAGATGAACAATATTGCAGAATTACTGCTCTGCAATCGAAACTTTGTAATAACACAGGTAATAATCGCGAACAAACCGTTCACATTTTGTGACGGGGCAAGCATTTTGAAATAGGGAAATATATGAGGGCAGAAAGATAAAAGAGAACGCTACACTCGAAACAAGTTTGTCGGTAGGCAGCACAACACAAAACAGTTCCGCAGAGTGTCCCAAACTTTGCTGGAGGTACGCTGCAGTTTAATTGGCCTTCTCAGCGCACTTGCGCATGTGGCGCCTCAGGCAATACTTACGGGAAAAAGCCGCAGGGCAGTATTTGCAGCGGAGTGGCGCCCGTGCTTCGTGAACGGCCTCGTGGTTATCCAGGTTACCCTTGCGAAAAAAACTCGCCTCGCAATAACGGCAGCGGAATAACTCATTGCTGCTTGTCACCTCGCCACTGCTTGTTTTGCTCTTGCGGGCAGGTGCGGAAGATTCGCTGCGCTGACGCGATGGCTCTGTGCGGAAGGGAGCGCGCGTGTCCTGCTCGAGGTCTTTCCGTCGGTTGCTAGCTGTGGAGTGTGGCTTCGCAACCTTTTTCCCTTTGCCAGCACCTCCTTTGACCTTGCCAACGGGAGCGGGACTCTGGCGGGACTTCTTGGCGCAAGCGAACATGTGGCGCGTGAGGCCTCTTTTTTGGGCAAAACTGCTGGAGCAGAGTTTGCAGCGGTAGGGCGTCGCCGCCGTATGCACGAGCACGTGGTGCTCCAGGTGATCCTTGCGCGAAAAAAGAGCGCCGCAATAACTGCAAAGGTACGGGTTTTTGCCGAAATGCGCAATTTCATGGCGCTTGAGGCAAGACTCGGAGTTGAATGCCTCGAAGCAGACGGCGCACCTGAGCGACTCGCTGGTGCTCGCGCGCGGCGATCGGTCCCGAGGCACGGCCTCGGACTGCACCTCCGACTCGTTTTGCCGAGAGGTGCGGTCGTGAACGGGCTGCACTATTTCGCTTTCAGTCAAGGTGGATGCACAGCGTGGGTGTTGTTCGTTGTCAGGGAAGCGTTTGGATGAGCCGGCAACGACGGGTATGGCACAGGTGCTCGCGTCACTCGGCGCGCTGTCCAAGGGAGGCGAGCCGTTATCCAGCGGGATCACCTCGGAAGAAGTCTCCTCGCAGTCTTCGTACCACACTACACATGGAGCCGTCGACACGATTACCGGACCCGAGAAGTCCGCGCCAGGAGGCCGGAGCTCATCGATGGTGCATTGCGACTCCGGCTGCTCATCCTCGAGTGAACGCACGGGGGTAACTTCGGCAGTGACGAAATCGCCCTCGCTTTCTACGGGCTCAACTTTCCAAATGTTCGCGACACTGCTTAGGGTGTCGCCTTCCTCGACTAGCTTGAAGGCGGACGAACCTTCAGTAGCCCCGCCGATCGAGTAACAGCGTTCATTCGCAGACGCAGCTGTCGACGGCGCGACCACTGTAGAAGCGCTACTGAAATCCGATGCGTCTGCAACAAAAATCGCGTCACCCGACGAGACATAGTTGATGTCGGCATTCTTGGCGTTAACGTCTTTATCCGCTAACACGCTCGCGTATCTGGTCTCACTCCTGCCGCAGTCGCCCGGCGGCTGACCTAGAGTACAACCGCGCTCCTGTTCGTAACGTGACCGGGTCGCAGCCGGTGGCATGCAAATGGACCTTTCAGCGCGCACTCTCCGAGTCACTTCGTCCATGTCTTCGCCGGTGACTTCGATCACGATCTTGATATTGTACCTCTTCGCAACCCTCCTGACTGATTCCAGTCGCTCGACCAGCACGGTCGCCTCTCTACGATACATGACGTCAATAAGTGCCGCGAGGTCCGCGTAATGCACACCATCCAAGACCACGATGGGCTGCCAAGAGGGCTGTGCAACGAAAAGATCGTGAAACACGGAGCTACAAGCGGACAGGACCAACATGTGGGCTTTCAGCTGATGGCCCCCCTCGCACACAAACGTGACGTCCATCAGTTCTTCATCACTGAGGAACTGGCTGAACTTGGCAGACTGGTCCGCGTTATCGCCGGCCCACCTAATGCGAGCTCTCCGAGACCCCATATCTCTCCTTTAGTTGATGCCGTGATCGGGTGCTTCCCTTGGCGCGATCAGTAGACAGTGACGACCGTGGCTGCAACACGTGTTGAGTAACGGTAATATTACTCACGGGGCACTTGCAGCGCTGCGAATTCAAACGCTGACCACTCATCCAAGCAATCCGCGTCGCCTTTGTTTAAGCAACGGTTTAAGCAGCGGAACCGGATGGCGCAAGAGCAAAACTTCCTGTCGCGCCATGTCACGTGATTGACGCAAATACCGTGGATTCGTGGACATTCTTGTTACACGAACTGACGACGATGTCGTCGGTATCCGTTTTCTGCACAGCAGACGGGCTGCGATAGAAGTTACATCCTCGCGAGTTTTCGCAAGGATGTATTTGCGGCCGTCTCTATGGCAACTGTGAAAACGTGCATGCATGTGCTTGACCCGAGGACAGAAAAGGCGCTCACAGTGCGAGTTGTCACCGTGCAATTTTTGCCGATTTCTGAGGCTAGCCGCAACAATGACTGTGCCATATTGCAATGCGTTTGGCTATATCTACAACTAAGTGAAGATACGTTATCTTGTTTAACAAGTAAACGTATGTAGCGAAAGCTATGCGCATGCTAAGCGCCAAAGCAGTAATCGATGTCTGATAAAATGGGTGTTGCATAGCGGCTTTGTCGTTTAGAGCGCGGCCTGGGGCGCACTTGGATATTCCTAGCTTCCATACAAGCTGCCCACAAAACAGACGGCATCAGCGGCGGAAGGATCAGATACTTGCATGTCGTACGCGTACGATCATTTCCGTCGGAAAAACATGACCGCGCGCTGTTCTATCTACCGCGAAGAAGTCAAAAACTGCCCGGTCGTCTTTCGCGACAGTTTGACCGCACGCATGAGCATGCCTATGGTCTGCTGAAAGTGAAATGAAAGATGTCAAGGCAACTCTACTTCCCTTTCTGGCACCTCTGACGGTTAGATTTTGTATGCATGCCCTCCCAAGCTTGCAATGCTGGCATCATGTTATCTGCCTACTGACCCAAGTTTTAAACCTTTCCATAAATTCTCCACTCCATAAAGCGTTTTTTTTTTGTTTGGTAATGGCTCAGAGTTAGATAAGGGCCCGTAGTGTACCAATGATGACCTATAAATGCTACCAGCCCTCAGTGAAATTATAAGGAATGTTGTTCTTTTGTCTGTCCTAAATGTACTGTTTTTCAATCTCGCCAGTGTTGCTTGGGATGCTCTGTAAATTTGAACTGACCTGTCATGTGTGCCATCAAGCATGGGGTAACCATTAACGCTGTCAGGACATGGCAAGTTTATATCACAAGGCCATCAAATCTGCATTCACCCATATAAGCAACTGCTGTGATGAATTTTTGAAAAACAAAGAAACGCATGATTCTGCATGTTAAATAACTGGTTATGCATGTGTCTTTTATGTGAAATTCAAAATATGTTTGCTTTTTGCATCTATTCCCACAGTTTTGAAGTAGGGCAGAGTTTGGGTTTTTGACGGTATTCACGGAGCTTTGAGTAAGTCCAGAACAGCACTCACACTAGGCTACTTAAGAAAACATGCACAGTCTTTGTCAAAAATAACCAGGCTGCATGGTTTGCTTCTAGCTCGTACAGTGGAGCCCTTACAGCTTCCCTAAAGCTGAAATGGTCATTAAAGGTAAAGACTGGGGGTCTTCTTTCCTTCCAACACGTTTTGATCTTTAGGAAAGCTGCAAGAGCTCCACTATACAAGCTAGAAGCAAACCATGCAGCCTGGTTACTTTTGACAAAGACAGTACATGTGCTGATAAACACTGACATGCAGCACTGTGTGTGTATGTCTCTTCAAGCTGTACCATCTCGGCACTGTTTGCGACTGAGTGACATTGCTTCTTACTGAGAGTGATGTACCAACCAGCTCATGCTAGCACATCATTGCACTTGAAGCTCACACACTTTAATGAATCCCAGTACATTTCTTGGCTTGACGACGCTCAATATCTGCGACATCAGATAATGAAGCAGTGAAGGCTAGACCTGAAGCCTACTCCTGCCTTTTTACTGTTTTGGTTCACTGGCACAGTAAAGGCATGTCGAAGTCTGCATCTTGTTTACGACAGAACCTCACTAAGACACCACACCTTTTCAGTGTGTGTGTGGGGCATGTGTGTGCGTGTGTGTGTGTGCTGAACATCCACATGTAATGACATTGCTGCCCCCCCCCCCTTTTTTTTGTAGACTTGGAAATGCGCTTCGGACACTTCCGGCACGCCTCGAGTACGGACAAGGACCTGGATCTCCTAAATTTTAAGCTGTACATAATGTGCAAGCAGGTTTCAACAGCCTGTACTTGGATGCTTTGTCGTTTTGCTCAGGTCACAAACCAAGCTAAGTACGGAGAGCGTACTTTCACCACCACAACCTGGTTTGCTTTCGTTAACTTTCCCACAACTGTCAGTGCGACAGTTGATGCGTACCTTATTTCATGTATTCTGTGATAGTGCAATAACACGATGCCATGGCATGGCCGGTACTACTATTCTATTCTGATTCAATTTTATTGTATTTTCCCGCTCTCTGTATGGCTCAAGCAATACCCTGCTGTCGCTACCGCTGGGATAGAGCCAGTTACAGAGAGCGAATACAGGAGATGGCATTTCTTGAGCTAATAGCGATTAGTGGGGAAAAGAAATATAGAATGGAATCAGAACAGCATTGCCATATCCCGGCCCAGATTTCTAACTGGAACATGCAGCTATACCTTACTGAATTTGCATATTTACTCAAAATGACACAGGAATAAAGAGAAATTTCACCCGCACCACAAAATGGAAAAGACACTGTTCTGTTTCTGAGGCATACACCACTACAAGCATTCATGCGTCCACATTTTTTGTATGCTCTTGAAGAAGGTGGTAATAATAGCACAACTGATACACAAATTCATAACAGTTCATGTCAAGCACCCTTGATTGCATGCGTAAGATTAAGTTTACAAAGAAAGCAAAAATTTTGTCATGCTTTCACTACACAGGATGCTGGCCATCTGGCGTCTTTACTTCTATTTATTATTTAATGAAATGCAGTTCAGCAGCCTCTTTTTCAAAAATTTTAAATTCGAAGGAGACACAATTTGGCTTGAGCAATTTGTCCAACACCACAAGCCAGGTGTAATGTGAAATTGCTGGAGTACACAAGAACATAAGGTATTCACGGCACTGAAAAAAGGGTGTGCTTTCATTCACTTCAATTTGTATTATTTACAGTCTTAGCTGTGCAAACTCATGTGTTGTCACAAAATATCTGCTTCAGGTCACTCCCAGATCCTCCAGTCGCATTCAAGCCTCTAGAAACACTGCATTATTAAAGGATTTAGGTTATCACCTGCAGCATCCTTTCATTGCCTTCTGCCCAGCTACTGAGACACTGCACAGACCATCTCCGTAACTGCAGTCAATTTATACCATTACTTAGGAGTCAAAGCAAATGTCAGTGATAGTCAACAGGCACAAGTAAAGTGTAAGATAAGGCTTTTGACACTTGCAGCAAATTAACAGAGTGTTCTCACATTGTGGCAATCAAATTAAGAGCGTGACAAATATTATTTGTCCTTATGTCAAACATTTTGCCAGTTGTCATAAACCAAGGCCACTATATTGAAACAATACCTTCTTGATTCTTTTCCATACGTGCTCTGTGACTAGCCAAACCAACACCATGTCATCATTGTGCTTGAGCCAATAGGGAATGTGGTGCATTGAATCATTTCAACCAATCGGAGAAGACAACTGGATGCATGGCACATCTTGAATACAGCGGTGTAGTCAATGCTTCCGCTTATGAAATGCAAATGAGGACCTGCGCAAGATGAAGCGTAATGCCACAACACTTTCGTGGCAAAGTATTCTAGCTAGTACTGTGGTACAATGGTCACAGTTACAATGGATTTGTGTATTTTAGACACGTGTGCTTTGTGAGTGCACAAGGATATGAAAGGGAACACACAACATATACTGAGATGCATATCGTTAACATATATTTCAGTGTTCCAAGAGGAAAACACATGCCCAAAAGTACATTGAATTTGTGGAAGGCTACATGTTTTTTTCTTTGCTCACAACCATAGCATGTACTGCTTTTTTTTTTTTACTCCGGACTACATGTAAGCTTTCACATGGGGAGATGACAGAGGAATCCACACATGTATGTACATTATGTTTTAGTTTTTACTGTAGGGAAGTACTTTTTGGACTCCAGAGAGTCCTGAAACAAGGAAATTTCAGTTCACATCAAAGAATACTTTATTTTACAGCGAAATATGCAACAAAATGATGCTTCTGTTCTGAGATGTAAAATGTTCATTGCTGTTCATTCTCCAGCTGAAAACCCTTTTCTCTCAAGCAATAAGCAATCTCACACTGTGCATGTTTTGTGTGCATGCTGTGGAAATAAAGCTCACAGAGAATGTACAACCTGTTGTTTCAGTGAACGAAGTGTGCCACCAAAAAACTGCTGGATTGTCGTTAATTTATCTGTGACATTTTATCAAGCCTACTGACAGATGTGATCAAGCTTCCAAATATGTACGCCTAGTCAGCTTTGTTACCACATAGATATATCAACAGCACGGCAATGTTCACGTAAAACCACCTAAAGTATGACTTGACAGACAACGCTTTCTTCAGTTTGAAATGCCTGCAACACATGTCAAACCTCTCAATCCAGTGCTTCACTACACACCGTCACATGAAGACAAGCAATCAGCCATCACAGCGTTCTTGTCTGAAATAACAGCATAACTGCATTTCACATATCTAAGTACACAGAGTGAAGCAAGAATGCTTTAAGCACACGCAGGTTACCATATTGCAGAGCATATACAGTTCTTCCCCTCTTGGTACCTAATGATATGGATGCGCAACTTTCAAGAGGTCTAAAATCTCTTCCAGTGACAACACTATTGTTTGTATCAGGATGGGCAGGGACTGAAAGACTGGAAAGGGCCGGCATGAACTGTTTCAGGCCTCCTTTATATGGTGCACATGAAAAGATGCACAATCATACTAACAGACTTCTCTGCTCTAAGATCTGGGCTCTGTCCAACCCCATTTCCAACCAGTAAGGCATTTAGTGCATGGAGCTGCTACAGGCTACAATGAGTGAACATGACAATAGCTTTGTGAGCAAAGGAACCACAGCAGGTAGTTCTGAATAACAAACTCTCTGCTATCTTCTAACGGCCTTTATTGTATTTCTGGCCAACAGTGATCTAACCCGTGCAGCCTTTCCATGGCAGAGCTAACATAATTACATTTTGTCCGAAAAGGTGCCTTTCAATAAATACAAAACAACAAATCGGCACTATCACATTAAAATGTGCCAATTCCAACTAAAGGTCCACACAAAGACAATTGAGTAAAGCCAGAAGGAATTTTTTTTTAAATAAAAGGGGGAGGGCGTTAGGTCATCTGTAGTAGGATACAATTAAAAAAAAAAGCAGGCGGTAACAATGAGCCACGGTCCGTGGCATCCTGTGTTACTCCGCCGACCATATCACAACAGCAAACAGGATCATATTTTTAACATTTGACTGTGTTAAACAAGCCAGAGGCATCAAAATTCTTGCTTATAATTTTACCTGGTGGTGAGCTCCTTGTTTAGGTAACAAGAAAAGTTTTAACAAAAGACTACTTTTTCGTTGTGGAGGAATTCTGTGCGGTGGTCCTGAATGTGGGCGGAGCTTCATTGCAGGCTTAAGTTATATCCGACTACAGTATGAAATACTGCTGTGCTGTTTGGTGCAATGTGGCAACGAAGTAAACCAGGACCAAAAAAAACATGCACAGCATATGCACATTGCTGATCCCATCACCTGCCCTTCAACCAGTGTTTCAAACACAAGTAGTAACTGAAAGCACCGATCAGTCGGGCCATCACACTAAATAGCAGTACATATTCAAAAGGTCAACACATATGTAAAGTTGTGGGGAGCATAAGAAAGAGCAAGGTTAGAGCTCTCATTCATTGATTACTCCATAATTATGTGCAATAAGCAGTTTTTCATAGTTTTTCTCTTGGCACATAATATCCAAATATATTATCAAATAAGCAGGAAATGTGCAATTTTATATAAAAATTTTGTTCCCTCCCTCTTATACTGCTCACAATTGTACCCTCCATAGGAACAGCAAAGAAGAGAAACCAGCCTCACTACTTCCATGTTCAAAACACAAAAATGTTAATGCTGAATTTATTAATGACACTCTTAAATGCTGTGTTCCCATGGCTGCCGAATAAACAAACTGTGATCCGCCTTATAGTAGCAAACACGATTCCTGTCTGCTCTAAATGGTCCCCTTACAACTGCCTCACACACAGTGTGCAGCCCTCAAATGAGTGATAATCAAAATGGGCTTATTAACCAATCAAGCTTAACGCATTCATGTCATGTCGTGAGCCGCATAACATAAGGAGTCAAAAGAAGTAAGGACACCAGAATTAAGGGTACGAAAAGCTTGGAGGTTTTCTGACTCTACAAGGAACTGCAAAGGTAGGTACCACAGGCAAGTATCAAAAGCAAACATACTTTATTATGATTTTAAACTGTGAAAACCTAAAATTTATTGGCTTTCTGAGCCTACTGCGAGCAGCCCCTGAATGATGCTTGAAATGAGGGTTCAGAAACATACCTTTCCATCGCACATGTAGTGCAGAGATATGCTGTCTCTCCAGTTTTAACAGCACTGAAGCTGATATTAAATTATTTAAGACGCATTGGTGAATAACACACCATGCTCCTGATTTACTCGTACTCAGTGTCTGCAGAAAAAAAGAAATACAAGCCCCAAATTTGATGCCTTTACTCCGCTGACATATATAAAGGAAGGCCATGGAAATTTTATCCACTCATGCCATAGCAGTACCCAAGTTGTCCGAATTAGAGCGGAATAAGCTGATGGCAGAACACTAATTTAGCTATATTTGCAAAGCATGCAACTACATCTGAACGAATGCATCACAAAGGGTTCAATTCCCAGTAGCTAAAACCGTGGCTCCGACACAATGGTTCTGTCACATTTATCCCACAGAGAATGCTGCGCTTTGCACAACCACAAAACTTCCGAGGCAATCACAGTTGAAAGGATGGCTCTAGCCAACACTACATCGCTATGTACTACTGCACAAATGTGTGCACACATAACACAGAAACATTACAGCCCTCCCAAGATAATTAACAACAGTGACGGGACACAGCAGCGTGTATCTAAGGGCAACACCTAATGATCCTAACCAGCACCTCCTCGAAACCAGTGCCAGACAGATGAAGCCTCTCCTAATTATTATTTTCTCACTCTCCCAGTCACTTGCCACTGTGCTTGCTCTCCACGAGCAGTGAAAGAAGGAGAGGGTACCCCGTAACCGTCGACACAGCACGGGAAGAGGGCAAACAAGTCTTCAAATTCTCCTTCAGCATCTATACACTCGTCGGCATTCGCCAGCCATGCCAACAGCTATGACAAGCCCCGGACACCCATAAGTGGCGTCGAATGACCACACACATCCAAGGGGGTTTGACTGCTACGCAAGCAATTTGACTGGCACCGAAACAAAGGAGGCGCTGATCTAACAACAAGCACCTTTAAGTGGATGCCTTTAGTGCCACCAAGAACTACACAATAGCTTCTGGTTGCAGTACGGGTAAGAGCTGTTCAGCTAAGCTACTGTGGAAAACACTTCTGTGAGCAATGCTTGTGGCCTACTTTGCAACAGACAGCTGCATGGCACTTTTGGGAGTTGTGAAATAGATGCAGGCAGAAGTGAGCCATTGCCCCCCAGTGGGGGAACGTAGTTTTGTGCTTGCTGTAATTAACTGCAACAACTGGATGAGACCTGAACCAGTCGAAATGAGGTAGCGAGAAAAAAAAAAAAGGCGACAAGACTGCCATTCCGAGAACAATGTCTCGCTCTAAAACATTCTATCTAGCCCATAGAGTTTCTTACTATTACCTAGAGGGAAAGCTGGCGACCCATCTATGGGAGTTTGCATGGCGACCCCTCGAGACCACTTCAGCCACCATGGGCGCTCAAAGCATCATGGGGCGGTGAGCTACTTGTTGCGGAACTGCAACTTTTGGCCAAAAAATAATAGAAAAATAAAGCTGTTCGATAACTACGAATGTCCTAACATTCAATATCTTGTCTAATGATTGCAACAAATGAGCAGAAAAGCACTTAAGTGCAAAGTTTGCCCAAAATAAGAAATGACTAGCTTTCCTATTGGCCAAGTGATGAACACTACAAAAACAAATATTTCGTAATTAACAGGCATACTTTTAAAAGTAAATATCTTTAAAAAAAAAAATGTTGTTGCTTAGATACTTTAAGAGGTTTTTTAATGGCATTTCATAAAAGTGAAACCTTTTATTGGCGTCGTGTGTCATCACGTTTTCACTACTATGACTTTTGCACACTGTGTTCGCGCGAAAGTCGTCTGCGCATACACGAACAGTGTTTTCGGAATGAAACGTCTCAGTAATGACACTCAGTGTTCCTGAAAAACTACGACTGTCCCGCAACAAGTAGCTCACCGCCCCATGATGCTTTGAGCGTCCATGGTGGCTGAAGCGCAGCGCCGCCAGCTTTCCCTCTAGGTAATAGTAAGAAACTCTATGTTCTAGCCAGGGCGTACTTCACAGCGTTTCTGACTACCGGCTATGGCGGTGCTTTTGCAAAAACCGACAACATTTGCTAAAATATTAACAGTTTGTCTTTATGAAACCGGTCTTCCAAACAGCAAGCAGGCAAAGTTTCAGGAGTAAAAAATAAGCCGGGATCTTCTCTTGTTCGCTGATGCACATATATTAACAATAAAGGTCAAAATGTGGCTCTAGCCGATATAGGTCCTGCAAGCGGCTTCTCGGGTGAGCTGGACAAGGAAACGCTGTCTTAGGCGTTCTGTGGCGGCAGCTCTTCGACAACGATGCAGTTGCACAGAACATCGTAAGCTGCCCGGCCGTGCTGGAAGCAAAAGATCGTCAGGCAGGCTGGGAAGAGGAATGCCATTGTGAAGTTCTTGACAAAGGAACGCAGCAGGGCCCTGGGGAAGACGTGCACAACAAAAACCGCAATAAACAGCTGCGCGAAAGCATAAGTGGGCGGGGGTGGGGGGGGGGGGGGGAGGAAAAGCAGAGAGAACAGCAGTGACAGAACTAGGGAAGTATGTAGTCCACATGTTTTCACTGCCGTAAATGTTGCATCCATCTGGGGCAGTCTAGCATACAAATGAGACTAAACAGCAGCTGTTCAAATTGAAAAAAAAAAAGAAAGGTAAAGAGCAGCGGTAAAAAAGATAAGAACGCACCTCAGTTGTTCGTACAGACACAAATGTTTCCACTGTCAAAGTGATTCGGCCATCTGGCATACACTCCTCAGGGAAAGGATTATCCAATCAGTGAAAAAAAACAAAAACAAATTTGCCACACCATTCCACACTAAGTTTTCTCCTACAAGGATTTGCAAATGCCAGCCAACACTGCAAAAATTCGTCTTAACAAGCAGGCAGACGCTTCCAAAAAACACATACAAAGTGTGTCACTTCAGCCATGAAAAAGGGCCCTCGAAATTAATCCACTTCACAAAAATGAGAAAATAAGCAGTTTCTGTTGCCCCTCTATGAGCCCACCTTGCTTCTTTTTGCACATTTCCGCGTACAAGATTCTGACCTTCATGCAACCAAGAACCACGGAGAGCAATTTACTATATTATCATCAGAACTGAGCAAAAGTTTAGTCTGTCAGCGTTAACATATACTTCTCAAGTCTCGCGAATTCTCATAAAGATGCATGAGAAATTTCACAGCCGCAGGTACAACAGCTCTTCCTCAGTGACCTTTCTTTCATGTTCTGTGGCCTTTAGAACAGTGCAACTACATTTTATGATGCATATCTAGTTGAATATGTATGCGGCAAAATACATTTCTAGACTAAAACTGGAAATAATCTTTCAGTGAAGCACAAACAACTCTTCAGTTATCTGTCCACTGGGAAAAGAGAGCTGGTTTAAATGAAGCAACCAACTTCGAAAGCTGCTCAGAGCGCCCTTATTAGTACACTATTCCGTAAAAGGTGGCTATGCAGGGTGAGACACAGCAAGCAGAGTCCAATGAGAATATTACTACTGGCAATATGCTATGCAAGTTTTTGTTATGCTATTTTGTTATGCAAGTTTTTACAGCTGTAAACAAGCTGCTGATTCAAGCTTGTTAACAGCTGAGTGGCATGGCATTGGAAGATCAAAAAAGGTGGACCCCAAGCTTGGAGCTCCAAACAATAACTTGCTCCCAAGTCAAGAGCAAAAAATGGAAATTGTCCAATCAAAAGTTCAGGTCTTCAGAAGACTGGCTGCAAGCTCTCTATATATCAAAGCACAAGTACTCAGAAAGAAGACACACTTCGCCTGAACCTGAAAAACAAAATACAGTAACGAAACAAAAGGCACTTTACACAGAGCCATAGGGAATCCTCAGTGCGTTCCAAATTTTGCGAAGTCAAATAACAGTTCAAAAAAGGAGTGTTCTTGAGGAACTCCCACCAATCTGCTAACAACAAAAATTACGGAGGGCACTTAAGACTGCTTGCGTGCTTTGAAGGCAAAAGAGTTTATTTTTACTAATATTTTTCCCTTTATTTCTAATGACACACATACTCATCGGCATATAGTCGTAAGGCAATGCATACCCTAGGTTCCCATTTATTCACCAAGAAGCAACCCGGTTTTATGGCCTATTGGTTGCGAGCTCGTTTCACAGTCTCAAGGTCCAAGGTTCAATTCCCAACACTTTCGGAAGAAATGGTCTTTGTTGATGACGTCAGTCAGAGATTTATGGACCACTTTTCCTGAATGTCGGATTTCGTTAGTGAAGAGGCATATAAGGCTTTCGCCTTAAAACTTGTTCACAAATTAACGGGGCACTCAGGATAAATTGAAAGTGGCCAATATCGACACATTAAAGCGATTTAACGACAAATGCGCTACTCTCACTGAAAACAAAGATTTTACAGGGACGAAAGGCAAAAAAAGAAATATTGGCGTCGTCATCGCCGCCTGATTTTGCAAGTAAATTGTGGTGCGATGACAGTTTTTTGGGTGCAGACCCCAGGGGCCAAGCTGCACTGCCATTACTTCAAAACTGTTATCACAGAGTCGTTTTTTGATGTGGCTGTCATGAGTTTGAATCGAAAGGCACGAAAATTTTTAAATGCAAATTTCTTCACTACAAATGTGTCTTTCGCTGCTAGACGGATATCAATACAGCCAAAAAAGATCCAGACTCAATTTTTACAGAAAACAAATTGAATGAAGTTATCCTTAGTGTGAGAAGCACATGCCTCATTTTTAGAGGTGTGCGAAAAAATTGAATACAAATAGCGAAAACCGAATCAAATACGAATTGAATATTAGTAATATCTATTACTTGGTGTGAATATTCGTGCAAAGTAAGCAGTCATGCAAAACATTGAATCACCAATGGTGGCACTGCTGTATAGGTGCTATATGTTTAAAACGCAAAAAGTTAAAGCTAGAGCTGCTAAAAGATACAACACTAATCTCCGCTAGGTTGCAACACAAAGCCATTATAATAACTATAAGATAGTCAAGTTGTAGGTACAGGAATATTACTATTTGCTTGGTTTGGCCAAAGACCCTTTTCCCAAGCGTTTCGCCTTAGAAAAGTGGAGCACTAGGCCAAACCTTGTACCCATTAGAAACCCCGTGGGTACCCCAGTGCACTAGAGTCACACTACAGGAAATGAGACTGGTGGTGCCTCCATATGAGCCATGGCCTCTAAGATCGAGCATCAAGGCAGGGTTTTGCTAAATTTTCCAGAGTCCTGCTGCCGCTGCCAAACAAATGGACTGCGTCGTGGCACTGAACCCTTTGCCCCGTTCATACTTTTTGTCAGAAGGATGGTGCGCTACATCGGTGTAGTCCATTATTGAAACAGTTCTCGAAGAAAATTACAGCGAGCCTTATTCGAAAACTATTCGAAAAGCTAAGAACGCATTTGATTCCTTTCAGATAATTTTGAAAATACACTATTTAATTTGTTCACTTAATCGAATAGAAGAATATTCCATTCACTACTTGAACTGTTTGAATAGTCACACACCCCTAGTCACCAACCTGGCAGTCTTCCTTCGAAAATGTTTTCATTCAAACCCCTAGTCATTTCAAGCCTTTCTTCATCTTAGTCTTTTTAGCGCTTCTCGACAATGACCATGTAGACTCACTTTTGTGAAATCTAGCACGTCCATTGATAGAATTCCTTCCTCTCGTGCTTATGATGAAAATACAAGCTTGCACCTTGACAGCGTGAACACCAGCTGTACTCATAGGCAAGGACAGAAAGACATTTGCTTCTAGCAACATACCAGCCCAGTCCAATGTCTCCAGCCGGGTAGACTCGGATGCGGCTTCCACCAATCTCTTCAATGCTAGCGCACGAGACGACCTTCAGGCCAAAGACTCCCTTGCCTGGCGTCCTGCCACCAGGCGAGTCCACACCCTTGTGCAGGCAGATGGTCTGCGGGACACCACCAAACACACCACAGTTAAAATGTCATACCAGCATCAGTTCACAAGACCACAAAAGCGTTACAGTGGTAAGGGTAAATAGGTCCTCTCAAAATCATTTTTTCCTCTAATCTTCAGCAGTGCACATCTGAGCTGACAGCATTACTGAGGAATTTGAACTACACTCTGAAGATGTGAAAGTTGCATTATGGCAACCTCACTATACATTCACAACTGAATTCAAGACATTTCCTTTCGAAATACTTCCTGTTGCTCTGCACACAAAATTTGCAAACTAAATGATACGGAAAGTCTAGAGTCATGTCCTTAAACATAACCTGTAGAAACCTGCACTGAACTTCACTTTTCCTTTGTGATCCGTACCGACTGCGCAACAGAGTTAGAAATAAATTATGTTAACAAACTAATGCAGAAAGATAAATTCTTGTATGTGTAAGAACTAAGGCACCGTTCTAGTAATTGCAGTTAAACTATTATTATGCCACGTAGAGATTATGATAGCACACGAAAAAGTAGGGCACAATTTGAGAGTAGAGTAACTTTTGTGCGAACAAGGGGTTTTGCAAAAGAGCATGACCCTGCTTAGACGTGTCTTAGAGAAAGAACGTGCTCAAGAATTTCTCACAGATGAAAACGGAAATCATACCTCATAAAGGCAGACAAGTATCCGGTGGATAACCTCCAGGACCACAATCTCTGATGTAACCTCCAAGGCCAGCTTATAATTGAGGGCATCCTCACGAAGTAAGTCGAAATCATATTTCTCGAGATCTCTAAAAAAGTAGATATGACAACAGATGTTACAGACACCAGGGCCTCTTTACCTTAACAAGCAATTCCACAGGAAGCACTCAATGCCTTTATACAGTTGAAAACATTAAGTGCAAGAAAAAGATTTTCCCAGAAATCTTAGCAGTAGTCGCTCCGCACTTCGCTTAAAGTAAACAACGATGTAAACGGCACTTACATGATGTCAAAAAAGTCGACGGCGATATACGTGACCAGTAGCTTAACGAACAGCAAGATGAACGAGTCCAGCACTTCTGCTGCAAATCGCTTCCACAGAGGTGGTAGTTT